>NW_024070188.1:69302579-69620566 GCF_014754425.2 Oryx dammah
CCCTTATGATTATACAGTGGAAGTGAGAACTAGATTTAAGGGCCTACATCTGATAGATAGAGTGCCTGATGAACTATGGAATGAGGTTCATGACATTATACAGGAGACAGGGATCAAGACCATCCCCATGGAAAAGAAATGCAAAAAAGCAAAATGGCTGTCTGGGGAGGCCTTACAAATAGCTGTGAAAAGAAGAGAGGTGAAAAGCAAAGAAGAAAAGGAAAGATATAAGCATCTGAATGCAGAGTTCCAAAGAATAGCAAGAAAAGATAAGAAAGCCTTCTTCAGCGATCAATGCAAAGAAATAGAGGAAACAACAGAATGGGAAAGACTAGAGATCTCTTCAAGAAAATTAGAGATACCAAGGGAACATTTCATGCAAAGATGGGCTCGATAAAGATCAGAAATGGTAGGGACCTAACAGAAGCAGAAGATATTAAGAAGAGGTGGCAAGAATACACGGAAGAACTATACAAAAAAGACCTTCACGACCCAGATAATCATGATGATGTGATCACTAATCTAGAGCCAGACATCTTGGAATGTGAAGTCAAGTGGGCCTTAGAAAGCATCACTACGAACAAAGCTAGTGGAGGTGATGGAATTCCAGTTGAGCTGTTTCAAATCCTGAAAGATGATGCTGTGGAAGTGCTGCACTCAATATGCCAGCAAATTTGGAGAACTCAGGAGTGGCCACAGGACTGGAAAAGGTCAGTTTTCATTCCAATCCCAAAGAAAGGCAATGCCAAACAATGCTCAAACTACTGCACAATTGCACTCATCTCACATGCTAGTAAAGTAATGTTCAAAATTCTCCAAGCCAGGCTTCAGCAATACATGAACCATGAACTCCCTGATGTTCAAGCTGGTTTTAGAAAAGGCAGAGGAACCAGAGATCAAATTGCCAACATCTGCTGGATCATGGAAAAGCAAGAGAGTTCCAGAAAGAATTGATGCTTTTGAACTGTTGTGTTTGAGAAGACTCTTGAGAGTCCCTTGGACTGCAAAGAGATCCAACCAGTCCATTCTGAAAGAGATCAACCCTGGGATTTCTTTGGAAGGAATGATGGTAAAGCTGAAGCTCTAGTACTCTGGCCAGCTCATGCGAAGAGTTGACTCATTGGAAAAGACTCTGATGCTGAGAGGGGTTGGGGGCAGGAGAAGAAGGGGATGACAGAGGATGAGATGGCTGGATGGCATCACTGACTCAATGGACGTGAGTCTGAGTGAACTCTGGGAGTTGGTGAAGGACAGGGAGGCCTGGTGTGCTGCAGTTCATGGCGTCGCAAAGAGTCGGACATGACTGAGTGACTGAAATGAACTGAACAGTTTGTTTAATATTTTCAGTAGATGCCAACGCTATTTAAGTAGACAGCTGTATTCCTATATGTATAAAATAAATGTGCTTGTTATGCATGTATGTGCCATATCTCATCATCCACCCGTACCCGCCCCCCATATAGATGATTGTTCACTTGAAGTCTTCTTCTCTGATTGAAACATTGCTAGGGAAGTTGAGATGCTCATTCAACAAATCTTTCTGGTCCGACATTAACAGTATTTAAGCACTGTCTTTTGAGAGATATGACTCTTGCATTTTGCCTACTTTCAATTTCAGTTCAGTTACTCAGTTGTGTCTGACTCTTTGAAACCCCATGAACTGCAGCATGCCAGGCCTCCCTGTCCATCACCAACTTCCAGAGTTTACCCAAACTCATGTCCATTGAGTCGGTAATGCCATCCAGCCATCTCACCCTCTATCATCCCCTTCTCCTCCTGCCCTCAATCTTTCCCAGCACCAGAGTATTTTCAAATGAGTCAGCTCTTTGCATCAAGTGGCCAAAGTATTGGAGCTTCAGCTTTAGCATCATTCCTTCAACATTAGTCCTTCCAATGAACATCCAGGACTGATCTCCCTTAGGATGGACTGGTTGGATCTCCTTGCAGTCTAAGGAACTATCAAGAGTCTTCTCCAACACCACAGTTCAAAAGCATCCATTCTATGGCACTCAGCTTTCTTCACAGTCCAACTTTCACATCCATACATGACCACTGGAAAAACCATAGCCTTGACTAGATGGACATTTGTTGGCAAAGTAATGGCTCTGCTTTTGAATATGATATCTAGGTTGGTCATAACTTTTATTCCAAGGAGTAAGTGTCTTTTAATTTAATGGCTGCAATCACCATCTGCAGTGATTTTGGAGCACAAAAAAATAAAGTCAGCCACTGTTTCCCCATCTATTTGCCCATGAAGTAATGGAATGAGATGCCATGATCTTTGTTTTCTGAATGTTGAGCTTTAAGCCAACTTTTTCACTCTCCTCTTTCACTTTCATCAAGAGGCTCTTTAGCTCCCCTTCACTTTCTGCCATAAGGGTGGTGTCATCTGCATATCTGAGGTTATTGATATTTCTCCTAGCAATCTTGATTCCAGCTTGTGCTTCTTCCAGCCCAGTGTTTCTCATGATGTACTCTGCATAGAAGTTAAATAAGTAGGGTTACAACATACAGCCTTGACATACTCCTTTTCCTATTTGGAGCCAGTTTGTTGTTCCTTGTCCAGTTCTAACTGTTGCTTCCTGGCCTGCATGTAAGTTTCTCAAGAGGCAGGTTAGGTGGTCTGGTATTCCCATCTCTTTCAGAATTTTCCATAGTTTATTGTGATCCACACAGTCAAAGGCTTTAGCATAATCAGTAAGGCAGAAATAGATGTTTTTCTGGAACTCTCTTGCTTTTTCGATGATCCAGCGGATGTTGGCAATTTGATCTCTGGCTCCTCTGCCTTTTCTAAAACCAGCTTGAACATCTGGGAGTTCACGGTTCACATATTGCTGAAGCCTGGCTTGGAGAATTTTGAGCATTGCTTTACTAGCGTGTGAGATGTGTGCAATTGTGTGGTTGTTTGAGCATTCTTTGGCATTACCTTTCTTTGGGATTGGGATGAAAACTGACCTACTTAATTAAGTAAAATAAAAGTAAGACAAGAATTATTAGATTCTTATAATCCATTGTTAACTTACTGCATTACAACTGAGCTCTTCCATTCCTAAATCTCTTTTAACTTCTGAAATAGGCAGGCAGAGAGGTTTCTTCTCCTTTGATCTTCTGGAGTGTACTTCCTGGTGCATATATAAATCAATAATCAGAATGTGTCAACACAAATTATTGCCTAATCACAAAGCTATGTAGCCACAAGTATGACCCCTAAAAAGACAGGCTGATATATAATAATAAGAAAAAAGAACAGTTCTGTTCAGTGCACATTGTGGGCCCATAAGCATTGCAGTTTATTTCCAGGCAAATGAAAACAACCGTCAGAAAAATTAAAAAAAAATTATAGTTTCTATAATAGGTTTTCTAAAATGTCCATTTTCCAGCTAAAAATTATGAGAGATGCACAGAAATAGGAAAGTATGACCCTATACTCAAGGAAAAAAAAAACAATAGAAACTGACTCTGAGTAGTTTCAAGTGTAGGCTTGAAGACTAAGACTTCAAATATATGCAAAGAAGTAAAAAAAGATATTATGACAATGACCCAACAAACAGGGAAATTTAAGAAAAAGCTCTAACAACAAAATAAAATTCTTGAATTAAAAATTCCAAAAACTGTCATGAGAAATTCAATAGGTGAACTCAAGAACAGATTTGAGATGGCAAAAGAAATAATGAGTGAACTTGAAGCTAGAGAAAACTTAAGAACATAGGGAAAAAAGATTGAAGAAAAGCAAGAGAGTCCTGTGGAATAATGTCAGCACAGCAGTATATGTGTAATCGACCTCCCAGAAGGAGAAGAAAGAGGGAAAAGGGCAGGAAAAAATATTTGAGAAAATAATGGCTGAAAACTTCTCAAATTTGATGAAAGCATTCATTTACAAATCCAAGAAGCTCAATAGACACAAATTAAGATAAACACAAAAGGTCACTTATAGGTCATAATAGTGAAGTTGATGAAATCCAAAACACAAAGAGAAAAAATTGAACGCAGCGAGAAAAAAAGTGACTCATTACATACAATACAATAATGAGTGGTTGACTTCTCATCCAAAACAATGGAGTCCAGAAGGCAGTGGAATGATACACCCAAAATGTTGAAAGAAAGAAAAAAACTGTCCTTCAAAAGTCTTATATACAATGAATCTCTCTTTCAAAAGTGAAGATGAAATAAAGATATTCCCAGGTACACAAAAACTTGGGGAGTTTTTTGCTAGCCGACCTGTCTTACTAGAAATACTCAAGAAACTTCAGGTTGAAATGAAATAATATTAGACAGTAATTTAAATTCACAGGATGAAGTGAAATAAATATGTAAGTATATATAATCTTGTGTGTGTATTTTTTTTCTCCTTTTCGTCTTTTATAAAGTTGTTGCCTTGCCGGGTGAGGGGTCAAGCAGTGAAAAGCCAGGACAGAAATTTGGAGGGAATTGGGAGTAGTTAGGTGAATGAGAAGATTATATCCATGATGATAATTGCAGTCAGAGGGGCCCACAAGGGGAATCTGTAAAGAAGGCACAAAAATGACTGGGGAGAAGAATAAGCTTTAAATCCTGGCCATATTCAGAGAGCATGAAGCTTTCTTTAAACTGTTATAGTCAAATAAGAACTTTCCAGTCCCCCTTACTCTCCCTCAGCTTGGCTCTGCTTTAGTTCTGGCAAGATTTAAAATAGCTTGGAAGTGGGGTAGAAAGGGAGAAGAAAACAACTAGAAATGTATCTGCCCAAGTGGTGGGCAGCTCAGCTATAACTAGTCCTAGCTCAAGGAGAAGAAGAAGATAAGCTTCATCTTTCAATGAGAGTTGAATTGTGATTGGTATTGTACTGGCCAATTTTCATTATTGGAATGTTCGCGAATTAAAGGAGTTGTAGAAACCACTCCAGTGTTCTTGCCTGGAGAATCCCAGGTACGGGGGAGCCTGGTGGGCTGCTGTCTCCGGGGTCGCACAGAGTCAGACACGACTGGTGACTTAGCAGCAGCAGTAGAACCATTCACTACCTAAGAGGGGCCAAGGGGCCAGCTCTTCTAGAGTCGGACATTCTATCCCATCCCCTTACCCGACAGGTTTAAAGGACAGTGGGGACAATATGTAAATTTCCTTTATGAATTCATCCCATCTTTCCCACATGTTAAATATCTAGTTCAGTTCAGTTCAATTCAGTCGCTCAGTCGTGTCCGACTCTTTGCGACCCCATGAATCGCAGCACGCCAGGCCTCCCTGTCCATCACCAACTCCCGGAGTTCACTCAGACTCACGTCCATCGAGTCCGTGATGCCATCCAGCCATCTCATCCTCTGTCATCCCCTTCTCCTCCTGCCCCCAATCCCTCCCAGCATCAGAGTCTTTTCCAATGAGTCAACTCTTCACATGAGGTGGCCAAAGTACTGGAGTTTCAGCTTTAGCATCATTCCTTCCAAAGAAATCCCAAGGTTGATCTCCTTCAGAATGGACTGGTTGGATCTCCTTGCAGTCCAAGGGACTCTCAAGAGTCTTCTCCAACACCACAGTTCAAAAGCATCAATTCTTCGGCACTCACTTTCTTCACAGTCCAACTCTTGTAGGCTTGCTCATTCTTCACTACCACTGAGATTTTTAGTCCCTTAACTTTTTGTCTTTTCTTCTCTGTTCATTCTCATGATTTATTATTCTTATCTATTCAGAACAGACCCCACAATTTGTTGCTTCAACCAAATTCTTTTCTGAGTGTTTTAATGATTATCCTTGTTTTTCCATCATGCAAATCTTGTAATAAATCTAACCTTTAGAGAACATCACACACCTGAGTTCTCAGTATCAGGATTTTTTTATGGTCTCCAGTCTCAGATGACCCATTTATGTGGCTCATCAAGATTTCTGTCTGCCTCTGGTCAGTTTCCTCTCCATGTCCCCATGTTTATTACAGATTTTAACTCCTCTGTTGAAGCTCCTTTTTTCTGCATTTGCCGTTTCCTCTGCTAGTTGGTAAAGCTGCTGTCTGCATCCCAAAGATAATTGAAGTTGAAGTGGGATAAACTTTATGCTCACTCACATCTCCACTTCTTTCCCTCCAGCCTTAGGGAAAGACACTTCTATTTACAGCTGATCTTAAGCTCATTCATCTTCTCTCCTCTCTTCTATATTTACCCCTCTTCTGTATTTTTAAACTTATCCTCTTCACTAGCTTCTCAACACCTCGGAAACATGCTAAAGTTGTTCTCATTTAGAAATTAACCTCTGTGTAAGTCCCTTGTATTCCTTCTCTTAGAGCCCTGTATCAGGGCACCCCTTCACAACCAGGCATATGGAAAAGCAGTTTCTATTTTTTATCTTCACTTTTTCAGGACCCATTCACTCTGCTTATATATATATATCTTCTGTTTGACCAATATGATGCTATTAATACTTTCTCATCTGCCCTGTGAGCTTTGATAGTGGTGATGCCCCCTCCTCCTGCAGACTCCTCTCCTTCCTTGACTTCTAGGACATGACTCTCCATGGTTTTCTTCTTTCCTCCCTTTGCCTATTCCTTCTCTATTTCTGAGACTCTGTCCTTAGATTTTAGTTTTTTGCTCTATAATTTTATCCCTAAATGATGACATCTGATCTCAAAGTTTTAACTGCAGACACATGATAATCTGGATCCATGGACTGAATCTCTGTCTGTTCAAGACCTTGGACATCTTTACTCAGATTTCCATTCCCCAGACACCACAAACTCAGTGTGTGGAACACTCACATTATTGCCTTATGCCAGCACGCAGATCTGGCCTGTCAGGGTGAAATGGCATCACCCATCATCTTGCTATCCAAGCCAGACATCTGAATTGAAGTATCACCTATTTAATTGACTTCTATCTACGTATATTGAATTGATTTGCAAATCATGTCTATTTTATCACCTTGATATCTAGCCTATAGTTTTCATTCTCTTCTGTTAAAGTCTCAGTCTAGGCCCTCAAAACTTTCATGGATTTTTCCTATACTCTCTTTGTTTCTGCAACTCTGTCAAACTTAAGTGTTTTCAAATGCACTTTCCTGTTTACATCTCTTAAAATCTCATCGTTTCAAGCTGAAACCTAAATTTCTTACCAGGCTTATAGGTCTTTTATGCTACAGTCTCTGCCTCCTTCCCAAGCGCCACCGTGTCCCCTTCCTCTCCAGCATCCCCAGCTCTTATTATCATCGATAAAGTATTTGTTTTTCTTCACTTCTACTCTGTGTTTCACGCCATTGCCCTTTTGCGTGTGCTGTTCCCGCTGCTCTGCACTTCCCTCCTTGTTACTCTCAGAACTCTCTTTTTCTCTAGTAGAACTGATCCCTCCCTTATTTCTGCCTTCACCTTATTCTATGTAAACACCATTGTGTCACCTTGGAATTTAGTTAGGGTTTTTGTCAGGTTCTTGGGGGCAGAACCTCATACTGCTTATTATTAAATACACAACACAGAGCACATAGTAGGTGATCAGTCGGTGTTTCTTTCAGTACAATTAACGTAACAATAATAAATTGCTCTGTGTCTAGAGAACACATTTCTTCCTCTTTCCAGCCTTACTTTCTCAAATTTTGTGTGGGGGCCAAAATTGGCAGCCACACTTAAACAAGCCCCAGTTTCATCTCTTGAGGTAACTGGGGGATAAGCAGGCTATAGGTGGAGCTCCTAGATTTTTCTCTGGATCTTTGTGCTGAGACTCTTCAGTGAACCTCAAGAGAGCCAGTTCAAGTGGGAGAGGTCACACCCATGATTGTTTTCCCTATTTATTTTTAAAATAAATAATCAAGAATTTTGGAATACATATCCTAAAATTCTAGTTACTATTCTAATGTTTGGCACAGTGTCGTCATCTAAGGTTCTAAACTAATTAAGAAGCATAATGTACTGTTTAGTGTTATGTCTTCCTTTTCTTCAGAGAAACAAAAGCATGTGAGTTTCAATGACTACAAAATGAAATTTCTAATTTCTGATGAATTAGAAAGAAGTGCTTGCTCCTCGTGGAATCCCTTCCTATATGCTTTTAAGGAAACTAGAAAATGAAATATGGAAATATTCTTCTCAAGTTGGTGGCATTTTTAGATTTAAAAATTTTTTTAACTTTATTTACTCTCTTGCCATCTAGGCCATCAAAGGATATTGATGAGGCCTTTTACATGAGGCATGGTACTACACTACAGACTTGCAACCATCTAGAGCTGGTCCTAAATCTCACCCTTCTGCCTAGCAACTGTGTGATCTTGGACCAATTACTAACCCCCTTCAAGTTTCTCAGCAATAGAATGCATTTGGAGTGTACAAGTGACATGATTGATTCTGACCCTGAAGATTTGTTCTTTAACTGGACACATGTGCACTGTACTCCACAGACCAACGGTGCCACAGCACAAAGAAATAGTTTCCAGACTTCAGTTCAACATGAAGTAGAACGCAAGAAACGGATTGGTCAGAATGGTGAATGTGTACTTTGCGGACAAAGATCCACTGATTTTTTTTTTTTTTTTCCTAGTAAACTTGAAGGGCCTTCTTGGCTCACTAATGGAAGAAGAAATTGCCTTCCTTAATTAGCTTCTCATCCTCACTTGTTTGCCTCCATGGCCTCTTTCTCTGGTGACTGTCCTCCTGTAACCCATTCCTTTTATCTGGTGCTTATTTTTCACAAACTATTAGCCTGTCATGTAGGCTTATTTTCGACCTGCTCCTTCTTTAGAACCTGGAAATCTCATTGGTATGGTTGATAAAGCCATAGCCCAAAGCTCTCGAAATCTAAAGATCTAATTTGGGGACAGAAAAATCCCTGGCTGATGCAGGGAAAAAGTCATTTGTTATTATTTTGGTCTCTCTTACTGATTTTGTAGATTTGTTAGAAGTATAATCTAAAGTAGGGATGTCAGGTACTCTTTTAAAGAACTGACAATTCAGGATAGTTTATGTTTTTAATACACATCGTTAATAATAAAACAGCCTTCTGAAGGTTAAGTCCTTTCCATGTGGTCATTCCTTTCTTTCTTGTCCCACCATTCTTTTGAAACTGTGAAGACACAGATTCTATACTCTCAACACACATGAGGTATGTCTTTTTAGCAAAGTATTTGAGTTTCCCTTGCATGGACAATTCTGTACCTGGCCTTATCATCTTCCCCAAACATCAAGAGGCAAACCAGAAAGGCTTAGTTCTTGAAGCACATGTTTCCCTTTATTTGAGATACAATTTGGGTACCAAAGCACTGTGCTATTTCTTCTCAGCAACAGGGAAAACTGGGTCAGTGAAAGGCGAAGCCCAGTGCACCGATCTCTCTGTCAGTCCAAGCAGAAGTGAGTCAAGGGGCAGCATCACGAAAGGAGATAATGCACTCTTTCTCACACTGTTGAGCCACCTACTGGGAGACATGGGATTCTAAGCAAGCAATGGAAGCTTCCTTCTAACTGCTACTGTCTTCCAGCATTTAATATGAGCAGGCTGGAATCTTAAGAGAATCCCTGGGGGAAAGTACAGTAATAAAATGTTAACCTTGATGCCGAATGATTGTTTTGCCTGCTGGCTTATGACTGAAAAACTTGTGGACCCCAGTTGGTGATGGTTTTCAGAAATGTGTCTTCAGCTGATTAATAGCTTTTCATGGGCTTGGTTCATTGGCTTTAGAGTTGGTGATGGGAGATTTAAAATAATTTTGGAGATCATTTTGTGAAAGACATTAATGATGGCCAACTATGACACAGTCACCTCAGGTAGATGGTTTGGAATGATACGAAGGATTAAGGGGCATAGAAATGATAGAACAGAAATCATGGAGTTTAGGAGGGAAACGGTGAAGGGATGACTAACTTAGAAGTAAATTGTGAGAAAAAGGGGAAAAATCTTCCAGAATTCAAGGATAAGGTGACCTGACAAGGCTAAGGACAAGTCAAAAAAAAAAAAGCAAATATGGATTGAAGTAGTTCCTGGTAGCTGTGGGACATTTTTCAAGTACATTTGCTTTTGCGAATGCCATTGCAAACACAAAGGACCCTGAGATATATCTGTGAATCATTCATGGAATGACTTTAAAATGTTCCCTTTAATTAGCGATGACAACCAACTGGCCAGTTTAGGGGCCTCGGTGGACTGAATTAGATTAAATCCACCAGAGAGGGTGTTCGGTGACCCAGCACATGGGAGAAAAGTCCTCCCATCTCATCAGAGCTGCCGTGCGTGTAAACTCTGTCTGAGCTAGTTGAGAGAAATACCCTTTGACTTTCAGAAGAGACTTTTAAAAAGTGGGAATGCCTGAAGGAGTACGTTTTCCAGGATAATAAGGCACAAAGAAAATTGACTCCACAGAGAGCAGAGGCCTTTGTCATACTAAGGAGAAAGAAATGAAAAACAATATGCCTGGCTCTTCTCAGGAGCCAGACAACGCACTCCTCCAGGGAGGAGAACATGGTGCTGGGTTCTCTCATCCTACATTTTCTCGCAGGATTCTAGACCTCACATGAAGCGTGGTTGGGCCCAGATTAATGGTGCCTCTATCCTTTGCTCTGTCTCTGGTTTACACGCAGAGCAATAACATCACTGTGGACTAGGAGAGCGCCTGGTGCCCATGCTGCTGCTGCTGCTGCTAAGTCGCTTCAGTTGTATCCGACTCTGTGCGACCCCATAGACGGCAGCCCACCAGGCTCCCGTCCCTGGGATTCTCCAGGCAAGAACACTGGAGTGGGTTGCCATTGCCTTCTCCGTGAAGGACAGTCAAATTGTGGGAAGTGAATGGCCATATAGACATTTGCACTGAAGTCTCACAGCTTCTGCAGTCTTTGTTTTTGTCTGCCTGTCTGTCTGTCCATCTGTCTCTCTCTTTCTCTGTTGTCTTTTGTGGTCAAACCCAATCTCCCCAAACTCTTACTTCCTCAACTGAGAGGGTCAAAGGGTCAGTCAGGTGATCACACCATTAAATTTGAATCTTAGACACTCTGTGGTGTGAACCTTTGACTATGTTATTCAGAATTTTGTATCATCATGGCCTAGCGCTATCCACAAACATCTTATAATTCTATTTTACTTTATTTTATAATTTTATTATTTGCTAACCTGAGGTAATATCTACACTGGATTGATAGACACAGAAAGACTGAAAAGTATTCAGTCATTTCTTATTTCTTCACCACCATCTCTCTGACCTAAGTCACCATCCGTTCTCATTACAATTATTTCACTTGTTTCTAACTTGTTTTTACCTCGTCCCTTTCCCCCTTCTCAGTCCACAAGTGGCCAATTTTAACATCATCCTGATCATCTCACTCCTTTGCTCAAGAGCCTGCAAGGATTCCTTATTTCATCTTCAGTAAAAGCTGAAGTCCTTACAGTGGCCTCCAAGATCTGAATAATCTGGTTTCTCACTAAATTTCTCTTAAAAATCCTACTGCTCTTCTCCTTGTTCACTCCTCTTCACATCCAGTGGCCTTCTTACTGTTCAAACATGTGAAACTCTGATGAATATCAGTTCCAAAGTTCTGATGTCTCAAAAACCATCCACTCAAAGTTTTCTCTTATCTGATAAAATTAAAATGTCTAAAGCAGGAGGTTGGCCGAATCCTGGAGCCAGAAGAGATTTTAGACTTGGTCTCCCTATGGGCCTTGATGATACAGAGGCAAACTACTTAACTCAGAGCTCAGCCAACCTCTGGCTCATCATCCTGATCTTAGGATCCAAGAGAACATGTGGACCTCACACTTGATGAACCACTCTTTTAGGACATTTACACTTCTAAAGACATAACACAGGCCTTCTTCTCAGGTGTTCAGGAAGTTGTGCTGGTTGGTTCTAGATGGAATCCCACATGCTCACATGTAGCCACTGTAGATTGACAACCACACATTTGAGACTGATGATGGAGCATGGAGGTAGTAACCAAACATGAAATGGCCTGAGACCCTTTCCTAAGCTACTGACTCCAGAAAAAAGGATGAGAAAGGGTGCAGAGAGTCAAAGGAAGGGAAAGAAGATCATCTTCCTTAGCCCAACATGATTTTCCCAAACACACTTTGTAACTAATGCTAAAACTAAATACCCACCTCTGAAGTTGGGAAAAATCAGCAATCCTAGATTGGGATGTAAACCAAAGATCAGTTGATTTCCTGGTGCAAATACTGAGGCAGAGGAATAGAGTCTCTTTGGCGATGTATTGGTGTCTGAGTTTTGACAGAGTTATCTGCAAATTAGGCTATGACCTGAGCTACAGGATGGGCCTTTAAAACCTTCAAGGAGGACTTTCTTGCACCTATAGTTTGGTCAATGTCAATGAAAGGCACGTTAAGATTTCTGTTCTTGTGAGAAACTGAGATGTGCCAGGCCATGAGTCTGTATATGGTCATAGGAGCATGTGTTTGGAATTTGTTCTTACAGTGAGGGTGGGTTGCCCGCTATAAGCACGTTTGCCCAATATAGCCTTATAGGTTGGCATTTAGTCCACATTTTCTACCCAGAGAAGAGACTTGTGTGTTCTTTCTACACATTTGAGGACAAACCTCAGACTGAGCACAGAGCAATCTTTTTTTAAAAATTGATTTGCTTTTTAATTGAAGGATAATTGCTTTACAGAATTTTGTTGTTTTCTGTCAAACATCAACAAGAATTAGCCATAGGTACACCCACGTCCCCTCCCTTCTGAACCTCCCTCCGACCGACCTCCCCAAGAGCAATCTTTGAAAATATTAAAATCTAGTCATTTAATTCTCTTTCTTAAAACCTTCAAAGTCTCCTAGTGCCCCTGAGGAAATGGTCAATATTTTAACAGCCGCTGGGGTCATAAAGAGTCTGACTTATGTCCATTGGTCATTTTCTGCCACCACACTTTGCTCATAGTGCAGCAGGCACACTGACCTTGACGTTCTGTGAATTGCAAGGCTGCTTATCCCTCTTTCTGGAGTTTCTCTCCCTGAAACACCCTTTCCTCTGTACTCACAGGACCAATTTTCACTCATTCACATTTCAGCTTAAATGTCACTTTGGGAGGAAACATCTTGCCTGATATTTCCAAAGGTAGGGTGCCCAAAATTTTGTTACTTGCGCCTTATGTGTTGTTGTGTTATTTAATTGTTAAGTCATGTCCAACTCTTGCGACCTCATGGACTGTAGCCTGCCAAACTCTTCTGTCCACGGGATTTTCCAAGTAAGAATACTAGAGTGGTTGCCATTTCCTTCTCCAGGGGATCTTCCGGACCCAAGGATTGAGCCCACATCTGCACTGCAGGTGGATTCTTTACCACTGAGCCCCCAGGGAGGCCCACTGTATCTTATATATTTTTTATAACCATCATTTGAGTGGTAATTGTTCAGCTATCTTCTTTTTTGTTAGACTCCAGACTCCATGACGCCAGGAGCTATTTCCACCGCAGACACTGCTCTGTTCAATTCCTATGCAGGGTCTGGCACAAAGTAAGTGGTCAAGAAATACTTTTTGAAGATTGAATGGTTTATAACCATGACCTTAAATGGTTTATAACCATGACCTTAATCATTTCAGTCTCATGCTGGGATTCTTGTATAATGAATCTGCATTGCTGGCAGATACTTTTAAGACAAATATTTTAAGTTTAACAAAGGGAACTTTTTGGATGTAAAAAGGCAACAGCAGAATTCTAATAGAAATAGTATAGTGAGGAACTCAGCCCTCACGCTTCAGAGAGTAAACCAATCACCATTTCAGGGAAAATTGAAAGATGTTTCCCTCTTGCCTCATCCATCAGAGTATTGCAGTTGGCAGACCTCTTTATGAATTCACTTTTCTTCCTCTGAATGGTCTTGGATGTGCTCTGGTACATTTCTCAGTGACACCACAAAGGACAGAGCATCAGAATATTCCCAAAGCAGATCTGTTCCTTGTCCACAACACAGTATGAAAGACAAATGTTTAAAAGCTACCACTTTCTCAAAGGAGGTTTGGGCTTAGTTCTCCTGGTCGTTGAAGGATACTTGTGACAAGGCTAATTCGGTCAGGTTCATACCTGGTGCTCTGGCTGCCCAGCCTTTTAGAATTCTGAGTAGAAGAGCATCCATTCCTAAGTTCAATAAAGACAGAACTATTCCAGCTCCAGGAAGAGAAAGTCTCAGCGATGTGCTGCATCTCACTGCTCAGAGATTTGAGGCTCCCTTTTGTGAAGAGAGCACTCTCTTGCCATCTTAGAGTTCAGGACCTCTACAATATTTGTGAAGAGCTCTTTTTATTCTTGAGTTGGAATGAAGACACACGAAGACACATACAGATTATAATATTTTATGTGCTTATAAATGTATAAATATGAGTGTTTGTTGATGTATTAACATTAGGTAGAGCTCTTTCTAATATGAACATGTACAGTCTCCATTCTGCTTTATTGACTATGCCAAAACCTTTGACTGTATGGATCACAACAGACTGTGGAAAATTCTTAAAGAAATGGGAATACCTCACCACCTTACCTGCCTCCTGAGAAGTATGTATGCATGTCAAGTTAGAATTGAATATGGAACAATAGACTGGTTCCAAATAGGGAAAGGAATACATCAAGGCTGTATATTGTCACCTTGCTTATTTAACTTATATGCAGAGTACATCATGCAAAATGCCATGCTGGATGAAAAACAGCTGGAATCAAGGTTGCTGGGAGAAATATCAATAACCTCAAATATGCAGATGATACCATCCTTATGGCAGAAAGCAAAGAAGAACTAAAGAGCCTCTTGATGAAAGTGAAAGAGTAGAGTGAAAAAGTTGGCTTAAAGCTCAAGATTCAGAAAATTAAGATCATGGCATCTGGTCCCATCACTTCATGGCAATTAGATGGGGAAACAATGCAAATAGTGAGAGACTTTATTTTTGGGGGCTCCAAAATCACTGCAGATGGTGACTGCAGCCATGAAATTAAAAGCTGCTTGCTCCTTGGAAGAAAAGCTATGACCAAGCTAGACAGCATATTAAAAGCAGAGACATTACTTTGTCGACAAAGGTCCATCTACTCAAAGCTATGGTTTTTCCAGTAGTCATGTATGGATGTAAGAGTTGGACTCTAAAGAAAGCTGAGCACCAAAGAATTGATGCTTTTGAACTGTGGTGTTGGAGAAGACTCTTGAGAGTCCCTTGGACTGCAAGGAGATCAAACCTGTCTATTCTAAAGGAAATCAACCCTGAATATTCATTGGAAGGACTGATGCTGAAGCTGAAACTGCAATACTTTGGCCACCTGATGTGAAGAACTGACTCCTTGGAAAAGACCCTGACACTGGGAAAGATTGGAGGCAGGAAGAGAAGGGGACGACAGAGGATGAGATGGTTGGATGGCATCACTGACTTAATGGACATGAGTTTGAGTAGGCTCTGGGAGTTGGTGATGGACAGGGAGGCCTGGTGTGCTGCAGTCCATGGGGTCGCAAATTTGGACATGAGCGAGCGACTGAACTGAGCTGAAACTGAGCAGTCTCCATATTTAGTAAATTCAATACTGTGTAAATAACCCTATTTCTCTTGAATACTGGGGGATTTTCCCATGCCTCCATGCCATGAATATTTGTTTTCATTTTCTAAAATTATGGTTGCAAGTACAAAAACCATGAAAGATTGAGATACATGTTACAGACCCAAGGACATCATCTGAAAATTTCACTTTTTTTGGATCTTTAATTACTAGTATACCTTTATTTTCTCTTATTTCTTTCCTCTTAAGTTAAATGCCAAAATATTCCAACAAAGTAAGTTATCCAATTTCAGGAGTTCTGTTTGTTGGAATACTTGTCGTAAATTTAGGAGATGTAATAATTTCTAAATTTTTAACCATGTCTCCTATGGCATTCCACAGTGATGAGGTTTATTTGTCCTAAACTTAGGAGAGAAAAACACCAAAATCAAATTCACTGTTTTTGTTTCCATGTCTAAGAATCAAGGGTTTTTATAGAGCCTGAGAGGCAAGTTGTAACAGGGGTGTGTGTGTGTGTGTGTGTGTATACCTGTGTGTGTATATATATACCTGTGTGTGTTATTCTCTCATCCCAAACAACTCCCTATGGAAGAATAACTTTTATTTTATTAATACTTTACTTTTACTGGCTACCGAGCCTGATATAGGGATTGTAATTCTAGAAAGATAAAGCTGTTCTTTTATAGCTTGTATTAATAACTAGGGCATTGTAAGCAGATTCTCTTCATAGCACTTCTCACCATCTACCACTCATCTATCTTATTTATTTTATTATTCTTTGTGTCCCATCACCAGAATGTACATTCCATGAGGGTAAGGTTTTTGTCTGTTTTTTTCATTGCTTTGTTCCCAGAGCCAGAATAGTGCTAATCACAAGAAAGGCACACAATAGATATTTATTAAATATATTTTAAGAAATCTTTTACAAATCTACGTATTAAGGGTTTAAATTGCTGTTGTCAAAGGAGAGGGCAAGTATCCGCTGGAGAGGGGACCAAGATCCCTGACAAGAGCACCTGAAGGCCTGCTGAGAGAGTGGCTTATAGCCAGCTGAGGACAGGGCTCACATGTAGCCTTGCCCAGAAAGCAAACAGCCTTGCCATTGCAGAACTTCTGAAGAATTTCAAAATTGCAGTAATTCTGGCGATTAGAAAAAAGTTGTTCTTTATCCAGGGGTGGCATTAGTGAATATAACATTTTCTCTTTTAATGGGCAGTTAATTTTTTAGAAGTAGAAATTCCATTATTTAGTTCAGAGAAGAGAAGTTCAGCAATAGCCTGCACCATGATGAAGAAAATTACTCTCTGTGTGTGTGTGTGTGCAGTGGGCGTGTGGGTGGGTGTGGGTGGGTGTAAGGGTGTATGTGTCTCTATATTTGGTTGGACTCAGTTGGATTTTAAGGTTGTACTGAGAGAGAGCAGGCTTTATTTGCTCCCTTGGCTCCACTGATTTTCATTTCACTCTACAATAAATGGATTTATTGTCCTGGAGCAGTCTCCATTGATTTGAATTTAAAGACATAGTTCTTTTCATTCTGCATTCATGCATGACACAGGAATTCAGTTGTGCATAAAACATATTACTTTGCAAAATTAAAATGTTTTCAGATGACTTGACTTATGCCAATAAGGTAGAATGTGGCCAGGGGTCATTTGAACATATTTCATTTCATGGGAATTGAGAATAGCTGGGGATTTGGACTTTGGAGTTGGTCAGAGTTGGTTTGAGCCCCGTGTGATGACTTCCAAACTACTGGGGTCAAACCATGTCACCTCTTTTTGTCTCATTGTGCTGTATTTCTGAAATTTGTGACTCAGAAATCTATAAAGTGAGGGTGCCTCATGAAATCTACAAGGTCAGACTTAAGGGGAATTGGATTGGGAAATTAAGAAATCCTTTATCACTGTAGAGACAAAGGAAGCTTCTTCCTGGCATTTTTAAACACAGTAGAATGCAAACAAAAGTTTATCAAATAAGTCCATTATTCCCTAAACTGTTTCTATTTATCCTTTTATTAGGTTAGTTGTGTAGCATTTTAAGGTCAGAAGAATGAATTAGGGACAAAACAGTTAGCTGGTAGTTTATTTGGCGGGTGTGGGCCAGGGAGTCATGGCAAGAAGTACCCTCCTCTGAGATACAGGTAAGGGTGGTTCTTGCCTAGGGATCCACACTTTAGAGGGTCCTACTCTGGTTAAGCCCCCCTTATCAGATGAGTAGTTTGGGAGGCCAAGAGGATGTACCCACTTAGAGCCCCCACCTTCCTTTCTTTACTACATGTGAAGTTCCTGGGATCCCCAAATTCCTTACTCAAATGGCCACCCCTCCTCCCAGTCTCTCCATTTTAAGCAGACCCCTGGCTGCATGTACAACCCTAAGTCCCAAGCATGGCTGAGGAGCAGAAGTTTGGGGGATGGAGTGGAGGAGTTGTATACATGGACTAGAGGGGGAGGCTATGTATTTGCACAAGCCTCCCATCATGCAGGATACAGCCTGGGATGAGAAGCAAAGAGGAAACAGGCTGTAAGCTGGGGGCCCGGGCAGGCAGCGGCTGGCCCTCCCAGTGCTACCACATTCCAGAACTCTGAAGGAGTCCAGGAATTCTGAATTCAAATTTAGCCCCCCAGGTCTTTTTAAAGGTATGTTATCAAGCATATTTCATTTAGCTGCTTTTCCCTTTGATTTATAAACTTCTGTGCTATGATATTATGCTGTGTTATGTGTGTGGAATTCCATTGGTATTCTCACTATGGACCCTACAGATGTTAGATGTAGTCTGCAGTGCAGGACATGTTATAAAAAGTCATAGATTATAGAACATCAGAGCTGGCCATTGTCAAGATCAACAGAATGCAATCATCTCATTTTACCGAAAAGGAAAGTTAGATCCTTTAGAGTTTGGCAGAAATTTAACAGAACATTATAGATTCTTTGATGAAGGAGGACACAAGTTCTATAACATAGGTGATATGACAGCTACAAATGACTTCAACCATATTAATTATTGTGTTTGAAATTCAGAAGATATGGGTATTTTGTGCACTTAAACAAGTTTTTGTTTCCCTTTTCCTGACAGATCATGGTTGGAGGTACAGGTAAGGTAGAGCTCAAGCCTCACATTCCTTCAGGGAGCCAGTGCCCACTTCTAGGAGGTTCTGGCCTAAGCCCTCCTGTAGGAAGCATGCTTAAGTGCATCCTTACACTCAAGCGGCTGTGCTCAATGCTACCCAGCGCCCTCTGCTGGCCGCTACTGAAAGCCCCAGGAGCATATGCCCGGTTCAAGGAAGACTGACTTGCCAAGCACCTATTAAGTGGCGAATAGAACTGTTTTGCTTGGCAGGGACATTGAGACTAATTTGATCCTCTCAAAGGAAATCTGAGTGTAAAATACAGACAGAAGTGGGGTTGGTACTGGGGGCAGAAGTTCAGTGCCATATAGAGAGAAAGCAGGAGGGGGACGTCAAGAATAGGCAGAAGCTGGAAAAGCAGAAGCTATAAGGTCAGGGAGAGAAGCAGTAGGCACAGGTTCAGCGAGAAAAGTTGAGTCATATTCGTGGTGAAGATGGGTGAAAACAAATAGATCTATAGCTGAGGTGGGTTTAGGTGAGGGAGGAAGGAAAATAACTTGGCCATTAGCACTCCCCAGATTCTCAGTGACTTACCAATTCATGATATTCCAGACCTCATGAGGCTTGCCTGCCTGAGATGGATTTTCCTTCCCAAGAATTCTTACCATTTAGCTTTTGCTGAAGCATAGAAACATAACACTGATGAATGATAACATTTACGGAGCTCTCACTTTTTGCCAGAACTGTTTAAAAAGTTTTTCAGGGATTTCTCTCTTCAATCCACAATACAATTTTTTGAAGTACTTTCTTTAACTCCATTTAAAATATGGGAAAACCAAGGCATGGAATGTTAAATAACTTGCCCAACATCACACAGTGAATAGGAATAAAACTTGAAATTCAAACGCAGGTGGCATGATTGAAAGCCCAAACTCTAACCGACCATACAAAACCACTCTGCATGGTTGATATTTGTTTTTTCTTATGTTCAATATTATTTTGCTGCTCACTTCCTCGCACACCATATTCTAGACGGGGTTTGTGTTCCTTACAACCCGGAGTTCCTAATTATGTAATCTAGTTCTGGGCGACAGGAGACCTGCCAGTCTCAGTCACCAGGCAACCAACTTCAGCTCCCTCTTCGTAGGCGTAGGTGTTATGCTGACCCTGGTGTCCACATAAGCAAGGCCAGCTCCTAAGAGCTGACCCATTCCTAAGAAGAGTGATTGTCTGTCTTAGCACATCCTGTCCTAAACTCGGCGGAATTGTTGTGTCTCCTCCTCCAGACTGAGGTCCCCTGAGAGTACAAACTGTTCTTTCATTTATTTATTTTTCTCTCTGGTACTTCTCACGCTGTCTGGGACAAAGCAGATACTCCAAAACAGCTCAGCAAATGAACACAGTGCCTTCTTATTTATGCTCTGGGCTTCCAATGTCTTCTGTCCTAGCCTACCTTGGGAACAAGCCAACTGGTTAATAAAGAATACATATCAAAGGAAAAAAGAAAAGGAAAAGAATATATACTTAATCCATATGATTTTCGGCTCAGAATGATAATCTGTAGGCATTAAAAAAGATTACTTTGGAATTGGAGACAGGAAGCCAGACCAATAAGTTTGTATCAGGATGTATGTGATTGATATTGGTATACAATAGTACTTTTGTGTCGCACTTTATGGCGTGAAAAGCATTTTTACTGAAGTGGTCTCATTTGACACTCACACTATACCTTTGAAAATTTATTATTCTGGTCGTGAAGACTTTTCCTTACTAAACTCTGGTGGGTAGCCATGTGGGCCCATGGCGCCTTCTCTCTTTCTGTAGTTCCATGGGATTTTCTACTCTGTAGGTCACAGGGGGCCCTGCTTAGAAAACACCAGGATCAGCGTGGGATTGGGGCTGGGATGGAGGAGTTCCTCATCAATTCCCTCTGTATGAAGCCTCTTCTAACGAGGGGGAAGGTGGTCTTTCCCCCTGGGCATCACCTTCCTTCTTGCCACCATCCTGCTGTCTTCTCCAACCCATCACATACTCAACTATGATGGAGGTTGAAGATTTCTAATGGCTCAGATTTCAGAAGAGAATGATCTCTACCTAAGAACTTGGTCTTCAAAAGGAGAGTGAACCATTCAAAACTCTCTCTCTCTTTCATCCCTTTCATCTCTGTTGCCTCTCCCATCAATCTTTTCTCCAGTCTCCTACACCTTTCCTTGAGAATGTCCATTACCTTCTACATGAAGAGGCATCCATCATCCTTTTTACCTTCCTAAACCTTAGCCCACTTATTAATTCAAAACTGTGCTCTTGTCTGCACAGTCATTAATTATTTAGAGGCCAGACTGGGGCTGTGGTCCTGCCAGTGCTGGTGGAGATGGGCACTTCAGGTCCACTTCACTCTCCTTCCCAGAGATGAACCAAGAGAATTTCCTCACAAGTTTACCTGGGATGCTGGCACATATTGTTACAGTCCAAGTTACTTTCTCTGGGATAATACAGTCACACGTCTGTTGTTTAGTTGCTAAGTCATGTCTGCATGACTGCAGCGCACGAGGCTTCCCTTCGCTATCTCCTGGAATTTGCTCAAACTCAGGTTCATTGAGTTGGTGATGTCATCCAACCATCTCATCCTTTGTCACCCCCTTCACCTCCTGCTCTCAACCTTTCACAGCATCAGGGTCTCTTCCAATGAGTTGGATCTTCACATCAAGTCCTCCTAATGAATATTCAGGGTTGATTTCCTTTAGGATTGACTGGTTTGAGAAGAATTGGTGCTTTCAAATTGTGGTACTGGAAAAGACTCTTGAGAGTCCCTTGGACAACAAGGAGATCTAATGTCTGAGGCAGAAAGAATAGTCAGCCTGCTTCTTGAGAACGATAACCTATGGCATTATCGTGAGGGCCTTTGACCTTTTCCTGGACTTGGATCAAATTACCAGAATCTCTACCAGGTGCAAATCTGTTTCTTTTTGCCATCCAAGAAGGATGAACTGCCTCTGATTACCTTTCTAGAGTTTCAAATATTTTTTTCTTCCACACCAAACCAGTCTCCCTTACCCATAGGACTGGGGTCAATTGATTCTACCTCAGCACTAAGAAAATGGAAACTTAGAGAAACTTAAGTGAATTACCAAGCAATGGCAGATGTAGGCCCTACAGTGCCTCACTCATAAATATTAATTATGTACTCTGCAAAAGATTTACTGGCAGCTCTGAGGAAATTTCTGATGGTAAATTATTGAATCTGTTTGTTGATATCATTTTCTACATTTCCTTCTTTCCCTTTCCAGCACCCTCTTTTTTTTTTTAAGTGTTAAATGTATTCAAAATTCTTGATTTAGAATGATCAAGAGGTGAAGTTTTGTCTCTTAAATAGTCAACATGGAAATTTCTGAAGACAGTAATGTAGAGGTAAGTTTTCTTTAAGAAATTACTTCTTTACAGCTCCGCCAGAGTTAATGCTCATAGCATACACATTCTGTTTAAATTATCTCTTCTGCCAACACTGTGCCCTGTACATAGTAGGAATTCAACAAAATCATTGTTACAATTCTATGTATTATTTTATTGAGAATGTTTAAATAACACTGTCTCAGAATCTGGACCTCGCCAATAATACTAGGCTGGGTCAATTCCCTACCAACCGGTTCTGCTCTGAAGCTGAGATTACTTTTTAGAAGAAAATTATGTGAAAGTTAATGTGTTTCCCGAGGTGGAAAGCTCTAGAAAAACTTTTCTCTTTATTTTTGAGTACTTCCAGTTGTGGCAGGAAAAAAATTCTGGCTCATTATTTTCTAAGCAGTGCCTCGTCTAAGGAGACATGCATCTCTTTTCCTTCCTCACTGAGTTTTTCTGGTCAAGCCTGAAGACCACAGAGTTTCCAAACAAAACAAAATAAAGCAAAGCAAGCCCCTCCTCCTGCCAAATCGTCTCATCCTCACTTTACCTCCCTCTAAAACTCTCATTTCACCAGCCTTAATGCTACCTCACCACTCCCTACCCCCAGCTGTGCTCTTTCTCTTGATACCTCTCTCTCCTGTATTTAATACACACCTGCAGAGTGGAATTTCCCTTGGTGAATGCTTATTATATTTGTTTTAACAACCATTTTTATGTGCTGAGATCTTATTTTCTCACCTCTGCCAGCAGCCTAAGCATCCCTGGGACATATTTCCAGATTTTCAAGGAAAGAAGTCCAGTTTTCCAGCTTGGGGTAATGGGCTCAATTTTTCAGATTTGTGAGTGTGCCATAGGCTGGGTATGACCTGTGACCTTTCCAGTAGTCCTGAGGGAATATGTGTGTGCTGGAGAGTTGACTCATTGGAAAAGACTCTGATGCTGGGAGGGATTGGGGGCAGGAGGAGAAGGGGACGAGCGAGGATGAGACAGCTGGATGGCATCACGGACTCGATGGACGTGAGTCTGAGTGACCTCCGGGAGTTGGTGATGGACAGGGAGGCCTGGCGTGCTGCGATTCATGGGGTTGCAAAGAGTCAGACACGACTGAGCGACTGAACTGAACTGAACTGAACTGAAGTTGCATTAGTCCTATCCGACCCTGCAAACCCATGGACTGTAGCCCACCAGGCTACGCTGTCCTCGGAATTCTCCAGGCAAGAGTGCTGGAGTGGGCTGCCATTTCCTCCTCCAGGGGATCTTCCTGACCCAGGGATCAAACCCATGTCTTTTATATCTTCTGCACTGGCAGGCAGGTCCTTTACCACCAACATCACCTGGGAGACCCATGAGAGGACATGACTGGCATTCAAAAGCCTTACTTTCAGTCCACAGAATTGCAGAGCAGGGCTAGCCACACAGCAGGAATGCATACCCTGGGTAGACACCTAGATGGGTGGACAAAGGAAGGCAAAGAAGCCCACAGAGACTTTTACAGAATGGGGTCTGGATAGAACATGTGTGTGTAACAGGATGTTAGATAAGATTCTTCTTGCTGTTTCACTCATAGCTGAGGCCTGAAAGCTAAGAACAGTGGGGCAAGTTCCCCACATTCTGAAAAGGATGCTCCATTATACCCAGAAGATAAGGGTTTCCTTGAAGTAAACAAATGGATGCCCGTGCAGTGGCTTTCTCTTTACACTGGGGAGCTGATAGGGGCACTTCCCAGGATATCAAGAGAAAACCAGAGGGCCTCATGAAACCATCTCAACGTTGGCTGGGATATCAGCTAGGAAGGAAACTGCCATTTCGATCTTGTTCTCATGACATAGACGTTAAGATGTGGTCCTGTGTCATTGATGGACTACCCCAGATGAGAGCAAAGCATGAAGGGGAAGTTCTTGGAGAACTTGACCTGTGCCTCCTAGACTTTGGGGTGTCAGAGACTGTGTCTGGTTCTCACCTGGAAGGTCTGAAGGCAAGGAGCTGGCTGACATTGTCTCTGATGGCAGCAGAAAGAGAAAAATTCTCCTACGGGTGGCATGTGATCAACAGATGATGGATAAAGAAGATGTGGTACATATATACAATGGAATATTACTCAGTCATAAAAATAATGAAATAATACCATTTGCAGCAATATGGATGGAGCTGGATATTATAATATTAAATAAAGTAAGACATAGAAAGATAAATATCATATCATATCATTTACATGTGGAATTTAAAAAAATGATACAAATGAACTAATCTACAAAGCGGAAACAGACTCAAAGACTTAGGGAATGAATTTACAGTTACCAGGGGGAAGGGTGGTAGGGAAGGATAGACTGGGAGTTTGGGACTGAAACGTTCACCCTGCTGTATTTAAAATAGAGAATCAATAGGGACCTACTGTATAGCACAGGGAACTCTGCTCCATATTCTGTAATAATCTAAATGGGAAAAAATTTTGAAAAAGAATTTTTTAAAAAGAATGCTTTTCCTTTCAGGTTTGGCAGGAAAAGTTACTGAGTGTTTTGCCTTTCGTCCTGAAAAGGGTCCCCCTCCCAAGGGCGGCCTGATACCAGACAGAACCCAGCAGAGACAGCGGCAGTGGGAGGAGGACTGAGGAGTGCTTCTCGGGGTTCAGCCAGAGAGTACATGGGCCAGAAGAGGGATGGGAGCAGTCTCTGTGGGCGTGGGAGAAAGAGTCTTCAGAAGTGGCCCATGAAAGAAGGAACCAACATCAGAGGGGAGGACTGTGATATGTTACCACAGTCAGGGGGCCTTTTTATCTATTGCCCTTATGAAGCCCCTCTGCCAACGCAAATTCCCAAGTTCAAGGGCAGCAGAGTGAGAGGGAGGGAGTAAAACAGGAAGACGAAGAGACAGGGACCAGGAACAGCCTGCCCCTCCTCTTCGGTGGGTTTTCAGCCTGGGTTAGGTTCAGGTCAGAGGAGTCAAAAAAGCTTTAAATCAGTTGAGAAGGTGAAACTTAATATGAGACAGAACTAGACTTTTGGCTTCTCTGGTGGCTCAGACAGTAAAGAATCTACCTGTAATGTGGAAGACCCGGGTTCAGTCCCTGGGGTGGGACGATCTCTTGGAGGAGGGCATGGTAACCCACTCCAGTATTCTTGCCTGGAGAATCCCATGGACAGAGGAGCCTGGTGGTCTACAGTCCACAGGGCGGCAGAGCCTCGGACACGACTGAGTGACTAACACAAATGCAGACTTTTTTATACCTAAAGATGATACTGTTTATTATTATCTGAAAGAGAGAGAGAAGCAATAAAGCTGTGTAAGCAATTGCCCAGAGAGAAAAAGAAAGATAGACATGAGAAAGAATAAAGATTTCTTTTACGTCTTCATACTCTGCTGTGCCCAACTTATTCAATAAATCAGTTATATATTCTATCAATACATGTTTACTAAAATTCTATATCAATTTATTTCATTTCTGATGAAAAGCTCCTATGGCCAGACTTCCTTCAGTGAACAAAAGGAATTTTAAAGGACTTGGGTGGGAAGGTATTGTTGTAGAATAAAGATGTGAATACCCACTACAAGTTTTTCTAGCATTTGCTCAAGACGTTCATGAGTTCCTTCTGGTTAGGCAATATTTCAAAAAAAAAAAAAAAAAATGCTCTCTGAGACTGAAAAATAGCTTGGAGCAATTCAGATAATGGCTCATGGCCTGATCCTTGCTAGAATCTTTCTTTACGTAACATTACATATCATTGGGAATTAACAAAGAAGTTCATTATCTCCCTTTGAATAGGAGTGCAGGAGAACTATTTATTTCAAGAGTTACATTGGATGAAGTGTAGTGGTCTCTTAATCTAGCTAAACTTTGGCTTGGCTATGTGCCCAAGCGTTGATAATACACATTAGCATAGAGAAAATTCTGCTGTGATGAAATGAATAATTTCTTGGGGATGGATATTTAATTTTTTGCAAATATAAAAAGTTTTTGCTATCACTGTTTGGGGACTGATTCTGAGATGGTCCAAAGCTCTAACCTCTAGTGACATGAAGTATATTGGGCTCATATGTGATAAATTAAGCCCCTGAGCAAGAAAACCATAGGGCTTCAGTAAAACTGATGAAAACATCATGAAGTGCACACACAGAAAATATTAGGCCTATCCCTTGCAATAGCCAAGAACTGGATGGTTTTCCTCTCCAAAAGAGATTATTTTGGTGATCTCCAGAAATAGGAAGAAAAGAATAAGTGAAGGGTAATTTGCTTCTTTTTTCTTTTCATTTCTCATATGGTAAAGCCAAAAAATTAAGTATAAAATATGGCACCTAAAATTTAGATTAGATGACATAAAACATGCAAATAAGGATTGCTGAGAACATGGAGTCTCTTGGACCAGTTGTGTAGTGAAGGCAGCACCTGATTTTGACTTTGGGATGTATGTCACTCGGGGCAAACAATTGGGCTCCCGAAGTCCACCCAACACTCTTTAACTCTTCCCCATATGTCCATACTCCACCAAGAATTCCAGCCTGGGGTATACAGAAGTCTGTGACGCGCTCACCTCCTCTTACACTGCCTTCCACCTGTGGATTTCCAGAGGACCAAACAAATCTTTCACTTTACATTAGAACCTAAGTTTAAGTGTTTTCAAACTAAACTTCTTTTCCTAAAAAAAATCATGATAACTTTGACATTCAAAATTAAAATCAAGAGGCTTATATATAACCAACTATTTAAAAACCATCAAACATTTCACTCATTTCCATTTGAGAATAACAGACCTATTTGCAAAAACAAACAAACAAAAAAACCACTTAGAGATAGGCATACCCTTTCCAGATTCTCCTGGAGCCTACCCTTTTAGAAATTGCAAAAGTACATGTTATTAAATAGGGTGTTCCTATTAAGTTGTGTGGTTAGTAGGTAAAAATCTAACAACTTGAAACTCAGTTATAGTGAAGTTTAATCTGTACTTGCAGTTGAGTGATTCAGTGAAATCACACATAATGAGCTTGTTATCATGAGAAATACCCAGCAGAAAAATTCAAGTTTCTATTACTACTATGCAAGCAAAATTCTTAGGAAAAATATGATCACAGATGCAATGAGCCTATGGAAAAAAGTTAAAATTTTAATGTTAGCCTACCTGTTTATATAATCTATTGGCATAATCATAATAAACATACTCGAGTGAAGCATCATTCATTTTACAAGTTCCTCATTGTAATTTTCCTAGTGTTATCCAATACTTATTGTATTACTTAATACCTGTTTAAAAAGGAGTCTTAGGTTATTCACCTTGGGAAAGAATTATAGAATTGATTATTTTCAAAATATTTTCTATAATTAAAGGCAAAGCTTTTCTTATTTTGTATCATAGTATCTCCATTTCCTCTTACTGACCTGTGCTACCAACAATTCTCTTTTTGCATTTTCATTGTTACCTTGAAAGAATTTATAGCCTTTAACTATGTTCCTCTGAATCTCGTCTTTTCTATTATATACAATTTAGCTCCACTAGGTTCTCAATATGTTGTCCCATCTGACTGCTGAATCTTTCTGGGTTGTTGTTATTATATGTGTTGGCCAAGTTGTTGGGAGCTGTGGTGCATATGAGATCCTGTGTACAATCCATCCCAGCACATGTCTCTTTCTATGTCATTGTTTAGTCACTCAGTTGTGTCCGACTCTTTGAGACCCCATGGACTGTAGTCCACCAAGCATACTGGAGTGGGTAGCCATTTCCTTCTCCAGGGAACCTTCCCAACCCAGGAATGAGACCCACATCTCCTGCACTGGCAGATGGATTCTTACCGCAGAGCCACCAGGGAAGCCAATCCCTCCTATACCCAGGGCTTAAATCAGATTCCTTCTCAAATTTAGGCAGAGGCACGGTGCATCTTCCTAGTAGGGCAGGGGCAGGAAGAGCTACATGTACCACAGGTTTTGGCTCAATGAGCTAGAGGGAGAACGATCCAGAAAAGGAGCATATCCAATGCCTTCTTTCACTCTGGCATCACACAGGGAAATTTTGCTGCTTTCTCCTAATGCTTCACTGATAATCAAGCAAAAAAGCAGATACTGGCTTTAGATGTATCCTAAATCCAGAGCTACTTCCTTAGATTAGTGGAGGGTTCTGGGCTTCCCTTGGAAGAAAAGCTATGACCAACCTAGACAGCATACTAAAAAGCAGAGACATTACTTTGCCAACAAACCTCCATCTAGTCAAAGGTATGGTTTCTCCAGTAGTCATGTATGGATGTGAGAGCTGGGCTATAAAGAAAGCTGAGTGCTGAAGAATTGATGCTTTTGAACTGTGGTGTTGGAGAAGACTCTTAAGAGTCCCTTGGACTGCAAGGAGATCCAACCAGTTAATCCTAAAGGAGATCAATCCTGAATATTCATTGGAAGGACTGATACTGAAGCTGAAACTCTAATACTTTAGCCACCTGATGGGAAGAACTGACTCATTTGAAAAGACCCTGATGCTGGGAAAGATTGAAGGTGGGAGGAGAAAGGGATGATAGAGGATGAGTTGGTTGGATGGCATCACCAATTCGATGGACATGAGTTTGAGCAAGCTCCAGGAGTTGTGATGGACAGGGAAGCCTGGCGTGCTGCAGTCCATGGGGTTGCAAGGAGTCGGACACGACTGAGTGACTGAACTGACGGGGCTTCTCAGGTGGTGCTAGTGGTAAAGACCCACCTGTCAATGCAGGAGATGAAAGAGATGCAGGCTCTATCTCTAGGTCAGGAAGACCCCCTGGAGGAGGGCATGGCAGTCCACTCCAGTGTTCTTGTTTGGAGAATCTCATGGATAGAGGAGCCGGTAGGCTATAGTCCATAGGGTTGCAAAAGGTTGGACACGACTGAAGTGACTTACCGTGTACTGGTCTGTTTACTGGGCTTCTCAGGTCTGTCTATTATCAGATCAGCCTCATTACATCATAGTCATTCTGTAAACAAGGCAAAGATGCCATATGATTATTGAAGAAGTAAAAATCAATAACATGAGAATTTTGGAACTCCTTACATGTGGCATTTGAAAATAGATAAAACTTCTCTGAGCTCTGTCTGACCCTTCTATAAGGAATCAATAGAAACAGTCACAGCACCAGTAGTGTTCTAGTAAATGTTTAATGACAAGCTTTCTGAAAAAAATCTGTGCACATATATGTACATAAATGGGCTTCCCAGGTGGCACTAGTGATAAAGAACCCAGCTGCCAATGCAGGAGGCATAAGAGTTGCAGGTTTGGTCCCTGAGTCCCAAAGACCCCATTGAAGAGGTTGTGGCAACCCCTGCCAGTATTCTTGCCTGGAGAATTCCATGGACAGAGAAGCCAGAGGACCTACAGTCCATGGGGTGGCAGAGTCAGACAAGACTGAAGGAACTTAGCATGCACACGGGGATGTACATAAGTGTATTATAAACCTTGATGATATAAAGGATGTGTGGCACAGCTGACAGATAACAATAAAATATAAAATGCTCTTTATCTCTAATGCCATATAGCCAGTTGATTCTCATAGAGTGATTTTTGCTGAACTCTGTTTATATCTAGCCAATCTATGGCTGTAATTGATGAATGAGTACAGTTCTGATATGAAAGTTAGTTGATATTGTTTACATTAATAAGTAAGACTAAATTGAAAGCAAAACAATGAAGATGTTTATCAGAACTTCATTAGTGTGTGAGTGACATGAGCAATTTCTTTGCTTCAAATACTGGGGCAGTAGCCCTCATTTTTTGTGTGCTACTCACACTGTAATGGCTACAGACATTTACAGGTTTAATCTGCGTTGTTAACATTTTCTTCATTACTTCTCATGTCAAGACAATCAACAAAAAAATAAATCAATCTCTGGTAGCCACCATGATCAATTTAAAGCTACAAACATTGCATCACTTATTGCAGAGTTGGGAGGAGATACGCAGTAGTGTATAGTCATAAGTTCTTCCTAACACACAGATAGAGTAGGTGTAAACAACATCAAAGGCAGAGATAACAGAAAAAATGTAGGATGTGATGCATTTCAAGTGTTTATTGTCTTTATTTTTAATATCATTCCTTCAATATGTAAGTTTGCATAATGTGATTTTAAATAATGGCTATGTATAACAACTGCTTACAAGATTCTTAAAAAGTTATTAATCAGCTCTTGTAAGCCAGCCTAAGTGGGCTCCAAACCACCACTGGCCACAGCTCAGGAGTATTAAAACATCATAATGATGAGAAATGAGAGCTGGAACGGATCCTGTCCATTGTCCCTGGTAAAAGTGTGGATACTGACCTGTTGTGGTTTGCATCGGAAACTGTTAACAGAATAGGTTCTGGTCTGGTTCCCAGATTCCCAGTGGTTTGAATCACTGAGAAAGCATCCCTTGCATAAACTGGCCCATTTCAAGGGGAAGCTTGGCCAAAAAATGGCTGCTCGTGATGAAGACCAGGCCAACTTCTGCATCTGCCATGCTCTGTGTAATGTACATGTATGTGGAAGAAGGAGGGGGCAGAGAAAAAGGGACATGTTAGGAGTTTGCATTCTAGCAACCAGGACTCTAAACCCTTGGGCAATCAGGGGCTTTGAGAATGTCTGGGTTCCCCTCAGAGGAAGATTTTCTCTGTATAGACGCAATCAGCTGAGGGTGAGCATGGAAATGGGAAAGTTTTGGAGACAAATGAAGCTTCAAAACTGCGATTATGCAGAATGGAGGAGGGAAAAGTTAAAATCATCAACTCCAGCTGGGACTAGAAACATAATAGCTAAGAACAGTTAACATTTACTGATTTACTGCATATTTATAATATGCTAAGCACTTTACATGCAGAGTTTCCTTTAACTTCACCACAACCATTTAAAATAGATATTATTTTTCTCATCATTTTTTCAGATAGGAAAACTGATTGAGATTAGTTGCACAAGGTAATACAGGTAGAAAAGGGCAGAGCTGGAATTCATAGAAAATGCAAACCTTTGAATCTTGAACATACACAGTCATTTGAATTTTTCTTTCAGTTTCCCATGTATTAGGACCAAGGAGAACAGGGTTGTGTTTTACTTGTTAGATGGGATAGAAAATCAAGCAAGAGGAGAGGATAAGTGTTGGTTTTGGTTCTTTGGAATACTTTTCTATGACCAGAATGAAAAAGAGGATTAACCCAATTATTTCTATCACCATTAAGGAGTGTGCATGCTCAGTTGTGTCCAACTCTGTGAGACCCCGTGAACTGTAGCCTGCCAGGCAACTCTGTCCATGGAATTCTCCAGGCAAGAATACTGGAGTAGGTTGCCATGCCTTTTTTCAAGGGATCATCCCAACCCAGGGATCAAAGCCCCCTCTCCTGCATTGGCAGCTGTGTTCTTTACCACTCGTGCCACCTGGGAAGCCCATCACCATTAAAACCCTGGTCAAATGCTACCATCATCATCACCAATACTAACAATGAATAACCAAAGGATTATCAAGTTCCAGGGTCCTAGATACCTAGAATGAAACCTGTAATAATAGTTCCCTCATTTCAAGCTCCTGTTCCTACTTAACTATTTGTTGTCATAGAATGTTATTATTACTCAAAAACTAGTCTGAGAGGAACAGAGGCAAAGGCATGCTGGCTGTCAGACTGAAGATAGGGATTAATTAAGAAGCAGTGGTGATATCCATCCACTTGGTTATGGAATGATGTCTCAGTGGGCTGTGACTGAGTCTACGCTACATGTGGAGTAGAAAGAGGGTAAAACCTTTGTCTGTCAGTGGCCCAGGTCTTGCATGGGTTCTGCCCCATTGTTGTCCTGAGTTGGTGATTTGGATTCAATATTTTCTTGACTCCATGTATACTCAGCCCTATTTACCATCTTCAAAGTTTTGGCAGCAATATTTTTTCTACTACACAAGTCTTCTCTTTGCTTGCTTAATACTTAAAAATGAAGCTTAATTTGTGGCTGTTACTGTGGTGGTTTTGCTGGCTAGCCCCAAATGCAAGTCTGATAATAATGAAAGAAAAAGGGACATGCTTGAGACATCATATTGGGTTGGCCAAAAAGTTTTTTCAGGATTTACTGCAATGTTACAGAGAGCACATTGTTATTGGAAAAGACCCTGATGCTAGGAAAGATTAAAGGCGGGAGGAGAAGGGGGCAATAGAGGATGAGATGGCTCCGTGGCATCACAGACTCAATGGACGTGAGTTTGAGCAAACTCCCGGAGATAGTGAAAGACAGGGAAGCCTGGTGTGCTGCCCTTTGTGGGGTTGCAAAGAGTCAGACACAACTGAGTGACTAAGCAACAGCAGAAAGAACCAAATGAACTTTTCGGCCAACCCAATACATTGCAGTTTTAAAAATGGGTCCTTTCCATGTGAATTTGGGTGCGTTTATCACAAGAGTTTCAGGTCAGGTGGTGATATCTGAGGCTAGGGCAGAGGAGATGATGTAGTTTCTTCCTGGGCTTATAACTCTCTCTTTCTAGGAGATTCCACTCAGAACCCGGTCTCCATGCTAGGAGAAGCTCAAACCATATGGAGAACGGCTTGTGTATGCTTTGTTCAGCGGTCCTAGTTGAACCAGCCCTTAAAAAAAATTGTTTATTTTCTTCTTATTTATTTATTTTTGGCTGCATTTGGGTCTTCAGTGTTGCCTGTGGGCTTTCTCTAGCTGTGGTGAACAGGGGCTGCACTTATGGTGTGAGGGCTCCTCGCTGTGGTGGCTTCTCTTATTGTGGGGCACAGGCTGTAGGTGTGAAAGCTTCAGTAGTTGCAGCTCCTGGCTCTAGAGCACAGGCTTAGTAGTTGTAGGGCACGGGCTTAGTTGTTCCATGGCATATATGATCTTCTTGGACCAAGGATCAAACCTGTGTCTCCTGTATTGGCAGGCAGATTCCTATCTGCTGCACCACCAGGGAAGTCCTGAAGTCATCTCAGACTTTAAGTCATTTCCGCCTGGGCACCAGACTTGTGAATGAAAAAGCCACTTTGGAAACATTCTCTTGCCCCACTTCTTAAAAGGTAGACCAGTGAAGTAGCAATGAATGGTAACAGACCCCCCCCACTTAGAGCCTGTCCAGGCCAGGTGAGGGTGAAAACCCCTCTTGTAAGGGATGGCCATATATTCCAGTTTGGCCTAGGCAGTCCAAATTGATATCTGTTCCCCTGACATTAATATTGGAACCCCTTCACTCTTAGAAGTGTTGTGATTCGGACGATAAGTTAAACGGTCACTCTGTTCAAGAGTCTGGGGAAAATCTCTCTAGCACACACACATACACTTGGCAGATTCCTTTTCATATGAATCACTGGCCACAGCATGGAATGTTGCGTCCAATTTCTTCCATCAGGTGTAAGACAGAATCCATTAAATCTATATGCCCCTATCCTGTGTGCTTAGTTGCTCAGTCTTGTCCGACTCTTTGCAACCCCATAGACTGCAGCCCGCCAGGCTCCTCTGTCCATGGAAATTCTCCAGGCAAGAACAGTGGGTTTCCATGCCCTCCTCCAGGGGATCTTCCCAAGCCAGGGATCAAAGCCAGGTCTCCAGCATTGCAGGGAGATTCTTTACCGTCTGAGCTACCAGGGAAGCCCACATGCCCCCGGATTTTCAAGATAAAACCAAATTACCTACAACTAAAGCCCTGTTTGTTTCATTTGTATGGACTAAACACCTATGACTTTTATGGCACATCTTTTGGGGTTGGTTTACATTTTGCAAATATATTATTTGAAACCATTAAGAGCTCAGTTTTAACATAGTTCTCTAGAATGAACTAAGTATTGTTTCCCATAAGTGTTTCTTAGATTCAGTTAGACTGAAAGGCCAGCTAGAGTGTAGAGAAAAGAACATCAGACTCAGGGTCTGGAACTCTGTGATTTGATCCATATGCTGCCCTCCATGAGTAGAGGACAATACATCGCAGTTTACCCAGGGTTATCCCAATTTATGCCTGCTCTCCAGTTCAGTTAGTAACAGTGCCCTGTTTCCTTCTTCTGGTTTATTTTTTTATTTTTATTTTTTTAATCATTAGAATCATTTTATTTAATTGTAATAAAGTACTCTCACTTTGGGGGAGATAACAAAAAAACTGGGTTTTCCCTTCTATCCTGACAACTAAAAATCATCTATGAAAAAAAATGAAAAATGTTTTTTTTTGAAGGAATGAGGAATATCTTTCCCTTGAGAAATACATCATATGAAAAGATATTCAACATCATTATTCATTCAGTTCAGTTCAGTTTAGTCGCTCAGTAGTGTCCAACTCTGCAACTCCATGAACTGCAGCACACCAGGCCTCCTTGTCCATCACCAATATCTGGAGTCCACCCAAACCCATGTCCATTGAGTCGGTGATGCCATCCAACCTTCTCATCTTCTGTCATCCCCTTCTCCTCTGCCCCCAGTCTTTCCCAGCATCAAGGTCTTTTCAAATGAGTTAGCTCTTTGCATCAAGTGTCCAAAGTATTGGAGCTTAAGCTTCAATTCAGTCCTTCCAATGAACACCCAGGACTGATCTCCTTTAGGATGGACTGGCTGGATCTCCTTGAAATCCAAGGGACTCTCAAGAGTCTTCTCCAACACTACAATTCAAAAGCATCAATTCTTCAGCACTCAGCTTTCTTCACAGTCCAACACTCACATCCATACATGACCACTGGAAATTAAAAGATAAGTGATTTAGTCACTCTAGTAATATCATATAGAATCAGGCCAGTAAGTAACTCTTTTGTCTTCATCCCTCATTTGTCTAAAAATACCTATCCCGCAAAGTTACTTTGTGGAGTAAGTGAGAGTGAAAACATGAAATAGCTTTTAAAAACCCAATGTACTAAGCAAGTGAAACATGTTTGATGAGCGTCCTATTTTTCGTGCTTGTGCCCTGGAGCTAGCAAAGTCCAGGATCCATAGTTTCTCTTGGCTGAGCCTGATTCTCACCCTCAGGTGCAGTTGCTGTTCTTTCTCTCAAGGCCTGGCCTGCTGAGTGAGAGGGCAGGTGGGTGTGTCCAGTGACTGGGTGCTGTCCAGTGGAGTGTTGGCAGATGTGACCCAGGCTGCTTCCTGCCTGGCAAGTATCTCCCCCACGTGATCTTCCATACTCTTTCCCTTCTGCCTGGCCAGATGGAAAAGACCCGCAGGGAAACACAGAGTCCGGGATTGGAGAGTTTTCACTGTGAATATGGTTTCTAAATTAGTGCTTGGAGGAGAGTGCTCCAGAATGGAACATTAGCATCAGACTGAAAGAGAAATAATCTTTTATTATGTTTAGTCAGTGAGATTTGAGGTTTGCCTGCTATTATTATTAGTTATTGTTAGTGTACTGGTGCTTTCTTGATCTTCAGAATAATCAAACTTTGATTCCCCCTGCCCCCACAAACTATGCCACTAATGGCAGTAACTATGAGTCTGCCCACTGTAGGATGCACTTTGGCTTCAGAGATGTTAACAGGTGAAAGAAATGTGCATCTGTGCATCTTAGAATGGATGCAATAGGACAGTCCATGTTCCAGTGTAGATTTGTTCATACCATTGTTCTGAGTCCTATAGCCAATGCCTTGAAGAATGGAAACTCCTATTCCTGAAGCTCACAATGTAGGCTCCTAAAGGACTTAACATTTATCTGCTTTATTCACTCTTCCCAGGTGGTGCTAGTGGTAAAGTATCCACTTGCCAAAGCAGGAGACTCAAGAGTTGAGAGTTCAATCCCTGGGTAGGGAAGATCCCTGGAGAAGGAAATGTCAACCCATTCCAGTATTCTTGTCTGGGAAATCCCATGGACAGAGGACCCTAGCAAACTACAGTCCGTGGGGTCACAAAGAGTTCGATATAACTGAGCATACAACTGAGAAAAGGCAGAGGAACCAGAGATCAAATTGCCAACATCTGCTGGATCATTGAAAAAGCAAGAGAATTCCAGAAAAACATCTATTTCTGCTTTATTGACTATGCCAAAACCTTTGACTGCGTGGATCACAATAAACTGTGGAAAATTCTGAAAGAGATGGGAATACCAGACCACCTGACCTGCCTCTTGAGAAACCTATATGCAGGTCAGGAAGCAACAGTTAGAACTGGACATGGAACAACAGACTGGTTCCAAATAGGAAAAAGACTACGTCAAGGCTGTATATTGTCACCCTGCTTATTTAACTTCTGTGCAGAGTACATCATGAGAAACACTGGGCTGGAGGAAGCACAAGCTGGCATCAAGATTGCCGGGAGAAATATCAATAACCTCAGATATGCAGAAAGTGAAGAAGACTAAAGAGCCTCTTGATGAAAGTGAAAGAGGAGAGTGAAAAAGTTGGCTTAAAGCTCAACATTCATAAAACTAAGATCATGGCAGCCAGTCCCATCATTTCATGGCAAATGGATGGGGAAACAGTGTCAGACTTTATTTTTTGGGGCTGCAAAATCACCACAGATGGTGATTGCAGCCATGAAATTAAAAGAGGCTTACTCCTTGGAAGGAAAGTTATACCAACCTGGATATCATATTAAAAAGCAGAGACATTGCCAACAAAGGTCCATCTGTGGTTTTTCAGTGGTCATGTATGGATGTGAGAGTTGGACTGTAAAGAAAGCTGAGTGCAGAAGAATTGATGCTTTTGAACTGTGGTGTTGGAGAAGACTCTTGAGAGTCCCTTGGACTGCAAGGAGATCCAACCAGTCCATCCTAAAGGAGATCAGTCCTGGGTGTTCATTGGAAAGTCTGACATTGAAGCTGAAACTCCATACTTTGGCCACCTGATGCAACGAGCTGACTCATTGGAAAAGACCCTGATGCTGGGAAAGATTGAGGGCAGGAGGAGAAGGGGACGACAGATGGTTGGATGGCATCACCGACTCAATAGACGTGGGTTTGGGTGGACTCTGGGAGTTGGTGATGGACAGGGAGGCCTGGCGTGCTGTGATTCATGGGATTGCAAAGAGTTGGACACAACTGAGTGACTGAAATGAACTGAATTGAACTGAACTGAGCATGAACCCATACACAGATTCACTCTTCTGTCTTTAACATCTGCGGCATAACCTGGTACACTGTAGGAACTCAATAAAATCTGTTGAGCGAGGGACTGATGTACACATATAAGTAATATAGTGATGTTATTAATTTGTGGTGAGAAATCTTATTTCTTCGTGCTGCCTGTCATGTTCAGGTCTGTGTGAGGAGTTAAATCTCCATCTGTGGCTAAGCCTCATGGGAAAGTGAGCAACAATAAGGAGCACTGGCTCAGAATTTGGAGTTGTTTTAAAGAATTAGGTGTTTGTAAACATCAATGTATATGCATGTTAGCAGGGCTTCTGAAATGTGAGGGAGAGGAGTATGTGGAGGCAGAGATCGTACCTTATAATGTGGACTCCTGAAGAAATGTCTCAAGACCTTAAAAACTGAATTTATTTATTAATTTGAATTATGGCCTTTAGCGTTAAAAAAAATCCGTAAAGCTGTTTGTTCCATTTGGTTCTAAAGAATTTCAAGGGGATGCTTTGTTTCTGATGATTGCCTTTTCAGTCTCTGTGAGGATTCCTCTGTGGCTAGAAGAACGCACACCCTTTCAAGATCTTGTCCTTCTCAGACTTGCCCTGAGTTGACTCTGTGGCAGGACAGAAAGCATGGGCTGTGTCTTGCCCATGGCTGCATCTCCAGTGCCCAGGAGAGCAACTGGGCTCAGAACTGGTGACCGATGCATATTTCATGAATAAGCTGTAACTACTATTTAGAATGGCTGAATCAAAGCTGAAAAGCTATCTGGAGTTGCAAAATAATACTGGCCCCAGTGTTTGAGCATTGATCTTGAGCCAGGCACTTTTCATATATTATTTTGTCTAGTATAAGAGGTAACCACTAGCATCATCTCTGTTCAGTTCAGTTCAGTTGCTCAGTTGTGTCTGGCTCTTTGCCACCCCGTGAACAGCAGCACGCCAGGCTTCCCCGTCCTTCACCAACTTCTGGAGCCTACTCAAACTCATGTCCATCAAGTCAGTGATGCATCCAACCATCTCATCCTCTGTCGTCCCCTTCTCCTCCCACCTTCAAACTTTCCCAGCATCAGGGTCTTTTCCAATGAGTCAGTTCTTTGCATCAGGTGGCCAAAGGATTGGAGTTTCAGCTTCAGCATTGATCCTTCCAATGAATATTCAGGACTGATTCCGTTTAGGATTGGCTGGTTGGATCTCCTTGTGATAGTGAAGAAATTGAGATCCAGAGGAACAAACACTTGCACAAAGTCACAGAGCAACAAGAGTTCAGGTGTGAGTTCTGGTGTGGTCTCAGGGTAAGCCTACCTTAACTGCTATGCCTAGTGAGAAGCCGTGCATTTGGAGCCATGGCAGAGCATTAGCACAGCTCCATCCATGGATACTCCTACTTCCTTGGGCTTGACCAGAAATCAATGAGCCAGACATGGAAGTGAGTAATGCTAAGTTTTGAAAAAAATGTTCCAGTTGAGCCATATATTTTCAGGCACCAGCCCGAGGCATCTGTGATACGAAGTGAGAGCAAGCATGGAGCAGTCAGTCACATGCCATCTACCTCAGCTGCTGAGGATCCGCAGTTAATTCCAGACATGAGTTTCTGCACATAATATTACAGGTTCAGAGTGGCCAAAACATTTGCAAGGACATAAACTTATTGGAGGTACTAGTGGGAGGTCTCCCTGGGAAATGAAGAGATTGCAGTGTTATCCTTCTTTAAATTTTACTAAAGCACTCATAGTTTTTCCTTTTAATTTGAATGAAAAAAATCAACATATTTTTACCCTGTGGTAGAATAGAACTGGGGCTTCTGTTTCAAAATAAACATCTCTGACATCCTGTCCTATGCCTAGTTTATTTTGACTCGGTCACTTGTAATTTGTTTTTCCTTCCCCCAAGAAGTTGGAGTGGCATGCCACCTGCTTTTTCCTTCTTTGAGTTCTCACCCAATGATACACATTCACAGCATAGTACTAGTCACAGGTTGAAATGGTTTTGTATATCACCCACTGGAATAGCTCAACATATTTCACATTTCAGATCGGCCACCAAATATATAATCTTCATTTTATTCAGTACTAGGAGCTCCATGCAGTGAGATCATTTTCTGGGAACTGATTATTTCTCAGATATCAGTTTATGTAACAGTACAGTACAGTATTCTTTGCAGAAGTCATGATTGCAACCCTCACTGTTTTTTAAGGCTGGTCAGAAACCAGGGGGAGCTTCACAAACATAGTGATTTTATCCAGAAATTTTCATGGAGCTGCAAGAGCAGATTAGGGTCTCTGATTACTATGCAGAAGGGGGTCATGGAAAAAACCAGGTGCAAGGCAGAACACTGTTCTTGTGTAGTGAAATATTTTTACTTTAATTTTTGTCCTAAACAATTAAGAAAATAAAACTACAGAATTGAAAGGCAGTCACTTTTTAAACTGTTTCTGAAAATAAGAATATGAATAAATCTCTTTAGGGTGTCATGGACTGTTCTTTGGAATTATAGTCAGTGAAAATAATGTCTTAATACTTTTCTCAGCTAGTGTCATACTTGTATTTATAATGATATACATTTGTTATTAACCTCTCTGTTTATTGAGATGGTGTTAGAAATAACAAGTATCTTACATGAAATATTGAGATAATAATGGGCCTGGATTTGTAACCATAATCTCAACATTGACATGTAAGTTGTGTTATATTTTTTTATTGTCAATCAAGTCTGTTCTGAGCCCCTGTCCTATTACTTAGGCTGGTGAGAAGCTGGTCATTACTGGGAATTAGGGAGTTTCCAGTTTATTAGAAAACAACAATGGCAGTAGAAATGACAATAATAATAGCAATAAAATACCTAACTTCAAAGTGTTTCCTCTAGTTTTCTGTTAGAATGCAGCTGTTCAAGTTTTTGAGGTCCTTAAAAGTTAGTGACCATGTGGCTTCCATGTCTCATTTTGGCAAGGGAATGTTTTGATGCCAAGAACTCAGCCTTGTCAGGAGCAGTTCTTAGTCCTTCTCCTAGGAGATGCTCATTAGGCAGGCTATGCTCCCTTTGCTTTCTGATCCTGATGCTGTATTCCTCTGACAGAAAGTAGATTTACTAGAAAGAAAGTGAAAGTGAAAGTCGCTCAGTCATGTCTGACTCTTTGCGACCCCATGGGCTATACAGTCCGTGGAATTCTCCAGACCAGAATACTGGAATGAGTAGCCTTTCCCTTCTCCAGGGGATCTTCTCAACCTAGGGATTGAACCCCGGTCTCCCCCATTGCGGGCAGATTCTTCACCAGCTGAGCCACAAAGGAACTCCAAGAATACTGGAGTGGGTAACCTATCCCTTCTCCAGCAGATTTTCCTGATCCAGGGATCAAACCAGGGTCTCCTGCACTGCAGGCCAATTCTTTACCAACTGAGCGATCAGGAATTTACTAGAAAGCTCATTAAAACTAGCTTCAAAGCACCTCATTTTCAGGGACGGTTCTTTGGAAGGACTCTACAGTGTATTCATACGATTGTGTATTTTAGCTATGATCAGTGAGGATTATTGTCTTCACTCTGATTCCATCTCTTGTTGGGTGGCTTTGGTATTTACTGGCATGCTGGAAGTCACACTGCATGAAAGGTGAGTCAAGGAAATGCTTAGTTTGTGTAGATCATGCTCAGTGCCTTCGGTGTGTGATTATAGAAATCCTCCCAGGTCTCATTCAGTACCATGGAACAATGGTGCAGGGCCATTGTGATATAAATATATCCTAAGGCACTGGAATGGAGAAGGAAATGGCCACCCACTCCAGTATTCTTGCCTGAAGAATCCCATGGACAGAGGAGCCTGGCAGACTATAGTCCATGGGGTCGCAGACAGTCAGACACGACTGAGCTACTAAACAATAACAAGGCACTGGAAATATGTAGGCAGTGGGGAAAGGATGAGTTTTGAAAAGTTTGGAGCCAGAAGCTGTTTTATGGAAAATCCTTCCAGTTATCAGATGTTAGTGTTGAAGCAGTTCCTACTGATGTCTAGTCAGAACATTTTCCATAAGGAAATACACTTGATGAAGCATTATGTACAATCATAAATATAGCATGAATTTTCTTTGTAAAATGAAAGTTATAAAAAAAATCCATTATTTGTCAGAATTTCTATATTTGTGGAGCATAAATCTATAACAGTACTTTAAATATTGGTGTTTTTGTGTGTGAAATCACATTTTTTTTTAAAACCCAACACATTAGCTCACATCTTAGTGTATACGAGCCTTCCCAGGTAGCACTAGTCGTAAAGAACCCACCTGCCAATGAAGGATACTTAAGAGACCCAGGTTCGATCCCGGGGTCAAGAATATTCCCTGGAGAAGGGCATGGTAACCCACTCTAGTATTCTTGCCTAGAGAATCCCATGGACAGAGGAGCCTGGCGGGCTACAGTCCATAGGGTCACAAAGAGTCAGACATGACTGAGTGACTAAGCTTGTGTACACATGTCCTGAAGTCTGTGGGTCCCAGATGAATTGAGATACCAAATTACCACCAGCATAGCAAAACATCACCAAGAAACAAGTGGTCCAGTGACAAAGTTCCTACACATATTTGTTGATGTGTCAGTGTATTTAATTTAGAGAAATATTATTATACAACTATGTAGGTACCTACAGTGGCAGAAGACTATAAATATGAATTTTATATGTCTTAATTTCAGGTAAGCTAAATACATCATTACCCAGAATTATTAATTACACACAAATTCAGGTACTATGGGAAGAAAGTATTCTAGTAGAAACCAAAAAATGTAATGGGCAATTTTGGCAAAAGACAGTTTGACACAAAAAGACAGAATTTGGCATACCAAAAACTCTTATTGCAACTGAAACTAAAGCTTATATAATCACAAGAGCATGAGGGGCTTTCAACAACTTTATTGGGAAAATTCACTGACTTTGATATGTACCATATTTGTCCTGATAGTACTATTTAATAAAAGAAAGCTGTTTTTCTCCCCTAAAATTGTGATGGCAGGAACATTTACAGAGAATTAAACAGAACGCACAATTGACATTAAAAATATTTTTCAAGTAGATATTATGAACAGCAAAAAACCCAATGTTCCAACTGTTAAAAGATTCCAACTACTGAGTCCAAGATAAGACACTGTATATGTTGTATTATTATATGATTTATTGAATGTTTTCAATAAATTAGAACTTCCTGAAAGTCAGGAGGACTCCACAGACAAGAAGCTTCTTGAATTACACATCAATCAAATACAAATGCACTAAATGAACACCTTGAAGAACCAAGGAGAGAGAACAGATTTATTAAAAATATTTAGTGTTATTTTTAAGCATTTAATTGAGTATTTAGCCAATTAAATTTTCAAGTGAATGGGATTTGCCTTTCAGCAGTTACAATGAAAAGTGGTGTTCTTGAAATAATGATAATTATTGAAGTCATAAGATTTATTGAACAGATCACTACATTTGATTCAGTTTTGTATAAGCACATTGAAAAATGTCAAAATGAAAAGGAAATGTGACTTAATTATCCCAAATCATTTTTTAGAATTAAATAATGGGAAGAGTGTAAAAATAAAGTGTTAGATAAGTAAACAGATACCAGACATTACTACCTTATTGTCATTGTTTAGTCTTTCAGTCATGTCCTGACTTTTTGCAACCCTGTGGACTGTAGCTTGCCAGGCTCCTTTGTCTAAGAGATTCTCTAGGCAAGAATACTGAAGTGGGTTGCCATTTCAATCTCTCCAGGGGATCTTCTCAACCCAGGGATCAAACCCACATCTCCTGTATTGCAGCTGGGTTCTTTACCCCTGAGCCACCAGGGAAGCCCCACTTGATTGTTGTCTTGCCAAATTCGATTGATTGGCTAGCATATGCTACTCTCCTTACTGAAATCCTATGAATAATTTTAAATTCTTTCACCAGCCAAACATTTTCTCTGTATGAGAGAGGACTTGATATGAAAAGATATTGAATTTGCCTTTGGATTGCTTAATAATCTAATTAATGAAGAGGAGTGATTCACATGGACACATTGGAAAACAATTTAAACTTCCTGTTATTTTGGCATAAAAGTGACTGCAGTGACCGTATTATAAATGCACAGTGCAACACTACAATGAAGACAGTGACAAACGTCGCTGGGTGTCATCAGTTGAAAGAGTAAAATTTGTCACAGGAAAAGAAAACTTGAAATAACCTGAAGTCTTCCACCTCATAAACAAAATAGACTTGATAGAAGTTTCCTGAATTTGACTATTCTTAAAATTTACATACTACCAAAAAGGAGTAAGCTGAAAGAAAATTTTCTAAACTTTAAATAATCAAAGATGATAATATTTCAAAATGCAACTGACCAGGCTAGAAGAAATAGTGAATTATGTACCTTTTCTATAGAAAATATATGGTTATCATATGAAAAAATAATAGAAGAGTGTGCAGCTGGAAAATGTAAGCAAAAGCATTATCATATGGGTGTGTGGGGCAGTTCATCAGTAAAAATGTATTTATGGATTTGTGATGTTTTCTCTTTTTAAATATCTTTAAAATTTGTAACTTGTGATTTATCTTTCTAAATTTATTTTAAAATCTGAGTTTATATTCATAACTTCATTTTCTTAGAAGATCTCTCAAACTGTATAAGCTTCAGACCCATGAACCTTTGGTCTGGTCAGTTCTCATCTTAGTCTTCCTTCAACTTTGGGAAGATCTCTTCTTGCTCTGTCTTCAGATCTCTCTTCTTCCTGGAATCAGCTGCACTTAGGCTGAGAAGGTCACAAGACAACTTCTTTCATGGGAGCAATCACATAATTTTCCCCTGCAGCTCTAGACCGAACCGAGAAGGGGAATGTCAGGGAGGGTTGGAAAATATTGTGAGCCTGAAACAAGACTGTCCTATCATTTAGCCTCCTGCCACCCTTGGATTGCTCAATGAATGCCTGTCCCATGCTAAGTTAGCTTCCCTTCTCCTGTTCATTCCCCACTGCAATCAGAGTAAACTCAAAAGCAAAAATTAGAGCTACAAATGAAAGTCTCATTTGATCACATGACTGTAGCTAGTTCATTTACTGAGCACCTTTCCTGCCCTAACAACTCTGTGGTGTCCACAGGCAGAGTGTTCAAAGGTCTGTGGTCTTCAAGGAAGGACCTTAGGCTGTGTGTGGAGGTTGGAGGCAAGGAGTCAGGTGGCCACTCAGCAGCCCACAGCAGCTATGGTCTTATCTACTTTATAGACTTCGGTATAAGATTTTCTCAAAGAATGTGCCTATGTTTAGAAGAATTTTGAATGTCATTAGTTTTGAGGGAATTTTAAACTCATGATTTGCAAGGCTCTTCAAGATCTAGCCTCTCTTGTCCAGGCTCACTGATGCCCATGATATGCATCCTTTATTCCAGTCACAGAGAACCTCTGCTCTTCTCTCAAACAAGCCAAAGGCTTTTCCCACATCTTGCACACATTCCTCTCTCTCTCTAGGAATCTTTCCTTCTCTGTTGGAGAGAAACTCCTTTCACCCAGTCTCAATTTCAAGCCTCCTCTGCCCAGCTGAAGCTCTCTTGACCCCATTCACATTTTTCCCTTTCCCTCTGGCCAAGCCCACATGATGATTTATTTACTTGGATCAATTTCAGCCTAGGACTTTGACATATTGTCTCATAATTATCTGTCCAGTTGGCTCATTGTGAGTTTTCCAACAGCACTTATCTTGTTAATCTTGTATCTCAGACCTAACTCAGGACTTGGTAACATAATGGGTGCTCAGAAAAAAAATTTAAAAACTATTAAATGAATGATGAAGAGTTAAAAAATAAGATACACTAAGCTATGTTTGTCAAGTCAAAAGGATACTTCCCTGCAAAGCCATTCCCTGAGCTATTAATACAATCATTTGTGTTCATACTAAACAAAGAAATTGCCAGATATGTCTTGGCTTCATTCTACCCCCTCCCCATTGCTGATGCAGACAGCCTTATGCTACCTGCATGATCCTTCCGGTCAGGTCTAGACATCGTATGGTGCTGTGGTTTCCCTTTACCAATTGCTTCTTCCCTTTGTAATGAGAGAATTCAAAAGATATGTTAGCCCATTTCTTTTGACTTTTTATTTCATGAAGCTTATTCTACTGTGTTTATTCTTTTTTTAAAATATAAATTTATTTATTTTAATTGGAAGTTAATTACTTTACAATATTGTATTGGTTTTGCAATACATCAACATGAATCCGCCACAGGTATACATGTGTTCCTGGATGAAACTGCAGCCTATTATACAGAGTGAAGTAAGCCAGAAAGAAATACACCAATACAGTATATGGTGCTTATTCTAACCTCCCTTCCTTTCAGGCAAGATCTCTTTTCTCTTCCTTTGTTTCATTTCTTAAGCAATATCCTCAAACCACATCATGGTGTAAAAATCTTGTGAATATTACATTTTTATAAAGAAAAGGGAGGGCTGCTTTAAAAACACATGAATACAACAAACAGTTATTGAGCACAGGCTGTGCTATGTACTGTGGACATAGAGGTGACAAGAGCAGTGTCCCTGATATCATGGAGCTTGTCTCTAGTTGGAAGACAAGGTTAAAGAAATACTAAGCACAAGAAATTGTACTAATTCCTAAGAATTATGAGAGAGATGAAGTGCCTGGATTCTCAGCCCAGAATGCTATACTGTGTTGTAAGAAGGGCCAGATCTCATCTGAATGGCCCCCTAGTCTGAGATCTGAGGATGAGTAAGTGGTGGCCAGGTGACATGGGGAAGCTGGGTGGATGGGGAGAGCTTCAAAGACAGAATGAGCATCAGGTCAGGGACCCTGAGCTCAGAGGAGCCTGCAAAGGTTGAAGAAAAAAGAAAAGTCTGCGAGGAAGGAGCAGAGAGGGCTAGAGATGAAGTTCATTAACAAAGTGAAGTAACAAAACTGTGTTCAGTCTTGAAGCTCTTGACACTGTCCAAGGGTTCTTTTTCAGACTGAGTTTCACTCCTCAGTTTTACTACTGTTCCTGCTGTCTAATTGTGAATCTAGACATACTATTTTCTTCCCCCCTCCTCAATATTGTGCATTTTAACCAAATTATGACTAATTTAGGTCTTTGTGGATGTGTGTGGAACTCCAACCAACATTTATTACGTGTTTGCCTCTGGGGACAAAGCTTCCTGCAATTGAAATAGCCCTCTTCCTGAGTTCTTTTAGAGCACCTCCTTTCCAAGTTGGTAGGGTCTGTGTTGCTACACAGATGCATTGTGTGTGATGACTGCTGAGGGGTAAACATTAAGCTCATTGTGAATAGCAAATGATAAGGCTTTGTTATCTGTAGGGGAAATTGCGGTTTTCATAATTTTATTGCTAAAGAAATAGTTGTCATGGCAATAATTTATGTAACTTTGAGCAGCCAGTGGTTAAGAAGTACTGTTAATGGTGTGCTTTCAGCATACCAAGGAAATACTGCATAATAAAGCTTTTGCTTAGTGCTTTATCGAGACTGGTGTATTTTCCTGATTTTCCTGAAACAATCAAGTTTTCAGAGCCTCAGGTGATTTCCATAGATGTTTATTTTAATCCCTCAAGATGTTCCTTTATGTCAGAAATTGTCCCTCTGCTTCTGGCTGCTTTAATCTTATTCCTTCAATCATGTGGGTTTATAGAACTCAACCACGAGATTCAAATCTTAGCAACTCCCAAATAATTTTGTTGTTGTTCAGGCACTAAGTCATGTTCAGCTCTTTGCGACCCCATGGACTGTAGCTTGCCAGGCTTCTCTGTCCTCCACTATCTCCCGAAGTTTGCTCAAATTTATGTCCTTTGAGTCAGTGGTGCTATCTAACCATCTCATCCTCTGCCATGCCTTCTCCTTTGCCTTCAGTCTTTCCCAGCACCAGGGTCTTTTCCAATGAGTTGGCTCATTGCCGAAGTATTAGAGCTTCAGCTTCAGCATCAGAATCAGTCCTTCCAATGAATATTCAGGGTTGATTTCCTTTAGGATTGATAGATTTGATCTCTTTGCAGTCCAAGAGACTCTCAAGAGTCTTCTCTAGCACCACAATTCAAAAACATCCATTCCTCAGCACTCAGCCTTCTTTATGGTCCAACGCTCACATCCATACATGACTACTGGAAATGCCATAGCTTTGACTGTACCTTTGTTGGCAAAGTGATGTCTCTGCTTTTTAATATGCTGTCTAGGTTTGTCATAGCTTTTCTTCCCAGGAGCAAGTGTCTTTTAATTACATGGCTGCAGTCACCATCTGCAGTGGTTTTGGAGCCCAAGAAAATAAAATCTCACTGCTTCTACCTTTTTCCATCTATTTTTCATGAAGTGATGGGACTGGATGCATTGACCCTAGTTTTTTGAATGTTAACTTTCAAGCCAGCTTTTTGCCTCTCCTCTTTCATCCTCATCCACAAGTTCTTTAATTCTTCACTTTCTGTCGTTAGAGTAGTATCATCTGTATGTTTGAGGGCATTGATACTTCTCCCAGCTATCTTGATTCCGGCATGTGATTCATCTATGCCCCACATTTCACATGATGTACTCTGCACAGAAGTTAAATAAGTAGGGTGAGAATATATCAGTTCAGTTCTGTTCAGTTGCTCAGTTGTGTCCAACTCTTTGTGACCCCATGGACTGCAACACGCCAGGCCTCCCTGTCCATCACCAACTTTCGGAGTTTACTCAAACTCATGCCCATCGAGTTGGTGATGCCATCCAACCATCTCATCTTCTGTTGTCCCCTTCTCCTCCTGCCCTCAATCTTTCCCAGCCAGCATCAGGGTCTTTCCAAATGAGCCAGTTCTTCACATCAGGTGGCCAGAGTATTGGGGTTTCAGCTTCAGCATCAGTCCTTCCAATGAACGTTCAGGACTGATTTCCTTTAGGATGGACTGGTTGGATCTCCTTGCAGTCCAAGGGACTCTCAAGAGTCTTCTCCAACACCACAGTTCACTAGCATCAATTCTTTGGTGCTCAGCTTTCTTCACAGTCCAACGCTCACATCCATACATGACTACTAGAAAAACCATAGCTTTGGCTAGAGGGACCTTTGTTAACAAAGAAATGTCTCTGCTTTTTAATATGCTCTCTAGGTTGGTCATAACGTTCCTTCCAAGGAGTAAGCATCTTTTAATTTCATGGCTGCAGTGATTTTGGAGCCCAGAAAAATAAAGTCTGCCACCATTTCCACTGTTTCCTCATCTATTTGCCATGAAGTAATGGGACTGGATGTCATGATCTTAGTTTTCTGAATGTTGAGCTTTAAGCCAACTTTTTCACTCTCCTCTTTCATATTCATCAAGAGGCTCTTTAGTTCTTCTTCACTTTCTGCCATAAGGGGTGTCATCTGCATATCTGAGGTTATTGATATTTCTGCCAGCAATCTTGATTACAGCTTGTGCTTCATTCAGCCCAGCGTTTCTCATGATGTACTTTGCATATAAGTTAAATAAGCAGGGTGACAATATACATAGCCTTGTCTTACTCCCTTGTCAGTTTTGAACCAGCCAGTTGTTCCATATCTGGTTCTAACTGGTGCTTCTTGGCCTGCATGCAGTTTTCTCAAGAGACAGGTAAGGTGGTCTGGTACTCCCATCTCTTTAATAATTTTTCACAATTTGTTGTGATCCACATAGTCTAAGGCTTTAGTGTAGTTCTCAAATAATTTGATTGAATCCAAAAAGTATTTTTGAGTGCCTACTGTGAACATAACATGATGCTAGGCCCTGTGATGGATAGCAGAGATTCTGAGGGATTTGTCTTAAAAAAACACAGCAGAAAACTTGGAAATAAATGTTGCTTGATGTTATGACAAATAACATTTGGAAATAAATATAGATGCTGCTTGATGTTATGATTAATTTAATAGAGTAGCATTGCTATCAGTTAGAATTTGCAGCTCATGCCGCATGAGAGTGACCTTGATGAGGACTGGATGGAAGTCACTGTTTTCTGTTTATTTTTTTACCATTCTCCTTGTAAAAGGAAGGCAGCATAATGTATTCATTCAGAGTGAACTCTGGGATTCCTCCATTTAAGCACATTTCTTATCTTCTCCCTGCATTCCATTTCTTCTTTGTAAAAGGGGCTTATAAAACTCTTTTCTGTAGAGGTTCATTTTGGTTGACTAAATGATTTAGCATACACAAAGTACTTACAGCAATACAGCATATGCTAAGCAATTAGTAATAATGATGGTTGACTATCATTATTATTATTACTGAAAGATGTGATCCATTTAGACATGTCTAGCACACCTCGGTTCCCTGGTTTGGTCTAACTTGCGTCTTTTTAAGCAGTAAGTTGTCTGCCTCAAAATGATGGATACATGTATCCATCCATCCAGTAATCATTTATTCAATAAAGATAAATTGGAAGTCACGGACTTAGATGCTGAAAATATAGTGACAAATAGACATAGTCTGGGAATGATGGGAAGGAGCAAGATCAGTGGTTGTAGCCGTTTTGGACTTCATGGAGCAATAATATTGCAAATAGGCATTGGGTTATTAACATTTTACTTTGCCAAGTAAGGATGTTAAAAAAAGGCAATTTCATTTTGCATCACTGTATTTCAGCCCTCAAACAGGAGGAAGAACATAACATCACAACAGGTCATCTATAAATTTAAATACATTTTGTGTTGGAGAAAAAAAGCTGACTGTGTTTACCTGCCACAGAATAGGTATTCCATCATCATTTGGTGAATGAATGTATAGACCAGTGAAACTTTGTTTTCAGACTAGTTTTAAGGAACATGGAAGAAAATGGCCTTCTGGTTGTGCATTTAGATTAGAATCTGCAGACACTTTTTACTTCATGTATCTTCAAGGAGAAAACTAGACGCAGACGTACATCTGATTAATAGAAGGTAGTGAATGATATCCAAATAAAAAGAGTTATCAAGGATAAGGCTTGGAGTGCTCTTCTGTAAATTATGAAAGTGAATTTTATTTCATAAATCAAAATGTTCTATGAGCTTTGTGATCTTTACATGCTTTGTGGCTGAAGGTTATGTTCCTGAGAGTTTAAGCAGAAGCTGCATGGTTAATAGTTAAACATATCAGAAGCACTATGCTTGCTCTTAGTAGAGATAATGAGACAGGATCTGTAAGGATGTAAATGGAGATATTTTTTTTTCCCCCACAGATCAATGCACTTTGTTCACTGTGATCCTGTTTTCAAGGAACGTTACTTTAAAAAAAAAAAAAAAACTTTTGTACTTTATCTTTCCAGCAGACAACTATAATAGACTAGTGTCAGCAGAATGCTTCCTTCCAAGGCTTATTAGATACCACTGGTCTCTTAATTTTAACCAAGGTTGAACAGTTTTTTTTTTTTTTTTCCTTAATAGTTTTATTTTTACAGGAACCTCTGATCAAAAACTGACTGTAATCCAACTGATTTCTTAAGATTGAAAATAACAACACATCTTTATATAGATCTGATACATTGATCAAAAAGGGGATGATTTTGTAGTTTTGAGAAGTGCCAGCATTTGATGGACAGCACATCAGTGTGGGAACAATAAACTGAAGAGGTGTGCCCATCTGCCTTGTGGTTGTCCTCATAAACTTGGATTCTCTGGGGATGGGAGACTGATGAATGGGGTAGATTTTTTTTTTTTTGGAAGACATCAAATTGTAGACAGCAGGAGCGAAAAGTCACATCTCCTGGGAATCAGTGTATGTGCATGTGTGTGTGTGCTCAGTCGTGTCTGACTCTGCAACCCCATGGACTGCAGCCTACCAGTCTCCTCTGTCCACGGAATTTTCACAGCCAAGAATACTGGAGTGGGTTGCCATTTCCTACTCCAAGGGATCTTCCTGACCCGGGGATCGAAGACACATCTCCTTCATTGGCAGGTGGATTCTTTACCCCTGAGTCACCAGAGAAGTCCTCCTAGGAATCAGAAAGTCTTCTTAAGGCCTCTCTTGGGTAAACAGTCACAGACAGACTGGGATGATACTTCTATTCCAGAAGTCCTGCTTAGCTTCTTTGGGATATAGAAATGAAACTGTCTCCAGGAAGTGGCATTATGATCATTTAAACTTTCTATTCTAATGATTTTAGTTTGCTATGATAAATAAATTATTTTTGTAATCTCTGAGAGAGTGTTAACATGCCTTTCCAAATAAAAGGTCAAGTGATATATGTCAAAAACCTAAAGTTCTTGAAGAGTAATTCACATTTTCATTCAAAACCTTATTCTAGACACAATTCTAGTGTGTTTGGTTACTTGTTTTATTAGTTCATATCAGCAGAAAAGAAGTAAATGACAAAGGGTAAAGAACTTGCAGTTACAATAAGCAAAGGCACTAATTATAATTTCAGAAAAAATAGAGCCTGACAGCAAGAATGGCAAATATTATAAATCGAAACATAAAACATAAAAAATTCCAGCCCATTCCATTGAGTATAGGGACATAGTCTCTGTGTTCTTTGATTCTATCTCCCTTCAAAGTAAAATTATATTTAATGCCTTTTAATTAAGAAAACAGGAATATATATAATGTGTTTAAGTATTTTTTTTTTCCTTTAAACATGTTTAAGAAGACATGTAAGAGGAAACTATCATTATGTGGGTAGTTCATTTGTTTAACTAGGGAATTCTGTTAAATGCAACATGTTTGTAAGGGAACCAGGGTTATAATAAGTGAATTTATCTTAACCCCCTCCAAAAAATTTTTCCTGCACCCTTAAAATTATATTTCTATTACATCATCAAGGGGAATCAAACAAAGAAACAGTTACCAGACGAAAGCTGGAAGCCTTTTATATTTTCTGCATAAGAAAACCTGGGACTCTCATTCTCCTTTCCATGGTAACATCCATTAGAATCTAAGGAAAGGTATTTATGCGCGACAGGTGGTGATCAACTGGACTCTGGTCTTCCAAATTGTACTATGCGTGAGCTGCTGCATGGTAATTTCTGAAACATTGTCTTGGTTTAAGTATTTCTACATCTGGGTAGCTTTGTGCAGTTGTTGCTGTTCTTTGAATCAAATATAGATGTGTAACAGTTATGCCAGCTATAATCACCTTTTCTCTATTACACATCTATATTCTGTAACAGTTATACAAGCTATAATACACCTGGTACATTATACCTGATAATAGATTTTAATTTGATTCAAAGAGCAGCAAGAACTGCAGAGGTATATTTATACTTAATAATGAGCCCAAAGTTTAGAAAACTATCTATGGGAAAGGAATTAGCTATTTCTTAAAATTATTAATTTGTCATGGACCTAATACTTTTGTAAAATCCAGTACAAATGTTGTAGTGATATGAAATGCTCTACATCCTGAGTCTGTTCAACTTATCTCATTGCAAACTGGTAGCAAACAATTTGCAAACTGGCATAGGTCCACAGACAACCCTGAGGAGCACTGGTTTAGAAGACATTAAGCCTGAAGGCATTATCTGCAATTGGCCCACTAAATTACTGAACATGTCCAGAATTATGTGGGCCATGGGAATCTCCAGGTCATGAAGGAGAGCCTTGGTAATTAGACCGAATTTGTATTCTTGTTGGATCTCTTCTACTTAGTAGTTGTGTGACCATAGGTATCCTTTTTACCTTATTTGAGCCTCAGTTTATTCATCTCTAAAATGAGGTATATTCATCAATTCTCCAGAGATACAGAAGCAACAATATATTTATTTTCATTATGACATTTATTATATATCTACATCTCTACCTGAGACATATAGAGGTTTACATCTATATCTAGACATAATGAGATTTATTATGAGGAATTGGCTCCCATGATTATGTAGGCTGATACTTCCGACAGTCTACCATCTACAAGCTGGAGTCCCAGGAATCCAACCGTCTAATCTGAAGGACTGAGAGCCAGACAGGCAATGATATAGGTTCCAGTTTGAGCCTGAAAGTCTGAGAACCAGGAGTGCCAAGGGTAGACAGAGAGAGAGTGAATTCAACCTTCCTCTGCATTTTTGTTCTATTCAAGCCCTCAACAGATTGGATGGTGCCCACTGACACTGGGGATCACCATCTACTTTCATTAAACAAAGTAAATGCTAATCTCTTTTGGAAACACTCTCATAGGCACACTCAGAAATAATGCTTAACCAGGTATCTGGGAATCTTACAGCTCAGTTTAATGGACACATAATATTAACCATCATATTAATATAGTAAGTCCTCTACATATAAACCTTCAAGTTGTGAACCTTTAAAAATGCAAACATGCACTCATATGTCCAATCATGTAAGTTAGTTCACGCGTCTGGCATACACTGTTATGTGTGTGCCTCCCTCCAAGCGGTTAGGCTTTTGTGTACTCTGTTGTACAGTAGTATATGCAATGCAGTAGGACAGTGTCTTCATTTCAAGCCCAGCATGTCCAAAAGCAAGTGCAAAAGCAGATGATATAGCTGGCATTACTGTACTCTTTAAAGTACTGTACTTTAAACTTAAAAGTGTTTATTTTGGGGGTTTGTTTTTTATGTATTATTTGTGTGAAAAGTATTATACAACTATTAGAGTACAGTACTATATAACTGATTGTGTTGGTTGGGTACCTAGGCTAACTTTGTTGAACTTGTGAACAAACTGGACTTATGAACATGCTATCAGAACAAAACTCATATGTTGGGTGCTTATGGTGTATGATATTCATTATATCAGGCAGTCAATGTCTAATTGGGAGACAAAAACTACATAGAGACTATTAAAGTTTAGCATAAAAATTGTAAACGGAAGAACAATATAGTGAAGTGTTGACTAACAGAAGGAAGAAAACCTTAGGGTACAAAAATGGTAAAGGTAAGGAGCAGCCACTGTCCAGGGGACTGGCAGAGCCCCAGGAAAATGACCCCTCCAGCACTGAGATCCAGACCCCATTGAGGAGCACTTGGCTACGGCTTACTGGGTGGCACAGAAATCACCGTGGCTCATGCTTGTGACTTTCACTGGAAATCCACTGTCTGAGGTTCCAGAGGACTTTGCTGCTTTGGGTGGGACGTGGGAAGGGGTATCAAGGGAGATTTCTGGATTAGCATCCAGAACACAGGATTTTGTCTAACCCTGTGCTTTAGTTAATATTCTATCTTCTGTCAGAGAGCTCTGACTCCAGCTGCACTCTGATATAAAACAGGCCAAGTCTGTAGGAAGAGCGTGATAAATTTTAAAGTCTCCTGAAATTTGCTTTTAAGAGTCAGGGGAAGTGAGGAGAGAGTTAGGAGGGTAATATATATATACCAAAAATGTTGAGGCCCTTCTCCAGGAGGATTTAGAACTCGTTTTCAGCAATATACTGAAAATATAATGAGCTTGGAGGTTTCTAAGCTACATCCCCAAGGAAATATTAATTTGATTTCTTTAAGTTGCAAGAAACAGAAACCAATCCTTTCTAGCTTAAAGAAGAAAAGGAATTCATTGGAAAGATATTAGGGAAGCTCATGAACTTAAAGAAAAAGTAGAAGCTCCTGGAGTTTGGAAGGAAGATCCTCTGGAGTCAAAGATGCAGAAATTAATGTCCTTTCTTCAACTTCTTTCCTGATGGCTCAGCCAGTAAAGAATCTGCCTGCCATGCAGGAACCAAAGGAAATGCAAGTTCAATCCCTGAGTTGGGAAGATATCCTGGAAAAGGAAATTGCAACCTGCTTCAGGGTTCTTGCCTGAAGAATCCCATGAATACAGGATACAGGATCCCCAGGCTACAGTCCATGAGGTCACAAAAAGAGGGACACAGCTGAACGACTGTACACGTATGTCTTCAACTCTTGGCATCGCCTCACCTCAGCTCCAGTAAATGTCACCCCCCAACTGTAGGAGGCAGTCTGTGACTGATCAGCTTGGGTGAGATTGAGCCCTTACCTGGATCTTCTTGCGATGGCCCAGGGCACAAGTCACAGAGTAAGGCTTGACCAACAGACATCCAACTGGGTATCAGGGCCAAAACCAGAAATGCTGGTGTCCTGTTGAGCCAGGCAATCAAAGGAGAGAAAGCTGCATAAGGAAGAAATTTTATAGCTGTCCTTGCTAATAAAATGTGCAAGGGACTATCTGGGAACAACCAGTCCCATTCTCTCAATTGAGAGCCAATCCTCATTTGGGAATCTTCAATTTGTGACTAGCCAGACATCCATTACCATCAGATAAAGGCTGGCAATAATGAACATCTTCCTGATAACTCTTGTCACTCTTTTCCAAGGAGCTGAAAATGATAATTAATGCAAAAGCTGTGTTTATTGGTTCGTGAAATTGAGTGTGTGCAGCCCTTTGATATTGTGTCTTCTTGATAGTGAAAGTTTGGGAGGGTGTGGGAAACATTCTGCACATTGAAGCCTCAATTTATTTGACAAGGTAGCTCAACAAAGACAACCTCATGTATATGAAAATCTTGGGCGTTTGTTTGCTTTACCAAAGTAGAGACAACAGAGCAAGAAGCAGGTGTTCTCCTTATCCCCCCTCCTTTTAGAGCCCCCTCCCACTCCTTCGCTTTGTTTTCCTCCTTAATAAGGCAACTGCAGGGTTGGGATGACTTTAATTGTTTTACTCAAGGACACGGTTCAGAGTTTTGCCCCTAGAACTCTTCTCACTCTGAGTTCTTAGTAGGAGGCCAGAGTGAGCAATTTTATCTAATAAATTCCCAAGCCCTCAAGGAGACATTGAGGCATGGAGATCTCATCTCTAGCTTGAGAAAATAGAAAAGTGTGCTGATAATTCATGCAGATTCTGGGACAGAGAGCCTCATAGCTGGAAGCCCTGAATATGCTCCTCCTTTTATTAAGCTGTGAGTTTTGGTTGTGACCAAATCTGAATTGGATAGGATTTTGGTGTCAAATATTAGTCATGATGAAAGTGAAAATAATATTGATGGGAGGCTCTAAGAACTCTGATACACACACACACACACACACACACACACACACAGAAGAGGAGGCAGCAATGTGACCGAGCAGACAGAGACTGGAGTAAGGTGGCCATAAGCCAAGGAATGTCACAGTCATCAGAAGCTAGAAGATGAGCACAGACAAGAGTTGGAGACTCTGAACAGAAGTGATAGAGGAGATTCGCAAAATGTGGGGACTTTCAGGATTGGAGAATTTAGTTTCTGGACTCAAAATGCCAAGTAATGAGAATAAAAAGAAGTTTGAACAAAGATGTGTTAGGATTTTTGTAGTTAAATAGAAACCATACTCTGGCAACAAAGAATTTATTAAGGATGTTTCTTTCTCACCCAAGTCTATTTTTCAGGTGTCCTCAAGAAGCCACCATTAAGAAGAAAGGCATAAGAGCATGAGTGTATGTATTAAGCAATGTTGGGTAATAATGGCACAAGTTCTTGGCACATGAGGCTGAATAGAAACAGTTGTATCAGAAGGTTAGTGAGCTTTTAAGGGAATTATACTGCCAAAGCCATCACAAGCCTGGACTGAGAAAGGCCTGTGTTTATAAATCAGCCTGAAGGTACCATTAAGACATGGGCTGAAGACAGTGTGTAGCCTCCACGGAGGGAAGACAGTGCCCAATTTAAAGGTGACCATGGAGGATAATAGACAAAAGGAAACTCCCAGGGAACAGAACCAGAGATTCTGGAGAGCTATGGACAAGGGAGTTTCTCAGAAAAAGCAAAAGCAGAGTAAAGCATGGAATTTCTTCCATTGCTCAGGCAGAGGGTCTTTCTTATTTCTTCCTGGAAAGATTCCCTATTCCTGTGGGCTGAGGGTAAAGCATCTGCCTGCAATGCAGGAGACCCGAGTTTGATCCCTGGGTCGGGAAGATTCCCTGGAGAAGGAAATGGCAACCCAATCCGGTACTCTTGCCTGGAAAATCCCATGGACGGAGAAGCCTGGTAGGCTACAGTCCATGGGATCACAAAGAGTCAGACACGACTGAGCGACTTCACATGGCTGCTAAGTATAACCATTCTTCCCTTTACACAAAGGAAGTTTTCACTGGACTGTGGGTCTCTGGCCCACAAGGAGACTCACCTGTCCCTGATGAAGAACACCATACACCCACCACCGAGGGATCCTGGGTGTGGTCCCAGATACAGTGACTGGATGGGACTTGGGGTTGACATCTTTGAGGAGGCAGTGGGTGTATTCTGTATGGGAAGAGGGCTGTACCGGAGGGACCAGATGTGCAGAGATGGCTTCCTGTCCATAAATACTGATGCTTCACCTTTGGTGTTGATGGGATATGGTGCCTTGTGAAGGGCCACCATTAGCAGCCTCACCTCTTTCAAGGTGAGGCCATGTGATCAGTACTTCAGCAAGGAGGTGATACGTATCATTCTTTGTTTAAGAAATGCCTTCTCAACCCTCTATTGCCCCTTCTTCCTCGATGCAGTGAACTCTGAAACCTTAGGCAATGGTAGAGTCATAAGACTGAGGGTCTCTGGACTACCTACAGCACAAGAGAGAAACATTCACCAACCAGGAGGCCTGCATTGGGTTGTTGCATGAAAGAGAAGAAATGACTTTTTCAGTAAAATACTATACTACTCACAGCCACATACACACATACATCACAGTGCTTTCTCTCTCTCTTTTTTTTTTACTGAAATATAGTTGCTATACAGTATTATATATGTGGAGATAGGTGGATGAGGTGCTAGAGTAGAAGTGAGTAGCTGAACTGGAATGTTCTTGTGGATAGTTAAATAGAGAAGTGAGGCAGCTTTCAGGAAATGCTGACTAGCTGGTGGTAGAGCTAGGTTTAGGGGTGAGATCTGTTAAGTCTCTGTTCAATGATATTTCCACCTGACTGGTCTTCTTCCCACTTGGAGAAATCACGTAAATTGCACATCAGGGACACATCAGTAGCTCTGATCAAAAGCTTATTCCTGGAGGAAATTAAAACTATTGACAACAATGAAGTTCAAGATTACTTGTAATCTTCAATTATCTTGCCATACATAGCTTTATGAATGGTTAAATTGGAGGTGGTTATGACCGAGAATCAGCATTCACTCTTCACTCATTGTGGGGTTTACTATTTTCTAAAAAAACATTTTCCAATTCGAATCTTTAATGTTGTATTTTTAACCTCATTATTTTTCTAAGCTCAGATAAATATTTTAAATGTACCTTCTGCTCTGTCCTCCTGGAACTCTGAGCAGATGGCCTTGCCACATTAACAAGGATTCTGGAGACCATCGTGAATCGTTTTAAACCCTGACTCCTCCCCCTAAACCTGCCTGTACCCTTGCCCTTACCCTTACCTAACTTCAGAAGAACAGAAATCCCCCTTCCTGCCTAACCCTAAGTCCTTCACCTGTGCTCAGGGTGCCATTTCTGTCTAGTTCTTCCTAAAGTTTGCGTCAACTATTCTCTCATTCTCTCTCCTATATGTTTAAATTCTCATCTTAGCCTGTAAACATGCTTGCATCTCTTTATAAACAGTCCCCAGAGAGAAACTTTCAAGCTTTTTCCAGCTGATACCTTATCTCCTCTGTTCACTTAAAGGTGCTTGCGTTTTCAGGATTCACTCTCTCCATCTCCTCATATCTCCTTAAAAGTCACCAGTAAGTTCCTAATTGCGAAGCATTGGAGTCACTTTATTTCTACCTCCTTGTCTTATCTGTGATATTTAGCATTAGTTATCACTCCCCTTTCTTTTGACTTGGTTCTCCTTCTACTGCACCTACTTCATCTCCTTCACCACTTTCAGTTAGAGTTTGTAATCTAAAGCTGGATGATATTTCACCCTTGATTGTTCTGTGAATGAAATGATTTTCTATGATTGTTCTATGAAATGAAATTTACATAAAAGGTATGATAAGCACTTGGGACAGAGTAACTGCTTGGAAAAAAATATAGTCACTCAATGAGTTTGGTTTTAGAATGTTCAATTTGAAATGCTTATAATATCCTAAAGTTAGGCATGGACATGTACACACTGCTATATTTAAAATGGATAACCAACAAGGACCTACTGTATAGCACATCTAAGTCTGTTCAATGTTATGTGGCAGCCTGGATGGGAGGGGAGTTTGGGAGAGAATGGATACATGTATATGTATGGTTGAGTCCATTTGCTGTTCACTTGAAACTGTCACAACATTGTTAACTGACTGTAACCTCAATACAAAATAAAAAGTTAAAAAAAAAGCAGCTAGAAATAAGGATGAAGCTACAGTTGTTGACCTGATTTCATCAGTGCATAGCTGAAGTTATGAAAGTTTATCAAATCACCCAGGGAGTGTGTGTCCATCAGGATAGGCTAGGTTATGCCAGGGTATCGTCAAAATTTAGTGGCTTTAAGCAACAGAAGTCCAGTTCTCATTCACGATTCATGTTGATTGTGGAGAAATGGCAACCCACTCCAGTACTCTTGCCTGGAAAACCCCATGGGCAGAGGAGCCTGGTAGGCTGCAGTCCATGGGGTCGCGAAGAGTCAGACATGAGTGAGCGACTTCCCTTTCACTTTTTACTTTCCTGCATTGGAGAAGGAAATGGCAACCCACTCCAGTGTTCTTGCCTGGAGAATCCCAGGGACGGGGGAGCCTGGAGGGCTGCCGTCTATGGGGTCGCACAGAGTCGAACACGACTGAAGTGACTTAGCAGCAGCAGCTCATTGTTTTCATTCAGTTACTCAGGCTGTCTGAATAGCTGCTGACTTAAAGGTGGGCAGGTAGGGTCAGGAGGAAGGGAGCTCTGGGGCATCTCACACAAGCAAGAAGGTGCTCTGGTTCCTCCTGCTCACAGCAGATTGGTGAAGGCTTATCACAAGGTGCTACAGGCAAGAAGTGCAATTCTACTGTATGCTAGGGAGGTGGGGAGGCAGGAATATGTGATGAGTAGCACCGAGAACTACCAGACTCTGGGATGAAAAACAAATAGAATACACTCAGGAGAACACACTGGATGGCTTTTCATTATCCTTTGCCTTTCCACTCTCCAGCCCAATGCCTGCATTGTTTTTCAATTCTCACCTTTCCGAATATTCAAGCCTTATATCTCCAAATATCTGTGCTCTTTCATCTCCTTTACTCTTTCCCTCTAATTGTCACTTTCACTTAAATATAACATTCTATCAATTCAATAAGTGTGATATTTACTGACTGCATTCCCTTCCCTCCATCTTCTCTGGAACTATTATTAGAACCTCCAAACTGCTCTCAGTTAGTCTGACCTTCTAAAGCACAAATTCTGTCATCCCACATGGCTTTAAAAATAGATTTTTTTTCCTAATAAAATAATTTGCAGGATAGGTTAAAGATGGAGCACTGGTGGTTATATATGAGAGTTTTTATATGTTAAAATGTAGGCTGGAGGTAGAAAAAATGTAAAAAATAGAAAAGTAAAAAGGAATAAATGCATATCTCCTTGTGGAATTTGACATGTTCCTTTACTCCCTCTTGAAACTATTCATGTGGTTCTAGTACTCTCTCCAGAACTGCTTATCTACACTTTATCAGTCAGTTCTTTCTTCCTCTGCAGGAATCTTGGGGTTCTGTTTTGGTTCTAGTCTCCTCTCATTGTTTCACTCTGTACGTTCTCTCCTCTTGTCTTCAGGGTCTTATCCATGAAGACCTTATCACACACACATCCAGCACCAACCTCTTCCATTATGTTCTCTTACAGGGTTAGGTATTGTTTAGCCGTTAAGTCATGTCTGACTCTTTGCGACCCCATGGGCTGCAGCATGCCAGGCTTCCCTGTCCTTCACTATCTCCCAGAGTTCGCTAAAACTCATGTTTATTGAGTCGGTGATGCCATCCAACATTCTTATCCTCTGTTGTCCCCTTTTCCTCCTGCCCTCCATCTTGCCCAGCATCAGGGTCTTTTCCTATGAGTTGGCTCTTCACATCAGGTGGCCAAAGTACTGGAGCTTCAGCTTCAGCATATGTCCTTCCAATGAATATTTAGGGTTGATTTTGTTTAGGATTGACTAGTTTGATCTTCGTGCTGTCCAAAGGACTCTCAAGAATCTTCTCCACCACCACAGTTCAAAAGCATCAATTCTTCAGTGCTCAGAAGAATGGTCCAACTCTCACATCCATGCATGATTACTGGAAAGCCCATAGCTTTGACTATACGGACCTTTGTCAGCAAAGTGATATCTCTGCTTTTTAAAATGCTGTCCAGGTTTGTCATAGCTTTTCTTCCAAGGAGAAAGTGTCTTTTAATTTCATGGCTGCAGTCACTGTCCACCAATTTGGGAGCCCAAGAAAATAAAGTCTGTCACTGTTTCCACTCTTTCCCTTTCTATTTGGCGTGAAGTGACAGGACTGGATGCCATGATCTCAGTTTTTTGAATGTTGAATTTTAAGCCATCTCTTTCACTTTCCTCTTTCACCTTCATCAAGAGGCTCTTGAGTTCCTCTTCACTTTTGCCACCAGAGTGGTATTATCTGCATATCTGAGGTTGTTGATATTTCTCCCAGCAATCTTGATTCCAGCTTGTGAGTCATCCAGCCTGGCATTTCTCATGATGTACTCTGCATAAAAGTTAAATAAACAGGGTGAGTATGTACAGCCTTGATGTACCTCTTTCCTAATTTTGAACCAATCAGTTGTTCCATGTCTGGTTCCAGCTGTTGCTTTTTGACCCACATACAGGTTTCACCAGAGTCAGGTAAGGTGGTCTGGTATTCTCTTGAAGAATTTCCCACAATTTGTTGTGATCCACACAGTCAAAGGATTTAGCATATTCAATGAAGCAGAAGTAGATGTTTTTCTGGAATTCCTTTGCTTTTTCTATGATCCAATGGATGTTGGCAATTTGATCTCTGGCTCCTCTGCCTTTTCTAGATCAAGCTTGTATATCTGGAAGTTCTTGGTTCACATATACTATGTTCAAAATTCAACATTTCTCCCCCTTCTTACCCCAGCTATTCCTCTGCTCAGTTCCTTACAAGTTCTACAAGCCAGAGATGTAATTACTCTTGAGTTTCCTCTCTTCTATACCCTTCTTATATAATTAGAAACAAGCACTATTGTTTCTGAGTTCTCTTTAGCTTTTTACTCTCTTCTCCATACCCATTGTCACTGCCTTAATTCAGGTGCTTAGCATCTCACCTGGGGAGTGACAAGAGAAATTCTTTGTGAGTTTCTTTGTCTTCCTGACCTTTCCCATAACCCTCAATCCACTAATATATCGTGGCACTGTGGAAGTAGACTGAGTCTTCTAAAGAACAGAGCTCATCATGTTATTCCTCTTTTAATTCCTCAGTGGCTCCCTATTGTCTTCAGGATAAAATCTATGGTCCTTAAGCACAGAACAGTAGATTTTCATGACCTGATTCTTTCATGCTTCTCATCCTTACTTGCAGTCTAGTCTCTTACAAATTCTTCAGGAGCATCTTGGAATTCAGAGATTCCAAGTCTTGGTCCTTTAAGGCAGCACATTGTTTTCATCTCTATAAAGAACTTTGCTGCGTGGCATGGTCCTCTTTATCCTTCCTATCTCCACACACCCCTTTTCTTATGAGATTAGGTATAGTCTACTCCTACTCATCATTTAAGATTCCACTCTGCAGTGAACTCTTTTCAACAGTTTTTGTGGCACTCCTGAAATCTCTCCCTCTGTCCTACTTCCATCTCTGGTTTCCATGACATTCTGGACTCAATTTTAACTTGGCAATTGGTTATTATACTGTGGGGTAATTTTGTATTAACTGTGATTTGCTTGAAGGAAAGTAACTCTGTATTCCCAACATCTAGAATAGTAGCCGGCAAAAGCATGGTGTTCAGAAATACGGCTAAAATGAAACACTGTGCTGAGCGCTCCCATGGCTCTTCAGACAGCGTCTTAATCAGTACATTGCCAGTATTTCATTTATATGTCTTTTTAAAAAATAATAATTCATTTTTGGCTGCACAGGACCTTGGTTGCTATGTGCAGGCTTTCTCTGGTTGCAGTGAGCAAGATCTGCTCCTGTGATACTTGGGCTTCTCTCTCGCGGAGCATGGGCTCTAGGAATGTGGGCTTAGTAGCTGTGTTGCATGGGCTTAGCTGCCCCATGGCTTGTGGGACCTTCCTGGACCAGGAATCAAACTTGTGTCCACTGCATTGGCAAGTGATTCTTTACCATTGGACCACCAAAGAAGTCTTATCATTTATATGTCTTTCTCTACTAGATTGTGAAACATCTCCAACATTTACACAATTCTAGTCGGACACGACTGAAGTGATTTAGCAGCAGCAGACACAAAATAAGTACTATAGACATGTTACCTGGTGCTGTCTAATTTGGAAATTATTTGTTTCAAAGAACTGTTCAAGGTAAGAATTTACAAGGTGAGGATTTATTTCAGAGCTTAATATAAAGCAGGATATATGACCTGTTATTATTTTCATTATAACTGTAAGATGTAGAAATGGGGAGAAATCGATACTAATTTTATACGAACTGTCTTCCTCTTCCACAGTTAATTTAATTCTCTTAGCTTTTCAAGATTGTTCCTAAGAAATATAAGAAGTTATCTTAATGTTTCCCTAAGAGGAATGAAAAGAGAAGGAAGTAAGAACAGAAGAGAGAAAAGGAAAGATTGAAGAAAGACTGAAGGAAGTGGAAGAGAAAGGAAAAGAAATACAGATATAGAAAGGAACTTTTACTTATCCAAAATGCTGACATTTATTAAAAAAAAAATAAGGACATTTTAAAAAGTGTTAATTATTCAAGAGTTTCATTTCAAGAAATAGGCCGAAAAGTATCTTTACATATTTAAAACCACATATAATTATGTATACACTTGAGAGAATTGATTAAAAGTACACTAGATCTAACACCATATTTAACTTGTAAATTTAACATTTATTAGAGGAAATGAATCTGTTTCATTCCCCTTCTTGTGTTAGTATCACACTTCGTTATCTACCACAGTGAAGGGACACTGTTGTCATGCTGGAACAAAAGAAACATTAGCATTTCCAGCACATCTTAAATGCATATTGGCAATAGATGAATGAGAATCACAAATAATTTCTGAAGTGTTTTTCTTAACAGTTCCATTTTTGTGTTTTAATGAACTCCTTAATTTGCTCGTTAAATCTATTCCATCAGTTTTGAATTATTTTCTTGGGGGAAATGATTAAGGAAGAAAATCTCCATTAGGGGAAAAGTTCTCAGTAATATGAGTTAATCAAAGAACAAATAAAAGAGGATTAAATTCAGTGAGGCAGCTACATTTCTAAATATGTTTTCCATCTCTTCAGTCAAGACAAGGGTCTTGTTCTTGAGAGACTTATAATCTAATTGGGGAAACAGAGCATATACATAAAAAGATGAATAGCACTATGGGGAATCCGAATGAATAGGCCAGACAGTAAATGTTTCCAATTTCAGAGTCTGGAGTAGTGCCTGAAAGCTGGAGTGACTGGATTTTAAATTGATCTTCAGAGAAATGGGGTGATCTTCAACAAAGGGTAGGAGGAAATAGGAGTGACTGTTAATGAATATAGGGTTTCTTTTTGGGGGCAATAGTGAAAATGTTCTAAAATCGATTGTGCTGACAGTTACACATTATTGATGACTATATTAAAAGCCACTTAATTACATATTTCCAATAAGTGAATTGTGTAGCATGTGAATTATATCTCAATAAAACTGCTATTTAAAAAAAAATCAGCTATGGTCTTGGCAGCAGTTACTGAAATGGGGGTGCCTGGAGCTCTGGATATTCTCTCTCTCCTTTTTGCCTTTTCCTTTCTCTCTTTCTCTCTCTCTCTATATATACATATATACACACATATGTATATACATATATTTATTTATAAAGGGAAGCTGGTAGTGTTAAAATTTATAAGTTGATACACAAGTCACTAGACCAATGAGAAACCACATCCAAAATAGATGTGAATGACTGCATATCACTTGAAGTTCATGAATTATTAAGACAAAAATACTGATGGAACTTTGCATCTCCTTTCTTTGAGGAAAGTATGAGAATAACTTTCTACAAAGACTTGCAGCATATTGGGTGGAAGCCTGATGGTAGTGTATGAGAATAAAATATGGTGGAAAGGCAAGAAGAGATGTATCATGATCCATCTTTGGCTTGTTTTGCTCTCAGATCCATTCTTTCCTCTTCTTTGACTCTGCTTTGTATAATCTCCCTTGCAGTTGTGGGGAGAGGGTGATTTTGTGGACTGCATTTTCTGGGTTATAATGACCACTGGCTTCTGGATTGGTTTGTCCAGAAAGAGGCATTAGCAGACGTTGGAGAACAAAACACAGTGAGAATTCAGCTTATTCCTCACTCTCTCTTCCTGCTTGAGCAGCATCTCTGGCAACAGCTGTATCTTTTTGTTGTTGTTGTAGCTTCTGCCAAATGATTGTAGTTTCTTCTGGGTGATCTTAAATCTCCAACTTTCTACTAAAATCTCCTCTCCTCATTCTTCTAGCCGAGATTTGGTGTTGCTAATCTATGTGTTACCTCATCATCCCTTGTTTGACTTCCATCACTTGTGTGACCCATTTCCTGTATTAACTTTTGTCTGCACAGAACATTTTGAGCAGTTTCTGGTTTTGTGTTTCGATCTTCAAAGGGACAGGTATGAGCTTAGTAAATGTTTGTTGAATAAATACACGTAGTAAATGTGGAATTGGAAACACCCTTGGTCCACTACAGACATGGAGACATTTGATGAAGATAGTAAGTTTGGTTTTAGGCATGTAGAATTTGGGGAAATGTAGTGATAATGAATCATCGCCTGAGGTGTGGGAAGAGGTTTGGGACTGGATACACGAAACTTGAGATCTGTTTCCCTAGAAATGAGTTCTGGGGTAGAAGCAGTAGGAAAAGAAAAATTAACAAGTGAGGCTGTGGAGTAGTTGAAGGAAAATAAAAGGTCATGGAGAAAAATTTATGTGTCCATAGAGACAGACTTTAGGGAACCAGTAAAAGATTAGAAAGATTAGTCAAAGTTAGGGAAAGATCTGCTTAGCAGTGAGGGCAATGTCATGGAAACCAGGTAAAAGAGATAAAGAAGGAAAAAACAGTTAAGTGGTATGTAATACAGGGTAGTCAGGAAAAAGGGAGACTGAAAAAGGTTATTGAGTTTGGTGATTAGGAGATTTTTTGATGATCTTGAAAGTGTGATTTCATTAGTAGTGCAATGGCTGATCACGTATTGGCAAATGGTTACTTAGGTGGAGAAAAAACTGAGGATAAATTATACAGTGATAATTTTATTGTACATTTTTTTCCCCCAGAAGTGAAAGACAGCTAGAACAGTAGCTAGAAGGGATATAGTCAGTAACAGAACCCATGGTATCTTTCAAAGCAAAGATTATAATTTCCCTTTAATTTTTGATTAATTGGATTCCTCTCCAATAAAAAATTGCTATAGGTAAAAAAAAATTTTTTTTTAGGTAATGTAAAATCTAAACACATTACTTTTTAAACACATTTATAAACAGAGGAAAAAATTCCAATGGATACTGAATGAATGAAAATGAAGGAACTACAGAGATAAATGATAGAATTAAAGGCTGGGAAAAGTGAGCAGAAACAGTTCAGGACACAGGGAAGTGAATATACTACTGAAAATGTAAAATATTTATTTTGAAATTGAAAAGAACAGATATTTATAAGTAGAGAAACAGATTTGGAATGGATAGTAGAGAAGCTTAAGGAGCTTGTCATAGCCTGAACATCTGTTGAGAGTGAGGGAGGTAGGATGTTGATAAGGATTTCTGAGAGACGGATGAAAGTTAGAGAGCAAGAAATCCTTACCCAGCTTGTCAACAGAGAAAGTGATTGGTGAGCAAGGTGGAGGGAAGGCCAGTGGATAAGGGTGGGTTTGGGAAGTGATAGGATATGGTAAGAAAGTTATAGCACTTGATCACCCATCTGAATGAGTCAACATAGAAAGTGTTAACTGAAGGCTGACACCAAGTTTATTACCATTGATAGAATATGTTTCTCTGAATGGGACATGAAAAATGATGTACTTGGTGTATACATGACATCTTAAGTTTGAGTTGAAAATGTCGCAGTTTGCAGTGGGAGATGCTAGACTAAGTTTCTGAGAAACAGATGTAAATTTGAAGTCAAAAGCAAAGATTTGATAGTGAGGCTCAGAAAGTAAATGAGAGCTCTGACGTACATAGTATAGAACAAGAAGATTAGAATGCCAAGGCCTAAATGCATAACCACATCTGGGGATAAGAGAGGAAATATGCAGAAATTAAAATTAAAAACCTTTTCTCAAGTGGAAAGTGGCAGTGCCTTCTCTGTAAGTTAAATTTCCATAATCCAAATGTTTCACAAGAGGAGCTATACTGGTTTTGTCCATATTCTGCACATTTGCATCCCTAATAGACATCTTGCAGATCCCTTTGAATGACTCTAATGTTTCTGCACGTTTAAGAAGATGAGCCCATTCACAGAGCAGCACACCAACTGAAAGAGAAATTTCTGCAAATGACTTGTAATAGGCACATTCATGGGTTACAAACACACTGAAAATTCCTAGAGATATATGTGTAGGAGCTGAATTGATATTTGTGTTTGTTGTGTTAACCAGGAAAGAAACCACAGGCCCAAAATGATGTCACTTGTTCGAAAGTTCATGATACCAAATCTGGATGCAACAACTAACCTGACTGCAGTTTTGACCTTCATCAGAAATGTAATGTTAATCAAGCAGTTTGGAATTTTCTGGTATGCACCAATAAAGTGATCTGTCCTGTGGATCCTTTCCATTCCCCGCTCCTCCACAGGAAGAAGAGATAATCTGCATGATAAAACCCTTGCCATACCCCCCTAAAACATGTGCTGGCCTAGAAATCATCCTTTTTCGCTTTTACTGTTTACTCCCTTGCCCTACTCTTCTTCCTAAAAATCTTCCCATTTGTACAACCCCTGGGAGCACCTTTCTCTTTAGTAAGTGGGATGCTGCTTGACTCATGAATCATTGAATGAAGTCAATTCTTTACTTGGCTGAATTTTGTTTTTTAATATTTGATAGTGAGAACATGGAGTTATCGTAGTCAAGTCTTCAGATTTGTTCTAAGTCCTTTGAAATAGATTACTAACTGCAATGTCAGATTTTCTCAGGAATTCATTGTGGCCTAAGACTACACTATGGTGGCTTAGTCTTGTCTAAGGTATCTGATACATACATGAGACAGGAAATTATTCTATTCATCTAAAATAAGCTCTTTATTGAAAAAAAAAACAAAAAAACAAAAAAAAAGAACTCTTAAAAAAAAAAACCCTCCTCAGAGCTGACATTTTCCTGAAGCTACAGGTAGCATACTGGTAACAGTCATCTCTGACCCCCAGTGGATTCAAGCCAAATTGCTTATCAGAGCGACAATAAGGGGAAGTGGAAGTAGGGGTGGGGTTATATCAGTAATGCATAAGAAACCCATTGACATACATATGTTCTGAAAGCTCTCTTCTCTCCCAACTGCATGCCTTCCAAAATATCACCAACTTAAATTTACTTGAGGATAATTCTTGTCATTGTTTTTTTTTTAATTAATTTTATTATTTATTTCTTTGAAATTTTTTCCGGCTGTGCTGGGTCTTGTTTGTGTCAGTGGGCTTTCTCTAGTTGCGGTGAGCAGGGCTATTCTCTAGCTGTGGCGCACGGACTTCTCACTGCAGTGGTTTCTCTTGATGCGGAGTATTGGTTCTAGGCTATGTGGACTTCGGGACCTGTGGGACTCTGGCTAGCTGCAGGGGTCAGCAGTTGCAGCTCCTGGGCTCTAGAGTGTGGGCCCGGTAGTTGTGGTGCACGGGCTTAGTTGCTCTATGGCATCTTCCCAGACCAGGGATGGAACTTGTGCCCTTTGCATTGGCAGGTGGATTTTTAACCACTGGAACACCAGAGAAGTCCATCTTGTCATTATTTTAAAAATCTTATACATTAATAATTAATTAAGATTTCTGCTTTGAGGAAATATTCCCGATTCAAAGACCTAGAAGCATCTAAACATTTCTGTGACAGTCATCTAGAAAATCCTGCAAGCTTATAGGTATTTCCTGATTTCAGAATGAAATCTTATCCATACAGCATGATTCCAACTTCTTGATACTGCTCAGATTTGCCTGCTCCCCTCCATCCTCACTGCCATGTATGACTCACACAACTATTTTCTCTAGTTTGATAATGAAATTTATTTCTTGATCCTCTCTTTACCTTTAATCTTACTCATGCAAAAAAAAATTCATATTGCTATCAGAATAAACTTCAATATCACAAATTGTTAATGTTATTCCTTCATGTGTTAAAAAAGATTGATTGAGCACTGACTATTTGTCAGATACTTTATTAGATGCCAGAAATACAATATTGTCAGAGAGCTCAATTGGGAAAGACATATAATGAAATAATTACACTAAAGAACAAGTGACTGACACAGAGATGTCAGGAATGTTATAGCGACAGTGGAAGAGAAGTGTCAGAGAGGGGAAAGGGAGATTAATCTAGACCAGGAAGGAGAACGTGCAATAGCAGCAGGAGGAGCGGGGACAAGATACATTTGAAGAGCTGAGAGGAGGCTGCACTAGCTGTAGCTCAGAGTGAGGTAAGAAGAGATGGGTAAGGTAGCAAGAGCCTAACTATGCAGGTTCTTATAAGCTTCAAGTGTGAAGGTTTTAAACACGTAAAGATGGTATTAGATTTGCAGTTTGAACAGACCTGGCTTTGATATGAATATCAGATTGCAGGAGATGGGGGAGACTGGAGAGATAGTGGTAACTTTGATTTGCACGGCAATGGTGGATGAAGAGATAGAATGATGATTCGAAAGATATTTTAGCAGTGGTTTGGTAACATGATGAAGATCACGACGAAGAGGTTTAATGTCAAGGGTACTACATTTACCTCTGGCTTATGAAACAGCACAAATAATGGTGTGTGTGTTTAGTAGCTAGTTGTGTCCGACTCTTTGTGACCCTTTGGACTATAGCCTTCCAGGCTCCTCTGTCCGTGGGATTCTCCAGGCAAGAATACTGGAGTGGATTGTCATTTCCCCCTGCAGGGGATCTTTCTGACCCAGGGAAACTGCATCTCCTGTGTCTCCTGCACCGCAGGTGGATTCTTTACCACTGAGCCATCAGGGAAGCCCAGATAATGGTGACATTTTCTAAAATATGGAATTCCAATGAGAGCTAGTTTTGGAGAGAAACTAGATGTGTTAAGTTTCGATATATTGAATTTAAAGTGATGTTGAGATTTCTGAGTTTACTAATAAACATGCTTAATAGCTTCCCATTGCCAAAGAGTTCAATCAAATTTTGTCAGAAGGGTTTTATAAAATCCTTGTGATCTAATTCCAGGCTCATCTTTTGTCATACTCACATTTGGTCCTTATTTCAGCCATTCTGAATCAGTGCAAATTTCCTGAAGGCCTCAAAGTATTTTGTAAATTGATAGCTTTGCAAATACTGTTACTTTTGCTGGACGGATCTTTCCCTCTCCTCCCTTCTAGAATGCCAAGTTAACTATTGTACTCAACTTCAGCATCATCTCCTCTAGAAAGGCTTCCCTTGTGGCTCAACTAGGAAAGAATCTGCCTGCAATGCAGGAGACCTGAGTTTGATCCCTGGGTTGAGGAGTTTCCCCTGGAGAAGGGAAAGGCTACCCACTCCATTATTCTGGCCTGGAGAATTCCATGAACTGTAAAGTCCATGGGGTCGCAAAGAGTTGGACACAACTGAGCAAATTTCACTTTCACTTTTCCTTTAGAAAGAGTTCCTTTTAGTTTGTCCTTAACTCTATGTGTATGTGTATATATATATATGTGTGTGTGTGTGTATATATATATATATATATATAGTATGTGTGTGTGTGTGTGTATCTGTGTACATACATGCTTGCATGCTCACTCAGTCATGTCTGACTCTTATAACCCCATGGATATAGCCCACTGGACTCCTCTTGCCTGGGATTCTCCAGGCAAAAACACTGGAGCAAGTTGCCATTTCCTCCTCCAGGGGATCTTCTTGACCCAGGGATCGAAGTCACGTCTCCTGCATCTCCAGCATTAGCAGGTGGACTCTACCACTGAGCCACCTGGGAAGCCCACGTACACACACACACACACACACACACACACACACACACACACACACACAGAGGCACACATACATATATATCTGCTTAAAGTATATGAAACCATGGATAATTAGTCAAATCCATTTCACCTGCCTTACTCATCAACGTTGTTTTAAGACTTGCATATCTTCTAAGCGGTAGGTAGTCTAAACAATGAGACATTTGCTTCAGCTGTTTCCCAGAAACTTGGAGTCAGCGTCATCTAGTTCCAGCTGCAGAGAAGGCAATGGCACCCCACTCCAGTACTCTTGCCTGGAGAGTCCCATGGATGGAGGAGCCTGGTGGGCTGCAGTCCATGGGGTCACTGAGAGTCAGACATGACTGAGCGTCTTCACTTTCTCTTTTCACTTTCCTGCATTGGAGAAGGAAATGGCAACCCACTCCAGTGTTCTTGCCTGGAGAATCCCAGGGACGGGGGAGCCTGGTGGGCTGCCGTCTATGGGGTCGCACAGAGTCGGACACGACTGAAGCGACTTAGCAGCAGCAGCAGCAGTTCCAGCTGAGCTTGCTGAGACTGGATGGGGCCACTTATACTTTAACTGGGCACGTGCAAGAGTCAGCTCTGTGGCCTTTGAGCATCAGAGATGCGTAGTTTAGTTATGCCTGCACATCTTTTCCCAGTCATTTTCCCCCGTGGTCCCCATGCCTCAGACCTCCCTTCTCCTTTATTCTTGATCACATAAATACCCTGAGCCCCTTCCCTTCAGGAGGTGGTTTGAGATTTGTTCTCCTGTTTTCTTGCTCAGCTACATTGTAAAGAAGTCTTCCCTTTTCTACAAACCTTGGTGTCTCAGCTTTCTGGCTTCTCTATGTTAGGCAAGATGAATCTGGCTCAGTAGCATATGTATATGTATATAACTATTTATGATTGTCAGTTCATTAGTCTCTCCCACTAGATTATGAATTCCTCGAAGTCGGGGACTATATTTTATTCATTTCTATAAACCCCATGCAATCAATGAATTCAAACACAGAATAAAGGAAATAATGAATTCTGAATACATTTCATTCTTTCCAAGAAAATATGTTTCTAAATGGACTATTTTTGGTTAACATAACCAGAGACTGCTGACAAAACTGAAAACTCAGCACTCCTGTTCCTATGAAAGATTTATATTAACAATATGGCACTAAAGAATTCATCAATCATTGTTTCCCTATGTGATCAACTACAATTAAAAAGCCATATTGTCCTTCATAAGATACTTAGAACATCATTCTAACATGACCATAAACTAAAAGTCAAAGCTAGTATGAAACAGCAGAATTAAAAAAATATGTTTTCCTGATTATAGAAATGTAGTTCCACTGGGAAAAATACAGAAGAGCACAAAAAATATAAAATGTAAATATCTCACCACCAAAGGAGAGCTACTTTTAATATTTTATTTGTAAATCTTTTCTGTTCTTTTTCTGGGTTCAGTTCAGTTCAGTTCAGTCGCTCAGTCGTGTCCAACTCTTTGAGACCCCATGAATTGCAGCACGCCAGGCCTCCCTGTCCATCACTAACTCCCAGAGGTCACTCAGACTCACGTCCATCGAGTCAGTGATGCCATCCAGCCATCTCATCCTCTGTTGTCCCCTTCTCCTCCTGCCCCTAATCCCTCTCAGCATCAGAGTCTTTTCCAATGAGTGAACTCTTCGCATGAGGTGGCCAAAGTACTGGAGTTTCAGCTTTAGCATCATTTCCTCCAAAGAAATCCCAGGGCTGATCTCCTTCAGAATGGACTGGTTGGATCTCCCTGCAGTCCAAGGGACTCTCAAGAGTCTTCTCCAACACCACAGTTCAAAAGCATCAATTCTTCAGCACTCAGCTTTCTTCACAGTCCAACTCTCACATCCATACATGACCACTGGAAAAACCATAGCCTTGACTAGATGGACCTTTGTTGGCAAAGTAATGTCTCTGCTTTTGAATATGCTATCTAGATTGGCCATAACTTTTCTTCCAAGGAGTAAGCGTCTTTTAATTTCATGGCTGCAATCACCATCTGCAGTGATTCTGGAGCCCAAAAAAATAAAGTCTGACACTGTTTCCACTGTTTCCCCCTCTATTTCCCATGAAGTGACGGGACCAGATGCCATGATCTTCATTTTCTGAATGTTGACCTTTAAGCCAGCTTTTTCACTCTCCTCTTTTACTTTCACCAAGAGGCTTTTTAGTTCCTCTTCACTTTCTGCCATAAGGGTGGTGTCATCTGCACATCTGAGGTTATTGATATTTTTTCTAGGTAGGCACATGCATTTTACCAGCTTTCCTAATGGATAAAAACATTAGATATGCCAAAGGTTAGCTTTCTAAATCACCTTGTAACTGGTAATCAGAGTAATTATGTGTTCACAAAAATGTATGACGGTTTTCTGGTTCTCTCCAGGACCTTCACCTCCTGCTTTCGTTATTTAAGAGGTTGAGGACTAGTCAGAGCCAGACTCAGGCCAGCTATTCTCTCTCTCTCTCTTTGTAGAAATAAATGAACTTGGTAGCTTTAAGAGTCAGATTTGGAGAAAGTGAAAGACCTCATTTGGTCCTCAAGGCCTGAGCTTCGCGCTCAACAATGTTTTTTAAACAGCAGCCTTGCTGTAGGGGATATTATTGAACTACTGGGAGTTTTTAACTCAACTGCTGGAATGGATGAGTCATACTGTGAGTCAGACTCATTTTCTTATATATAGCCCTCTACAGAGAAATGTGGGAAGGACACATCACTGTCAAGCAAGTACTCAGGCTTCCCTGGTAGTTCTGCTGGTAAAGAATCTGCCTGCAGTGCAGGAGACCCTGGTTTCATTCCTGGGTAGGGAAAATCCCCTGGAGAAGGGATAGGCTACCCACTCAAGTATCCTTGGGCTTCCCTGGTGGCTCAATGGTAAAGAATCCTCCTGCAAAGAAGGAGACCTGGGTTCCATCCCTCGGTTGGGAAGATTCCCTGGAGAAGAAAATGGCTACCCACTCCAATATTCTGGCCTGGAGAATTCCATGGACAGAGGAGCCTGGTGGGCTACAGTCCACTGGGTCAAAAAGAGTTGGAAATGACTGAGAGATTTTAACTTTTCACATTCTGTGTTTCCAGGACATCAATGCATTTGACACATCTAAGTTCTAACTAACACTGTGCATCTCATAAGATTAAGGGATAAAGTGGTGACAAATGTGTATACAGAACATATGTTTGGCCACATGGAAAACCACAATACCAACTGAGGGATTCTTTTATATATATATATGTATATATATATATACATACACAGAAAACACACATATATAGTTTTTATATATATATATATATATTTATGCATGCATCTGTGTGTGCTAAGTCACTTCAGCTGTGTCTGACTCTGTGACCCGATGGACTATATAGCTTGACAGGCTCCTCTGTCCATGGGATCCTCCAGGCAAGAATACTGGAGTGGGTTGCCATTTCCTTCTCCAGCGGATCTTCACAGGAGTCGAGCCTGGGTCTGCTGCCTTACAGGAAGATTCTTTACCAAACGAGATATGAAGGGAGCCTATGTATGTGTAGGGAAGCCTATATACGCCAAGGCCTTTGACTGTGTGGATCACAGCAAACTGTGGAAAATTCTTAAAGAGATAGGAATACCAGATCACCTGACCTGCCTCCCGAGAAATCTGTATGCAGGTCAAGAAGCAACAGTTAGAACTGGACATGGAACAGACTGTTCCAATCAGGAAAGGAGTATGTCAAGGCTGTTTATTGTCACCCTGCTTATTTAACTTGCAGAGTACATCATGAAAAATACCAGGCTGGATGAAGCACAAGCTGGAATCAAGATTACCGGGAGAAATATCAATCACCTCAGATATGCAGATGACACCACCCTTATGGCAGAAAGCGAAGAAGAACTAAAGAGACTCTTGATGAAAGTGAAAGAGGAGAGTGAAAAAGTTGGCTTAAAACTTAACATTAAAAAAACGAAGATCATGGCCTCCAGTCCCATCACTTCATGGCAAATAGATGGGGAAACAAAGGAAACAGTGACAGACTTTATTTTTTTGGGCTCCAAAATCACTGCAGATGGTGACTGCAGCCATGAAATTAAAAGATGCTTGCTGCTTGGAAGAAAAGCTATGACCAAACTAGACAGCATATTAAAAAGCAGAGACATTACTTTGCCAACAAAGGTCCATCGAGTCAAGGCTATGGTTTTTCCAGTGGTCATGTATGGATGTGAGAGTTGGATTATAAAGAAAGCTGAGCGCCAAAGAATTGATGCTTTTGAACTATGGTGTTTGAGGAGACTCTTGAGAGTCCCTTAGACTGCAAGGAGATCCAGTCCATCCTAAAGGAAATCAGTCCTGAATATTCATTGGAAGGGCAAATGCTGAAGCTGAAACTCCAATACTTTGGCCACCTGATGCAAAGAACTGACTCATTTGAAAAGATCCTGATCCTGGAAAGGATTGAAGGTATAAGGAGAAGGGGACGACAGAGGATGAGATGGTTGGATGACATCACCAACTCGATGGACATGGGTTTGAGTAGGCTTTGGGAGTTGGTGATGGACAGGGAAGCCTGGCGTGCTGCAGTCCTTGGGGTTGCAATGAGTCGGACATGACTGAGCAACTGAACTGAACTGAACTGATATATGTCCGTATATAATATACTGCTTCTGCTAAGTCACTTCAGTCATGTCCAACTCTGTGCAACCCTATAGATGGCAGCCCACCAGGCTCCCCCGTCCCTGGGATTCTCCAGGCAAGAACATTGGAGTGGGTTGCCATTTCCTTCTACAATGCATGAAAATGAAAAATGAAAGTGAAGTCGTTTAGTCATGTCTGACTCTTCGCGACCCCATGGACTGCAGCCTACCAGGCTCCTCTGCACATGGGATTTTCCAGGCAAGAATACTGGAGTGGGTTTCCATTGCCTTCTCCATATATATATACACAAAACACAGATACACATACATACATTTGCATGCAGGCACATACACATATATCATCATCATCATCAAAAAAGTAATTTCTAGAACTAAAATATTTGTCAGAATTACTTCTGTTTATTTCATGGCAATATTGAAAATCCCAAATATATTTGCTTTACTTCTGTTTGATTTTTTAAAATTACAGCATTTTTAATCAGCTGATGTAGTTTAATTCTGATATGGAAGAGTGGCTTATCAATTATTAGACATCTTTCCTTCTAAGTGTTCATTCATTTTCTTTTTAGTCACTCAGTTGCTTGGCTGAGAAATGTCACAATAACTGAATGTGGATTTTTTCAGTTCAGTTAAGTTGCTCAGTCATGTCTGACTCTTTGCGACCCCATGGATTGTAGCACACCAGGCTTCCCTATTCATCTCCAACTCCTGGAGTTCACTCAAACTCACGTACATGGAGTCAGTGATGCCATCCAATCATCTCATCTTCTGTTGTCCCCTTCTTCTCCTGCCTTCAATCTTTCCCAGCATCAGAGTCTTTTCCAATTAATCAACTCTTTGCATGAGGTGGCCAAAGTATTGGAGTTTCAGCTTTAGCATCATTCCTTCCAGGGAACACCCAGGACTGATCTCCTTTAGAATGGACTGGTTGGATCTCCTTGCAGTCCAAGGGTCTCTCAAGAGGCTTCTCCAACACCACAGTTCAAAAGCATCAATTCTTCAGCGCTCAGCTTTCTTTATAGTTCAACTCTTACATCCATACATGACTACTGGAAAAACCATAGCCTTGACTGGATGGACCTTTGCAGGCAAAATAATGTCTCTGCTTTTTAAAATAAATGTTATTTTTATGTCATCCATCTTTTCACTCTGAAATGTAAATGATGTTTATTCAATCATTGTCATTCTTTGAAAATATATATATTCTTACTTATAGAAAATACAGCTCATAATATATATGCTATGATAATCCTTTGCTAAAGATGGTTGATGCACATTAATCACTTTAAATATTTTTCTAATTAAAAAAATATACCCATGAGCTTTATTGCATGTTTTAAAGAATATTTTTAGATAGTGAATAATTTAAAAATTGCGTCCCAAATCAATTACACATAAATGATTCATATAGAAAAACAAAGTGAAATAAATCAATTACCTGAATATGAAGGTTACATCAACCAAAAGGATAGTATTTGTAGTAGATACTATAGTGTTTTGCCCAGATTCCTGAGGATCAAGATACTTATTCATAAAAATAAATTATATTAATCATATAAAAACGATATTTGAATATTTATGATACAGCAAGTGATAAGATAGGCGTGATCTTCACTCTCCATTAACATAGACTTCATCAAGGTAGGTTGATATGAAACAAGAAATAAACTTGATTAATTTAAAAAGAAACACAGGATAATGTAAGAAACTTAAATGTAATATCCCAACTTTTGCTTTCAGAATAACAAGAAGACAACTTCTTGAATTTCAAAATTTCTTTCATTGATGGAAGTTCCTAAAATAGACAGAAATATAATTTATGATTTCAGTATGGAAAATAAAGTAGCATCTCACTCAAGCTCATCTGGCTTTAGTTGTCTTGCCATATGCCTCTGCTCCCAGCTTTCTTATGGTTGGGTCAGTCTCATTCTTTAAGGATTGGCCCCATTCCAGTCCTTCTCTGACCATATTTCTTTAGGCATCCTGATTATTTTCATCATGGCATTTGATACTACTAGTAATCATTTGATATTTTTTATTGCTTGATTTTTATTCCCAAATGACAGGAACTATATCTGTTTTGTTTACCTGTGTATTATGTAGCAATTTTTATAAAGTGGACATGTAGTTTATTCTGAATAAATTTTTGATGAATAAATGAATGAATAAAACTCAAAGGCAATGAGATAAGGCTGAATTTTCAGTTATCCCAGAGACTATAAATGATACACTTACCCATTTGACCACTGTTTATTAAATATGATCAGTGAAGTCCCAAGAGACTTTATTTGTTATTTTTTAAAGAGTTGTATGGTTGGATAAGTTTGGCAATCATTGACTTAAATAAACTTAATCTGATTCCTTTGGGTTTCTCAGTATATCTATATCTATGTATCTATAACTGTATCTTTACCTCCATGGAGTATAGTTTGAGAAATGCTTGCTTGCTCTGTTAGAAGGTGGTACCTATTAAGTGATAGATCACAGGACTTTATAATCTAGTTTAGCAGTGACCATGGCTGGATCTGATCCAAAGATGGCCTCAGGAAGGCACTGGGATATGAATTGACCATATATGTTGTGCCAGCATCATTTGGAGATTGGCAGACTTTTATGTAAAGCTACTTCTTAGTTAGAGCAAAGACTTCTGCACTCTGGGAAAAAAGAGAGAAATGATCAGTCAACTTCTGCTCTGATCCTTGCTGAGCCATGGCCCGTGCTGTCCCCCTAAGGCTGCTGCGTGTGTTCTTTATGATTCATCCTGTTGAGAATTTTCTCTCTTAAAAAATCCTTATACCACACTTGCTATTTTTCTGTTGAAAGTAGCTTGCTGGTCTTATCCCTGCCCTCCAGGAATCCTGTATTAATACTCTACATAGGAAGAGATATTTTAAGATCAAGAGGAGAAGATGCTCAGCCATCATCTAGACAATTCCTGCTCAGATTTCATGTCTCTGCTCAATGGGTGATCTTGCTTTATGGGTATAAACATAAAACTCTGCAGTGATGGAGATACATACCTCTGGCAAGGGTCATCTGATCCTCTCCTTCTGCAGGTGGTCTAATAGTCAACTTATAAAGAAGAAGAGAAAGAGGTTCTCCCGACCTTCACCTCAGTGTGGCCACCATCTGGTAATTCCCCCTCTCCTGGTGACACAGGTCTCCTGGGTTAACCTTGTGGGACCCACAACTTCCTAGAGCTGTGTTCATCTGGAACAGGAGAGTTGGTGAATGGATGGGAGGCTTCCAAGCTCCAGACTCTTCCACTCAGCCTGTACAGTGCCACTTTTATGTCCCAAGGCCTCATGACGGCATCCTCATCCACCTTTCTAGAGTGGCCTGTATTCGTGTATTACTAATAACTAAAAGTTAATTTGATGATAGCAATGCTTTTCCAGATATGTTTTTGCTTCCATTCTGAGCTAGCCTATGTATTCCAGCCCTATACTGTGGAAATGAATTCATCAAGCATGGTGGGAGGCTACCATGTCATCTCTCATGAAAGGATTATAGTATGGGTCACTACTCCCCCTTTCCTTAAAGGTACCCCTTAGCTGCTAAGAATTCCTAGGGATTCAGTTTGCCTTGCAAATGTCTAACATTCTCTTGAAGGCAGCAATTTTTTGATCAGAGTGACCAGCACTTGAGCTTTACCACAATGACCATCACATCTCTCTAATTTGGAGTCGACTCTTATTTTTTAATCTTTAAATAGAACCCCCAAGTGTTAGAGGCATGAATGATAGTGTTTTCAAAGTATTTTTAGCTCTATGAAGTATTGGGCTATTTCCTTCTTATGATAAGGTTATTGTGAGAATGTAATAAAATATGTAATGTGCCTTGCACATTACTTGGCATTTACAGGGTACTCAGCAAGTTTTAATTCTTTCCTCTCTCATCAATCTAGTGCTAAGAAGATGAAAAATATATTTGTATGCTTGCTTCCAGTATCTAGTTTTTCTGTACCAAAAGCCTGATGCTCCTGGGTCAGAATTCTAGTAGTTGTAAAGTAGAAATTAAATTCTTCTGTAGGTTAATGAAGATAGGGAGGAAGTTGGGAGTTTCTCTTTTGAACCATATTTTTAGGCCATTGAACAAAGAACCAAACTGCACAGACTGAGTATTCACTTCCCTGTATCTCATTGATATGCAGCTGAGGTAATACATCCAACATTCTCAGCCCTTCATTTCAGTGGCCCATCATCCCTTCTTTCTGTGAGGGAGGCAAATGGTATTCTTGATCCTGATTACCTGGATGAATATTGAAAAATCTCTTCAGGCTAGTGTCCTAGAGAAATTGAAAAAGTTCCTTTTCCATTTGAAATGACTTAAAAAGTGAGGCTGAAACAAAGGAGTAATCTCTTCGATAACCATCTCACCTTCCTGTCACTTGGAGTCCAATTAAATAAATGACTGCCTGATCTTTTGTCAATTGTCAGCAGATCTGACTTTCACTTTTAATCAGCCTGCACATCATGTGGCCTTTAAAATTTTTTTTCACCCTCTCCTTTGTCCATAAATATGAGAGTAAGAGTTGAAAAGAGTAGGTTTAAGAATGAGATAAATATGCAGATTTCTGTAAGACATTCTTCATATTCTTTCTGAGTCACCTTTCCTGTGCAAAAATAATTAGGCCACTGATTTAACTTGTCAGGAGCACTGGATGACTTCCACATGCTGGGAGACTTCCATTCTGGAAAATGTTTTTAAGGACTGTTTTTTCTCCTTTTTCATTGCTATTCCTATCTTTACAGCACATAACTTCCTTTTAAACAACAAAGCACACTCCTTCCCTGGAAATTGGTTGGAGGAAAAACAGGTGCTTGAAAACAGGAATGAATTGCCTCTCTCTCAATGACTTGGGAGCCTGTGCTCCTAGTCTGTGGGTATGGTCCTGTAATGAGTGTTTCTATGTTACTCAGATCAGTTGAGATCTGATTCTTATTCTCAAGAAAAAGTCCTTGACTCAAAGAGAATTGCAAGTCAAGGGGAAAAAAGAAAGGAATACAGAAGTGTTAACAAGAGAAGAAATAAAGGTTCAGTAACATTCACAAGGACTGATCTGCAGTGTTAATCTATACGTGCACAGTCTTCTTTCATACCCTGCAACACAGGCAGCAGTACCATTAGGAAGGGAGCCTGGAAATTCACATCTTTTCTGGCAGGAGTACAGATGTCCCAGCACCAGAGAAATGTTTGTCTATCATCTTTTCTTTGCCTTCAACTCAGATGAAAATGGTAGCTTTGATTAATATGTGTCAAGACCAAAAGTAAAATAACAAAGGAGAGTTAAAAATACCTTGTAAAACTTCTTTTCAGCAATATGGCTGACCAGGTATCTTATTACCACCTCCCAAATGTTGGTAGGCAAAATTTAACAAGACACTTTGATTGCATGGTTGAGTTTTAAAGACAGAAAGGGAAAACTCCCATGAGAGGAAGGTGAAAATCAAGCAACTGAACTGTCTTAGGGGCACTTGCTGGATTTAGTGACCAAGCTTTAACTTCCCCTTGGAGTGGGAGACAGATTTGTTCTCTGTAAGATGAGACATTAATTAACTTTAACTCCATATAAAACCAGAATCCTAACACTTGGTGAAAAGATGGGTTAAGGAAAAAAAAAAAAAAGTGCCAGCAGAGATAGACTATGAGAAAAAGTATCTATATTTGTGGTAGATAGAAGGAAAAAATGTCACCCCTGAGAATTTGTAACCCTAGATCTGGCCTCACTTCATTCACTGTTTTGAAAAGATGTTTGCCTCTTGAGTACTTGTGATGATAACGCATATTAGCATTGTCCCCAGGACACACTACACGAATGCAAAAGTGAATCATTTCTGTAGGGCCATGATCTCGGCACTGGACCAAGAGTAAGTGTCATTGGAAGTATTACAAAGCAAATTTAGGTCCTCTAAGAACTTAAAATAATGAGAAATCAAGTTTCATGTTATTTTCTTTAAAGATGTAGTACAAATCATTATATAAAGAAGAAATGAAATAAAAACATGATAAATTAATAAACTATTAGAATGAAGCAGACCGGTTTAGAAAGAACCGAAATACAGTTTCAAAAATGAAAAATACAGCTGTTTCAATGAATCATTTAGTAAGTTGAAGAGTAGATTAGACACAGTGAAGAATCAATTTTTGAACTAAAAGCTAGATATAGCAAAAATCCATCAGGAAACAGCAAAATTAGAAAAAAGATAAACTGCGAGGGAGACTAAAAGATGGACAAGAGAATAAGGAGATCTCACATACATTTAGCATGCATCCAGAGAGAGAAAACTGAAAAAGGGAGAAGCAATATTCAATGAGATAATGAGTGAGAACTTTCCAGAATGGAAGAGAGAAATGATTCTACAAAACACAGATAGTCCTAAGCAGGACACATTAAAAAAAAAAAAGAAAGAAATCCCCATGTAAACACATTTTAATGCAACTGTAGTACACCAAAGACCTTGGAAGCAGCCAAAAAGGAAGACAGATTACTTACAACAAAGCCAGTTTTGCACTAACAGATTTCACAAAAACAATAAAAGGGGGGAAATGCTTGAAATCTAGAAATGGTATAGAGACCTCAAATTAACTGTTTGAGATAAATCCGAATAAGCCAGTATTTACAATAAAAGTTACTAGACTAAATCTATCACAAAATTTTACTTCACTGAGGATTTTCATGTGATTTTTTTTCTTTTCTGGTTAAATAATAAGAATTAGCCTTGTACTATCACTGAGGCCACATTCATTCATTCAGTCCAGTTCAGTTCAGTTGCTCAGCCATGTCCGACTCTTTGCAACCCCAACAACCACAGCACACCAGGCCTCCCTGTCCATCACCAACTGCCGGAGTTTACGCAAACTCGTGTCCATCGAGTTGATCGTGCCATCTAACCATCTCATGTCATCCCCTTTTCTACTTGCCCTCAATCTCTCCCAGCATCAGGTTCTTTTCCAATGAGTCAACTCTTCCCATAAGGTGGCCAAAGTATTAGAGTTTCAGACTCAGCATCAGTCCTTCCAGTGAACACCCAGGACTGATCTCCTTTAGAATGGACTGGTTGGACCTCCTTGCAGTCCAAGGGACTCTCAAGAGTCTTCTCCAACACCACAGTTCAAAAGCATCAATTATTCAGCACTGAGCTTTCTTTATAGTCCAACTCTCACATCCATACATGACTACTGGAAAAACCATAGCCTTGACTAGATGGACATTTGTTGACAAAGTAATGTCTCTGCTTTTTAATAACCTGTCTAGGTTGGTCATAACTTTCCTTCCAGAGGAAGGAAAGAGGAGTAAGCCTCTTTTAATTTCATGGCCGCAATCACCATCTGCAATGATTTTGGAGCCAAGAAAAATAAAGTCTGCCAATGTTTCCACTGTTTCTCCATCTATTTGCCATGAAGAGATAGGACCAGATGCCATGATCTTCATTTTCTGAATGTTGAGCTGTAAGCCAACTTTTTCACTCTTTCACTTTCATCAAGAGGCTCTTTAGTTCTTCTTCACTTTCTGCCATAAGGGTGGTGTCATCTGCATATCTCATGTTATTGATATTTCTCCCAGGAATCTTGATTCCAGCTTGTGCTTCTTCCAGCCCAGCATTTCTCGTGATGTACTCTGCATAGAAGTTAAATAAGCAGGGTGACAATATACAGCCTTGATGTACTCCTTTTCCTATTTGGAACCAGTCTGTTGTTCCATGTCCACTTCTAACTGTTGCTTCCTGACCTGCATATAGGTTTCTCAAGAGGCAAGTCAGGTGGTCTGGTATGCCCATCTCTTTCAGGATTTTCCACAGTTTATTGTGATCCACACAGTCAAAGGCTTTGGGATAGTCAATAAAGCAGAAATAGATGTTTTCCTGGAACTCTCCTGCTTTTTTGATGATCCAGCAGATGTTGGCAATTTGATCTCTGGCTCCTCTGCCTTTTCTAAAACCAGCTTGAACATCTGGAAGTTCACGGTTCACGTATTGCTGAAGCCTGGCTTGGAGAATTTTGAGCGTTACTTTACTAGTGTGTGAGATGAGTGCAATTGTGTGGTAGTCTGAGCATTCTTTGGCATTGTCTTTCTTTGGGATTGAAATGAAAACTGACCTTTTCCAGTCCTGTGGCCACTGCTGAGTTCTCCAAATTTGCTGGCATATTGAGTGCAGCACTTTCACAGCATCATCTTTCAGGATTTGAAATAGCTCAACTGAAATTCCATCACCTCCACTAGCTTTGTTTGTAGTGATGCCTTCTAAGGCCCACTTGACTTCACATTCCAGGATATCTGGCTGTAGGTGAGTGATCACACCATTGTGATTATCTGGGTTGTGAAGATCTTCTTTGTATAGTTCTTCTGTGTATTCTTGCCACCTCTTCTTAATATCTTCTGCTTTTGTTACCTACATACCATTTCTCTCCTTTATTGAGCTCATCTTTGCATGAAATGTTCCCTTGGTATCTCTAATTTTCCTGAAAAGATCTCTAGTCTTTCCCATTCTATTGTTTTCCTCTATTTCTTTGCACTGATCACTGAGGAAGGCTTTCTTATCTTTCCTTGCTATTCTTTGGAACTCTGCATTCAAGTGGGTTTATCTTTCCTTTTCTCCTTTGCTTTTCACTTCTCTTCTTTTCACAGCTATTTGTAAGGTCTCCTCAGACAGCCATTTTGCGTTTTTTTGCATTTCTTTTTCTTGAGGATGGCCTTGATCCCTGTCTTCTATACAATGTTACAAACCTCCATCCATAATTAATCAGGCACTCTGTCTAGCAGATCTAGACCCTTAAATCAATTTCTCACTTCCACTGTATAATCATATGGGATTTGATTTAGGTCATACCTGAATGGTCTAGTGGTTTTCCCCACTTTCTTCAATTTAAGTCTAAATTTGGAAATAAGGATTTCATGATCTGAGCCACAGTCCACTCCTGATCTTGTTTTTGGTGTATAGAGCTTCTCCATCTTTGGCTGCAAAGAATATATTCAATCTGATTTTGCTGTGGGCCATCTGGTGATGTCCATGTGTTGAGTCTTCTCTTGTGTTGTTGGAAGAAGGTGTTTGCTATGACAAGTGCATTCTCTTGGGAAAACTCTATTAGCCTTTGCCCTGCTTCATTTTATACTCCAAGGCCAAATTTGCCTGTTACCCCAGGTGTTTCTTGACTTCCTACTTTTGCATTCCAGTCCCCTATAATGAAAAGGACATCTTTTTGGGGTTTTAGTTCTAGAAGATCTTGTAGGTCTTCATAGAACCATTCAGCTTCAGCTTCTTCAGTATTACTGGTCAGGGCATAGACTTGGATTACCGTGTTATTGAATGGTTTGCCTGGGAAACAAACAGAGATCATTCTGTCGTTTTTGAGATTGCATCCAAGAACTGCATTTTGGACTCTTTTGTTGACTATGATGGGTACTCCATTTCTTCTAAGGGATTCCTGCCCACACTAGTAGATATAATGGTCATCTGAGTTAAATTCACCCATTCCAGTCCATTTTAGTTTGCTGATATAAATATAAATAAATTGAGTTCTTTATTGCCAACACATAGTAGGCAATCAGTTTTATGTGCCAAAAACAAAAGTGAATGAAACTAGCACAGATTTTGTTTTCCTGGATTGCATTCATTCATAAAGGCATTTACTACCTAACTATAATGCATAAGATATTTCTTAAAAGACATCTCCAGGTTAAAAAGTTTCCAAGCCAAAGATATTTTCTCAATTTTCCTGTAAGAAAATAAAAATTTTCTCATTTTTATTTGTTCAGTTAAGAGAAAATAAAAAATAGCCAAGCTTGGTAAGTAAGATTAAGAATTCTACCTTCAGGACATGATCACAGTTTGTAACATTTTTGCTTTTGAATTAATGATCTCTGAAAGTATCAGAGATCATTAACATTTCTATCAAAATACTCTAGTGAGAGTCGAGGAAATATTAGATATGTGATAATTAATTTATTGGGTAATCATATCTTACTAGATAAAGAAATGATCAGAAAATTAAGGAACTGCTAGAGTTTATTTCCAGAATTTGTGTATTAAAGTGTCTGAAAGCTCCTCAGGAGTAGGGACTGTGTCTGCTCTGATTACTAATCTATCTCCAGCATGTAGCATAGTCCCTGGCATGAAATAGGTGCTCAATAAATATTCATCTGGCTTCCTTAGTGTTTCATTGCTAAAGAGTCTGCCTGCAGCACAGGAGATGCGGGAGACACGGGTTCGATCCCTGGTTTGGGAAGATTCCCTGGAACAGAAAATGGCAACCCTCTCCATATTCTTGTCTGGAAAATTCCATGAATAGAGGAGCCTGATGGGCTGCAGTAAATAGGGTCACAAAGAGTTGGACACAACTGAGCGCCTAAGCAGCAGCAGAAGCAGTATGTTTCGAATGAATGACCACAGCAAGTTGACTAAATTACACCACACAAGGCCAGTAAGAAAAATGAAAAAAAAAATTCCTTCGTTTCTACAATTCTAGGAGATTGGAGAAATAAATAAACTAGAACATAGGATAGACTTTTGACCTTTTAAGTGAAACTCCATAGGGATTGAACTGTGATTATCATAGATTTAAATGATTTAAATAGTTTAAATAATCTGATAGATTTAAATAATCTGAATCATTTCTTCACCCAACTATATCAAATACCAGTATGAGTATATAAAATTCAGTCTTGCCATACTTGTCAATTAGAGTCACACATGGGCAAATTTTTTGTGTTTGAGATTAAATGGGAAATGCAGCCTGTATAATGTGAAAGAAAATTAAACACAATGGCTGTCTAAGTCTGATGAAAAATACCCTAACATCTGCTGATCTCTTCATTTTTATTGTTGTTGTTGTGGAGAATGAGCTCTGGATCAGCATAAAACAGTAACATTTGTGCCAGAAAATTCTGTCTGGATTTTTCAGCCAGGAATGATCATATCATAATCTTACTTGAGATCTAATTCATCTCTAAAACAAAGCCCTGATGGGCCGAAGAGTGCTTTTTTTAACTTTGTGTGTATAGCACCTGGCATAGTTGGCCACATGTGGAGGAGGGTCCATTTTCTTTGTTACAGTGATAATGGTAAATAAGAGCCTGTTCAGAAGATATGAAGAAGCCACAGCATGACATGGACTTTGCAATAGCAAATTGCTGCAAGGGCAAAAGCTCATTATTTAAAAATCTTAGGGGGAAAAAGTCATCAATAAATACTGAAGATCATTACCAATTGGTTTCAGCATAAAATATATAGGAAATGGATGTCTTAAACTGATTTGGGTTTTAAAAATTGATGCTAGTGATAATTTGCATGTATGAAATCATGCCCACATACCTAAACTGCAGGAAGAGAAAGAAATGGGTAACTAAGGTAATCTCAGCACAAGATGGTAAAACAGTTAGTTTGCTCAAATCAAAATAAACACTAAAACTGGCCATGTAGGTGAGTTACGTGAGAGTATAAGTATGGGAAAGCATACATGTATTAAGCTCTCAGTTGCTAACTTTTAAAAAAGTGAACCTATTTTAAAAATAAGAGGGAGACAGGAATTTGGAACAAGGGCCAGGGAGTTACTTGTTTGGGAAAGTTACTTGTTTGAACTTGCCTGGGGTCCTCTGGGGACCATTTCTGTTCTAGGGCAGCATCACTGCAAACACTGTGAAATGATATCTTTTCCAGAAGATCCAGAATAATCATATGCACTATTTCTTAATTCATCGTTATGAAGATCAGGATTTTTTTCCTTTCCCCAAATAAATAGAGCAAACAGAATTCAAATACTTTTAACAACCTCTCATCACTGCCCAATTGTAATGACTGAAGACACATTGAGTCTTTAATTATTAGCAATCTGGCTAGCAATTCATAACAAAGTCTACTTGCTAATTGAGATGAAATGCATTTTGTCATCTACAAATTGAAACAATATTGCTATGCATGCTACAATATTTGTTTCTCTCTTTTCAGATCCTAATATGAAAAGATCATTAGTTTAGCGCCATTTGGTCATCATACCCTCTCTGAGTTTCACAGCAGTTCCAAAGAAATCAAAGTTATTCTGATACAAAGCACTCAATCTGTTGAGCTCCACTCATTAACTTTGGAAATTAAATGGGTGTGCTTAATAATATGAGCTTTCACCACTCTCCAAGCCTTCAAATTGGAACTGAAAAAAAAAAGGCATTACATAAATCCATATTGGGAAAATATGAATAATGCCAGTGTTCTTTTTTGGTAGGGGAGGGATTCTTGAAGGGCAAACCAAATTGTTTCTGTTCTATATGCATAGGTTGGAGAGAAGCAGCTTATCAAAAAGGCAGGAAATAAAAGAGCAGGATAACTATTATAGAACTTCAATTTAGAATTTTTGATTTCTTTGTGTTCAGCCTATAGCTCATGATGGTGCATCTGAAAGTCACAAAAATCAATGAGAGGATTTTTGAAGACACACAGCATGAAGGCCCAATCTGCTGCCTTAATGCCTGACACCTCAGAGCTGAGAAGGAGGTTAATCAATACATATATATTTTGGATTTAGATGTATTTCAGGTTGGAATATCTTCTTGAAGGATGTGGATATGACTAGATTATTGGCCTCAAAGTCTCTTCCTGACCACAGTAAGTCTGTTTTCTCTTTCAGTTGGTGAGTCTAGAAAAAACAGCAGAGGAATGCCCTCAGTTTTATCTCAGCATTCACGTGTGCTGAGACAGCATGAAAGAGGAATGCGCCAGGAAAGATGAGAAAAAGGCAGTGGTGAAAAATTTTCCAATGAATTGTGAACTCTTTCTTTTTCTCCTTATGTAATCGTTTGTGGTGTAATCCATAGCATTGAAAGTTAGGCTTTTCAGTTTCTGGCACTTTCTGCAAGAAGAGTTCATTGGCCTTACCTGGGGAAAGAATTATGCCGACAGGCAGTAGCCAGCAAGTTACCTGAAAAATTTCATCTTCCGCACTCTGTCATCTCGTATCCCAACCATTTGTCTCAGCATCATCCTATTCCTTAAAGAAATGAGACTGCCATCTTCTGGTGGTCTTCTGTGTGCTATCATTAACATAGTCATTTTCTTTGCTATACAGATGACTCTATGACTGTTTATATCATTTAAATATGTTTGTCTTAGGCTTCAGGAATAAAAATTCAGATTTGGTCAACAAAATGGAGAACTGACTGCATGCTGACAGTTTTACCATTTTTTTCTTTTGATGTGTTCATATCAACGCATCTGTGTTGTAGGTATTGCAGTGGAATAAAAAATTACTTGATGATTCATTTCTAGAATAAGCACATCAGGCAAATACTGTATATAGTCAAAACTTCAGAGAAAAATTGTTTGAATTGCTCAGAAAGTGTAATAAACATGATTTTGTGTATACATTTATACATAGTAAAGTGAATGTCACCAGTATATAATGTATGCAGAATGATTATATATAATGAAATATGCAGATATAAAATATAATTTTACAGTGTCTTTAATCATGTAAAACAGAACCATTTGGTTGGCTCTTCAAAGTTAAATGTGATATAATATCTCTACAAATGAGATAATTAAAACTCAGATAATATATACCCTATCATACATTATAAGAAAAAAATTAAATTGTGTGCTTATATTTATTCTGAGTGTAAACTTAAAATAATGAGAATATAAAACATGTAGAAAAGACCAAATATATTGGAGTACAATACTTTTCAAAAGGATAAAATTCATCTGACTTGTGTGCTGATATTTGTTGACTCATTTATTGATTGTAAAGTATTTATTTTCTTGTGCTTGCTCCCTCTCCTGATGTTGTCTATTTGAACTGATTCCATGTTTCAGCTCATTTCTTTTCTCTTTTTCCAGGGAGAATTTAAATAACATATAATTTGTGTTAGAAAAAAATTCTTAATACCTTGATATGTCTACTGCTCAAGAAAATTTGTGAAAACAAACTTTAAAAATAGGTGTGATATTTAATAAAATATGGCCTATCACTGGGCTTCCCAGATGGCACCAGTGTTAAAGAACCTGCCTGCAAAAGCAGAAGGCATAAGAGACATGGGTTCAATCCATGGGTTGGGAAGATCCTCTGGAGGAGGAAATAGCAACCCATTCTAGTATTCTTGCCTGGAGAATCCCATGGACAGAGGAGCCAGGTGGGCTATAGTTCATGAGGTTACAAAGAGTCAGACATGACTGAAGCAACTTAGCATTCATGCGCACAGTCTATCACTCTTGACCAAAGAACATCAGAAATACACCTTTATCAAAATTAAATCTGTTAATATTATTATTGATACATACCAATGTAGCTGTAGAGTGTTTTGAGAAAGATGGAGTTAGGGAAATGTACTTGCAGGCTGGAGTTGATCATATGGGCCAGGCTTCTCAGGAACTAGTCAGAATTTGTAAATTAGGGAGTTTTCCAATTAGAGATTTTATGAATCTAGGCAAAGTTAAGTCAGTTTGTAGTTTGTCTTGGAACATATGGGTCTGAATGAAGTGAGAAATTTGAGCTTAAATAATTTGCTTGCATGTCATAGTGGTGGCTTAGATGGTAAGGCGTCTGCCTACAATGCGGGAGACCCGAGTTCAATCTCTAGGTTGGAAAGATCTCCTGGAGAAGGAAATAGCAACCCACTCCAGTATTCTTGCCTGGAGAATCCCATGGATGGAGGAGCCTGATAGGCTACAGTCCATGGGGTCCCAAAGAGTCGGACACGACTGAGTGACTTCACTTTCACTTTCACCGGTTTTGTGAGTTAGACCGTTTTCCAAGTTGGTATTGTACTTCACTTCTCAATACCAAAATGATTTCATTTTTGGCAGCCTTGATTCTACAAAGATAAAATTTGTGATTCCTCGCTCTTTGCCTCTAACAGTTGTTTTTTTTGTTTTGTTTTTGTTAACAGTTGTTTTGTTTTCTTCAAATATTTATAAATGATCAGATACGTGGCAGACACTGTACTATTGTTACCTGGAGCTTATAATCTAGCTAGACAATGACTTAATTATATGATTAAAGCAACTGTGGTTTGGCTTTTCTAGTCCATGTGTGGATTAAAATAAGATTCTAGGCTGCTGCCAGTGCGCTCATCCTCACAGCTGCTGCTGCTAAGTCGCTTCAGTTCAGTTCAGTTCAGTTCAGTTGCTCAGTCGTGTCCGACTCTTTTCGACCCCATGAATCACAGCATGCCAGGCCTCCCTGTCCATCACCAACTCCCGGAGTTCACTCAAACTCATGTCCATTGAGTCAGTGATGCCATCCAGCTATCTCATCTTCTGTCGTCCCCTTCTCTTCCTGCCCCAAATCCCTCCCAGCATCAGGGTCTTTTCCAATGAGTCAACTCTTTGCATGAGGTGGCCAAAGTATTGGGAGTTTCAGCCTCAGCATCAATCCTTCCAATGAACACCCAGGACTGGTCTCCTTTAGGATGGTTGGATCTCCTTGCAGTCCAAGGGACTCTCAAGAGTCTTCTCCAACACCACAGTTCAAAAGCATCAATTCTTCGGTGCTCAGCTTTCTTCACAGTCCAACTCTCACATCCATACACGACCACTGGAAAAACCATAGCCTTGACTAGACGGACCTTAGCTGGCAAAGTAATGTCTCTGCTTTTTAATATGCTGTCTAGGTTCAGTTGTGTTAAGTCACTTAACTTAACACGTGTGTTAAGTCGTGTTAAGTCGACTAGGTTAAGTCCCTTCAGTCGTGTCTGACTCTGTGTGACCCCATAGACGGCAGCCCACCAGGCTCTCTCGTCCCTGGGATTCTCCAGGCAAGAACACTGGAGTGGGTTGCCACTTCCTTCTCCAATGCATGAAAGTGAAGAGCGAAAGTAAGTCGCTCAGTCGTGTCCAACTCTTAGTGACCCCATGGACTGCAGCCCACCAGGCTCCACCATCCATGGGATTTTCCAGGCAAGAGTACTGGAGTGGGGTGCCATTGCCTTCTCCGATCCTCACAGCTAGCCACTGCCAACTCATGTCTGCACAGGAGACCCTCCAGCACTAGCAGGGGGAGATGTGTGCAAGTCCTTCAACTCCGCCATCTTGAACTAGAAGGCACAACTGAATAATTTTTAAGATCTAACTGACTTTATTCAATGGAAGATTTCAGTTACCCTAACAGGAAAATGTCAGTTACTGACCTCAACAGGAAGAGTGGTACCTTTCACTCCCAAGCAGGAAGTGCAACTACTTTACTCCTCCAGTAAGAGGAAGACCTCTTTCTTGCCCATCAACAAATGCGGTCAGTGAAAAACACCTCAGCTCAGCCAATGAAGAGCTGTATTCACCTGAACTTTTACTTTTCTTCAGTGAACTGTTTTTTTTCCCCTTACTGATGACTTGTATATTGTCACCCTGCTTGTTTAAATTCTATGCAGAGTACATCATGAGAAATGCTGGACTGGAAGAAATACAAGCTGGAATCAAGATTGCTGGGAGAAATATCAATAACCTCAGATATGCAGATGACACCACCCTTATGGCAGAAAGTGAAGAGGAACTAAAAAGCCTCTTGATGAAATTGAAAGTAGAGAGTGAAAAAGTTGGCATAAAGCTCAACATTCAGAAAACTAAGATCATGGCATCCAGTCCCATCACTTCAAGGAAAATGGATGGGGAAACAGTGGAAACAGTGTCAGACTTTATTTTTGGGGGCTCCAAAATCACTGAAGATGGTGATTGCAGACATGAAATTAAAAGATGCTTACTCCTTGGAAGAAAAGTTATGACTAACCTAGATAGCATATTCAAAAGCAGAGACATTACTTTGCCTACTAAGGTCCGTCTAGTCAAGGCTATGGTTTTTCCTGTGGTCATGTATGGATGTGAGAGTTGGACTGTGAGGAAGGCTGAGCACCAAAGAATTGATGCTTTTGTTTTATTTATTTATTTTTTTACTTTACAATACTGTATTGGTTTTGCTATACATTGACATGAATCCGCCACGGGTGTACATGAGTTCCCAAACCTGAGCCCCGCTCCCACCACCCTCCCCATATCATCTCTCTGGGTCATCCCAGTGCACCAGCCCCAAGCATCCTGTATCCTGTATCAAACCTAGACTGGCGATTCATTTCTTACATGATAGTATACATGTTTCAATGCCATTCTCCCAAATCATCCTACCCTCTCCCTCTCCCACAGAATCCAAAAGTCTGTTCTATACATCTGTGTCTCTTTTGCTGTCTCGCATACAGGGTTATAACCCTGAATTGATGCTTTTGAACTATGGTGTTGGAGAAGACTCTTGAGAGTCATCTTGGACTGCAAGGAGATCCAACCAGTCCATTCTGAAGGAGATCAGCCCTGGGATTTCTTTGGAAGAAATGATGCTAAAGCTGAAACTCCAGTACTCTGGCCACCTCATGCAAAGAGTTGACCCACTGGAAAAAGACTCTGATGCTAGGAGGGATTGGGGCCAGGAGGAGAAGGGGATGACAGAGGATGAGATGGCTGGATGGCATCACTGACTTGATGGACATGAGTCTGAGTGAGCTCCGGGAGTTGGTGATAGACAGGGAGGCCTGGTGTGCTGCAATTCATGGGGTCGCAAAGAGTCAGACACGACTGAGTGACTGAACTGAACTGAACTGATGACTTCTTTGTCCCAAAAACCTATTATGTGTAACTCCTTGGAGCACCTCTGTTATGCCAGATGAGACATTGCCTGATTCATGAGTCATTTTATAAATTCAATTAGATCTTCAAAAAAAAATGCTAATCTTTACTCTGAAATGAACTAAGTATCTGTCTATCCCATCCCCACCTTCCCCTCAGTTCATTTGTTGAAATTCTAATTCCCAATGTTGATGTTATTAGGAAGTGTGGCCTTTGGGAAGTAATTAGGTCATAAGGGTGGAGCCTTCATGAATGAAATTAATGCCTTTATAAAAGGGAGCCCAGAGAATAGTCTGTAATCTGGAAGAGGACTCTTATGAGAACCAGACATAACACCCTGACCTTAGACTTTGGCTTCCAAGACTGTAAGAAATAAATTTTTATTGTTTATAAGTCCAAAGTAAGTCTTCTCTAATTCATGTGGAAAGATTCTTGGTTTTTACCTACTGTGGCAGGCAATCTTGACTGACAGCTATAGAGATCTCAGTTTATAGGTGAGCAAGTGGCTATATCAAATTACAAATTCCTATGATTAGATGTAACCACTTGATGAAATTATGGCAATAGGATGTAAGTGGAAATGGTGTTTACTTTCCAGAAAGCATGTTCAACTCAAAATGAAGGTGTATGCCTTCTGCAAAACTTTCTCCTCTGATGACTGAAATGCAGATGTGATGGTTAGAGTTGATTAGGATCTTGGGAAATCAGTTGAAATTCACATGATGAGAATGACAGAGGAACAAAATAGAGGAAATCAGGATCATTAAGTCCCATTTACCTCCAAAATTCATTTACTTCAGCAATAAATAATTGTTTATCTTGTTTAAAGCATTTCTACTTTGGGACTTCTGTCACTGCTTAAGCCTACATTGTATGTATTCTCAGTCATGTCTGACTCTTTGCAACTCCATGGACTATAGCTTGCCAGACTCCTCTGTCCCTGGAATTTTCCAGGCAAGAATACTGGAGTGAGTTGCCGTTTCCTATTCCAGGGGATCTTCCTGGCCCAGGGATCAAACCCACATAATAAGCGTCTCCTGCACTGGCAGCCAGATTCTTTACCACTGCACCACCTGGGAAGCCCCACGCTTACTTTGTTCAAGGGTAAAATAAGCAAGAATTGAAAAAGTTGCATCTAACGATCCCACCACAGATGGACGACGGTTGGAATATTGAATATTTTAAACTTTAGTACTTCTCAGTCATGAGACTATGTAAAGTTTCCTTATATGGCACCTCTTGCATTTCAGAAAACTTTGCAGATGTGTCCTTATTTGGTCCTTATGGCAAACTTGTACAGGGAACAGGAAAAGTATTAATGACCTCATTTTAAAGATGAGGGAACTGTGACTCAGAAGAATGATCACACGCTCAAGCTTATCGAACAGGGTGGTAATATATTCAGGGCTAAAATCCAGGCCATCCTGGTTCAGAGATTTTCCTACCACAGCTTTTTAAAAAAGTATTTTCTTTCTTTATTTTTTGTTATTTTGGGGTGTGCTGGTTCTTTGTAGTGGCGCTCAGATTTCTCTTGTTGAGGAGCACGGGCTCTAGTAGTTGTGGTGCTCATGCTTAGCTGCCCGTGGCTTGTGGGATCTTTGCTTCCTGACCAGGGATCAAACCCACATTCCTTGCACTGGCAGGTGGATTCTTAACCAGCAGACCACCAAGGAAGTCTGCCTCCCACAATTCTTGAGTGGCAACTCATGCTTTCCCCGGCACTCAGTGATCATGAGAGGTTAATCAGGATTCCATGTTTTTGTCTTAGCAACTTAAGTTTGCACCTACCACAACTGATAAAGGAGATTTATTCTTTTCAGACGCACCTGACTGAAAGGATCAAGTCTGAGAGTCTTGGGCTCTGACTCTGTTCTAACTTATCTGTTAAAAGAAAACAGTAGATTAAAAAAAGTTCCCTCCAAGGAGTGCATTCTCTCTAGGGAGCCATCTAGCACTGATATCTTCTCACTGGTGTCGAGAATCTAACCAACATACAAACATCTGTTTGCTCCCTATTTTTGGAGAAATTATAAAGAATCGAGAGAATGTCTATTAGTTTAAAAGAAGAAAATGCTTCCATTAGAAATCTGTGGGTACTCTACTGCAGGAATCCGTATCTGAGAATAAATATTACCAAAACTTTGTATGAATTGGGAATGATATCACTTTCTATCAGTTTCCATGGCAATAGGATTGTAATATTTAGCAAATAGAAATGTAAAATGCCCAAATAAGTCTGAACTTCAGGTAAGTTATGAATTTTTTTTTTAGTATCAGTGTGTCCCTTGCAATATTTGGAAAATTCTAAGAATTATTTGTTGTTTATCTGAAATTCTAGTTTAACTGGGTGTCTCGAATTTTATCTGGCAATTGTTTGTTGGGTAGATACTAGAGACTGGCTTGTTTACCAACTATTCAGCCTCTTTTTAGTTCCTCAGTGTGCCAGGGAAGCTGTAAAGCCTGTTGCTTGTGACTTAGGCACTGTCAATCTGATGCTCTTGTTCAAAACTTATATTCAGAACTGAGTTACACAGTAAGAGAAAAAAGCATGAAGCTCCATCTCCTTGGTGCAGTGCGTATAGAGGCAGTGTTCCTTTTCTAGTTTTGCAAGCTGCTTGCTGGTCATGGCAGGAGGAGCAGCATTTTGGGGTGTCCAGTTCTATGTGACAGCCTCAAGACATCTCTGGAAACAGTCCAGAGTCTGTTTCCTCAGCCACTGCCTCAGTCCAGGAATAAACGCCATCCGGCTTACTCTAGTTGGAATGGTTTCTTTTCTTTGTAAATGAACCATGACTGATACAGTTCTTAAATTATTTTAAATATTAAATGGAAGGGGAAAAATGAGCTGTTCTTTGTTTTTAAGCTTATAAACAACATTTATTAAATAAAGCAATATAGCCTTCATTCTACCACCCTAAGTAATCCTGTATTTCAGTTCATCAAAAAAATCATTTTAGTGTTCCTTCCAGTCCTAGCTCTTATGCAGACATTGTTTTTCATATTGTAATCATAATGCAGATACAATTTTACATTGTACTTTCCTCCCTTAACATTATTCCATGAATACTTTCAGTATTGTTACATAGTTTCCATAATCATTTTAATGACTGTATAACTAACAGTTCTTCTAGTTGATGTATCATAATTCACTTAATTATTCTCTTGTTTTTGGATGTAAAGGGTTTTTTTGCTATTATAAATAATTCTTTAGTTAATAAGAAGTTTTTTTCCTTCTTTGGAATTATTTCCTTAAGATAAATTCCCAGCAGTGGGATAACTAGGTCAAAGGCTGTGAACACTCTGTGTCTCCTAAAATGTTTTCCTCAAATTGCTTTCCACAAGAGATGTGACGATTTAAACTGGGAGGCAAATTTCATGGGTGATTGAATTAAGGAAAGTCAGTGAAAGCTAAACATCCTTCAGAATGTATATGACCCAGCTGTACACAACCCACACAAAGGAGAAATGCATGGAACATGTGACCAAAGAAATAAAGACATATTAGAAAGATTTGTTTTTAATAGAACATGATCCTCTCTGGTGCTTTAATTGAAGTATATCTTACCTTCTTTAGAATTTATAAGCGTGTCCTTGCAAAAAGAGCCAGAAGTCGCTCCTCTGGTCTTCCTCCTTTTGGTCACACTTTCCTAAACTTTGTCTCTTACTCAGTGAATAGAGCAACCTATCAAGAATATGTTTCTTTTATTAATGCAAATTAATAACAAGTGCTCATTATTTGTTTTAAGATTTGACTCAGAAATACTGGTGTTGATAACCTTGTGATATACAGTTGGCTTCTTGTGAAGAGAAAGAGAAAAGAACTTTACTTATTTTTAACTAAACTGTTCTTCAAATTTTCTTTCAAAGATTTTCAAATTTGGAGGTATTTCCCTGCATCCCCACCCCCCCAGTCACTCAGTGTAATCTAGACTTTTGACTGTCATGTCCTTTTATTTTCTCACCAAAATGACCTGCAATGAGGCTTTTTCGGTTTTCAACTCTAATTAGCTGGAGGTAGTTTTCAGGGGAGAATGCTTCATATAGAAGAACCTCGGTAATTCCCATTGGGAGATGGTAATTTGGGTCCCCTTTTGAACCATCAAAATAGAAAATGTTTTCAAGTGTCAGATCTCATTAAGACACATTGCAATCCTGGACAATTTTGGACAGAACTGGCTACTTAATTATCATGATGGTATATGACTACTTTTTGTCAGAGTTGACCAATTTTTCTTATAGTGATCTGACTCCATAAGGCATGGAAACAGTACATTTTTCTGTTAAGGACCAGATAGTAAATACTTTCAGTTTTGCAGGCCATACAATCTCTGTTCCAGTTAGTTAGCTCCACTCTTGTAGCAAGAAGGCAGCAATAGAGAATATATGTAAACAGATGGATGTGATCATGTTCCAATAAAAACATATTTACAAAATCAGGCTGCAGGGCCACTTGGCCAGCTGGCTGTAGTTCAGCAACCCCTGACTTCAGGAATCTGGCTTCAGATGGCCCTCATAGTAATCTAACTTTGTTTCACAAATCTCTTAACACTAATAAGATTAACAGCTTTACAATGAAAAAAATTAATTAGAAAAAGAAGACTTGGTTTAAAATGAACTCTGATGATAGCTTAAAGGTTGTGTATGAGATAATCTGGAAGCAATAAGAAAGGACACCAATACTTAGAAATAAAATTGGAAGAGCTATCCAGAATTTGAAAGAGCTTTGGAAAATGGATTCCCACCCAAAACCTAGAACAAGGATGGAAGTAGCTGACCAGCCTCAGGAATAATACCTGTGCCTTAGCCCTCACTCCATCATGGTATTTCTTCTCTCAGTGTCTGAGTCAATCTAAGGACAGAGTTAATGACCTTTCGACTGTGCTTTTTACTGGCTAGAATGGACCAACATCATTAGAGTTCTTGTGGCAGATAGCTAACACTGCACACTCCACCCCACTCCAATGTGGAAACCCGGGGAACTGTATTAAAGGTTGAGTCTCTTGAGTAAGGAGAATGGGGTTAGATATCATTCCTCATCCTCTGTAGCTGCCAATCAGTGGGAGAGTATAACAACAGCTAGACGTGCTTGTTAAGCCTCCTTGAATTTTTTACTTCAAGTTTAGGCAATCAACTCTCTTTAGTAGTACATGCTTATTATTTATTGTGTGTTAGGACATGCTCAGCTATCCTACTTATAGTAAATATAATCCATGTAATAATAGGCCGACTGATGTGAAGAGCTGACTCATTTGAAAAGACCCTGATGCTGGGAAAGATTGAGGGCAGGAGAAGAAGGGGACGACAGAGGATAAGATGGTTGGATGGCATCACTGTCTCAATGGACATGGGTTTGGGTGGACTCCAGGAGTTGATGATGGACAGGGAGGCCTGGTGTGCTGCGGTTCATGGTATCGCAAAGAGTCAGACACGACTGAGTGACTGAACTGAACTGATTGGATATATCTGGAGGTCTATGTAGTACTGACCATACGGTTTTCAATTCTTACAGCAACTCTATTAAGTGGGGAATATTAGTATTCACATTTTATAAGCAAGGAAACAGAGGCCCCTAGAGTTTAGAGAGCTGAATTACCCACTGAATGTGGACCTTTACACACCCAGTGTTCTTGACTGTAAGGCTCTTAAATATGATGTACTGTCTCTTTTGGTTCAGTAGGAAATGAGACCTTTTTTTTCTGTTACATCCAGTAAGCAAGCAGGCAAAAGTGAAAAATAGAACACCTCCTGTTATGTCAGAGATGTCTGGTCATCTTCAAAAATGGTCATCTAAAAATAGTAGCCCTTGAACATGAGGAACCTGGGAAGTAAGACTTTCTTGCGCGCACAGGAATGCTGACCTGTCTGTACTTCTGCTGCCTGTTCACTGAGGAACGTGCTTCCTCATGGGTGAAGCTGGGCATCCTTCCAGGGGTGGAGCCCTGGAGAGGTGAAAAACAAGGTGGATTCCACAGAGAATAATGATTCTGCTTGTGCTCTCTGCAGAAAAAATAGCATACATACTGCCTCTCAGTCTGAGCAATATCCTTTGGCTTCTCCTCCTGCCATTAGACCCTCCAATGGTTGGTTTTCTTCTATTCCTTAGAATTGTCTTGATTCTCATCCTCTCTACCTGTGCCTCGGTGTCTGTCCTTGTTCCATGATATTGTGTATTAATGTATATATGTGGAATCCAGAAAAATGGTATAAATGGGAACCTATTTGCAAAGCAGAAATAGAGACACAGATGTAGAAAACAAATGTATGGACACCAAGGAGGAAAAAGAGGCGTGGGATGAATTGGGAGATTGTGGTTGACATGCACTGCTATATATAAAACAGATATCTAATAAGAACATTTTCATACTGTTCATGGGGTTCTTAAGGCAAGGATGCTGACGTGATCTGCCATTCCCTTCTCCAGTGGACCACATTTTGTCAGAAGTCTCCAGTAGTCATGTATGGATGTGAGAGTTGGACCATAAAGAAATCTGAATGCTGAAGAATTGATGATTTTGAACTGTGGTGTTAGAAAAGACTCTTGAGAGTCCCTTGGACTTCAGGGAGATCAAACCAGTCAATCCTAAAGGAAACTAGTCCTGAATATTCATTGGACGGGCAGATGCTGAATGGGAAGCTCCAATACTTTGGCCACTTGTTGCGAAGAACTGACTCATTGGAAAAGACCCTGATGCTGGGCAAAGTTGAAGGCAGGAAGAGAATGGGAAGACAGAGGATGAGATAGTAGGAGGGCATCACCAACTCGATGGACATGAGTTTGAGCAAGCTCTGGGAGTTGGTGATGGACAAGGAAGCCTGGTGTGCTTCAGTTCATGGGGTCGCAAAGAGTCAGTGGCACTGAGTCAGACATGACTGAGGGACTAGACTGAAATGAATGAGAACCTACTCTATAGCACAGGGAACTCTATTAGCTCTATGGTGACCTAAATGGGAAGGAAATCCAAAAAAGAGGGGATATATATATATATATATATAGCTGATTCATTTTGCTGTACAGCAGGAACTAACAAAACACTGGAAAGCAAGTATACTCCAATAAAAATTTTAAAAAAAGAAAAATCAGAAAACCAAAACAATTAGAGATGTTAATTTTTCTTTTAATTGGAGTGAATTCTCTAAATTTCAGAGGTTGAGGTGAACATGGGGGTGGGGGAAGAACTAAATGAACAAGCCAAGCTGCTTATTTCCCCTGTGTTTCATGGGAACTTACCTTTTGGCAGAGCTGATTTCCAGGTTCTAAAATTCCACGAGCGACAAAATATCAAAAACATTCAGGTGTCATTTAAAACTTGGCCAAGTTTTAAATTTTGTCTGGTAAGGATATTGAAAAGCAAGAACAAACACAAGTAATCATCATAACCACTATCATTTCATAATAGAAAGAACATTTTCAACACTAAAGCGGCCACAATCTCAGAAAAAGAACAATACTTTAAATTGAATTAATTTTGTTAAAAAAAAAAAAACCACTACATTGTCCTTGTATTTTTCATTTTGCTTCTGACAGCTTATAACTTAATTTTGAGCTGGCCCAGGTCCAAGGCCTGGTGTTTGGGAAGTGCTGGTGTAATGGAAAGAATCTTATCTTGGAGTCAGACAGGCCTGGCTTCAAATCCTGGCTTCTGCATGTGACCTTGAGCAACTCACACAGTGAGTCTGAAGCTCTCCTAATGGGGAGAACTGGGAGGCCCTCAGGAGGTCCCTGGGGATGCAACCCGGGTTTGATCCCTGGGTCAGTAGGTACCTTGCAGAAGGGAATGGCAATCCACTCCAGCTGTGTGTGCACCTGGTGAGGCCCTGTTCCTGACTGACATCTACTCTGTCTTTCTTTTCTCCATTATGTGTAATAGCTGTTGAACAAGGAACAAAGCAAACTTACCATGAAAGCTATTTTTAATTTTTTATAAAATATTTTATATATTTATTTGGCTGCCCCAAGTCTTAGTTGCTGCATGTGGGATCTTCAGCCTTCACTGTGGCATGCAAACTCTTAGTTGCAGTGTGTGGGGTCTAATTCCCTGACCAGGGATTGAACCTGGGCCCCCTGCATTGGGGTCTTACTACTGGATCACCATGGAAGTCCCTTGATGGTTTTTATTGATATATAAGCATATGAGTTATTTGAATTGTAGGCTTTCTGTAAATTCACAAATACCAGCTAGTTAAAAATGACTCCGGTGATTTCTAAATTATGCCTTCAAAATAATTTCTAAGATTATTTTGAATGATTGGCCAATGAACCAAAGGAAAGTAAAACAAACACAATCAAACATATGGGTAAATGTGGTCCAGTTCTTGGACCCTGGGCTATCACACCTCTGTTAGTGTGAAGACTGATTGACTGTATCATCTGAAAGGACTCTCACTCCCTGACTACATTTAACTGGGCTGCTCAGAGCCCTCTTCTCTACTAGGTCTTATCTTTGGCCTGTCAGCCTAGTTCAGCCAGAATCCTGCCAAACCAGTTTAGTAGGGGGTCCCTGTATCCTTGACACCAAACCAAATTCCTCATAACTTTCTTTCTACTCCCTCGCCCTACCCATTGGCTACAAATACCCAGCTGCTGTTGGTTTCCACAGTTATGTTCAATCTCTCTCTGTTACTGAATCTCCAATACTTTGGCCACCTGATGGGAAGAGCCATTTTATTGGAAAAGACTTTGATGCTGGGAAAGATTGAGGGCAAAAGGAGAAGAGGGTGGCCGAGGATGAGAATGAGATGGTTAGATAGTATCACCGACTTCAACTGATATGAATTTGAACAAACTCTGGGAGACAGTGGAGGACAGAGGTTCTTGGCAAACTGCAGTCCATGGGATCGCAAACAGTGAGACACGATTTAGCGACCGAACAACAACAACAACAACAACAATGACCTCTACTGAGATCAGCTCAGTTCAGTTCAGTCACTCAGTGTGTCCGACTCTTTGAGATCCCATGAATTGCAGCATGCCAGGCCTCCCTGTCCATCACCAGCTCCTGGAGTTCACCCAAACTCATGTGCATCAAGTCAGTGATTCCATCCAGCCATCTCTGTTGTCCCCTTCTCCTCCTGCCCCCAATCCCTCCCAGCATCAGAGTCTTTTCCAATGAGTCAACTCTTCGCATGAGGTGGCCAAAGTACTGGAGTTTCAGCTTCAGCATCAGTCTTTTCAATGAACACCCAAGGACTGATCTTTAGAATGGACTGGTTGGATCTCCTTGCAGTCCAAGGGACTCTCAAGAGTCTTCTCCAATACCTCAGTTCAAAAGCATCAGTTCTTCGGTGCTCAGCTTTCTTCACAGTCCAACTCTCACATCCATACACGACCACTGGAAAAACCATAGCCTTGACTAGATGGACCTTTGTTGGCAAAGTAACGTCTCTGCTTTTTTAATATGCTATCTAGGTTGGTCATAACGTTCCTTCCAAGGAGCTAGTGTCTTTTAATTTCATGGCTGCAGTCATCATTGCAGTGATTTTGGAGCCCCCAAAAATAAAGTCAGCCACTGTTTCCACTGTTTCCCCACCTATCTGCCATGAAATGTTGGGACTGGATGCCATGATGTTAGTTTTCTGAATGTTGAGCTTTAAGCCAACTTTTTCACTCTCCTCTTTCAATTTTATCAAGAGGCTTTTTAGTTCTTCTTCACTTTCTGCCATGAGGGTGGTGTCATCTGCATATCTGAGGTTATTGATATTTCTCCCGGCAATCTTGATTCCAGCTTGTGTTCCTCCAGCTCAACGTTTCTCATGATGTACTCTGCATATAAGTTAAATAAGCAGGGTGACAGTATATAGCCTTGACGTACTCCTTTTCCTATTTGGAACCAGTCTGTTGCTCCATATCCAGTTCTAACTGTTGCTTCCTGGCCTACAGGTTTCTCAAGAGGCACGTCAGGTGGTCTGGTATTCCCATCTCTTTCAGAATTTTCCACAGTTTATTGTGATCCACACAGTCAAAGGCTTTGGCATAGTCAATAAAGCAGAAATAGATGTTTTTCTGGAACTCTCTTGCTTTTTCCATGATCCAGCGGATGTTGGCAATTTGATCTTTGGTTCCTCTGCCTTTTCTAAAACCAGCTTGGTCTTGAATAAAATCCTCATTTATTTTACTGTGTGCAGTGCAATTTTTCTTTGACTTATTTCAAACCTACACTGTGCTGGAAAGATATAAATTAATTAAATTAATTGCTCAGTCGTGTCCGACTCTGTGATCCCATGGACTATAGCCTACCAGCCTCCTCCATCCATGGAATTTTCCAGGTAAGAGGTCTGGTGTGGGTTGCCATTTCCTTCTCCAAGGGATCTTCCTGACCTAGGAAAGATATAAGAAAATATAAGATATAAGAAGATGTGGAAAGTCACTTGAGGAATTAACTCCAGTAATAGTAATAGTTGGTCTTCCCTGGTGGCTCAGATGGTAAAGAATCTGCCTGTGATATAGGACATCTGTATCTTTTAACCTGCCATCCCTGGGTCAATAAGATCCCCTGAAGAAGGGGATGGCTATCTACTCCAGTATTCTTGCCTCGAGAATTCCCGGGACAGAGGAGTCTTGTGGGCTACAGTCTATGGGGTCACAAAGAGTTGGACATGACTGAACAATTAACACTAACACTATAGTAAGTTCCAGGCTTTATAAATTATCATTTTCTAAAAAAAAAATTTCAGGGGTTAAAGCTAGATAGAGTTGCTCTAATTTGATCATCTGGGGGCAAAGAGAAGTTAATTTCCATCCCTAAGAACTAATCATTTGAGAAGGAACTGGGCAAAAGAATTTTTCACTCATGAAGTGCTTGTTAAATGCCTTATATTACCATAATTATTTTCTCTAGTGCTCGGAAGACTAGCAAAGAAGCTTTCTTAAGTGCCTTCACTGATGACAGGTTTGTTATAGGTAAAAATGCCAGAGGTTTTTTCCTAGCAAGTGTGTGTCAGCACTGATGCTGCTGTTAGTAATTACCTCCCCACCAACACTTTGCTTCCCGCTGCTTCATGTTGGCTTCTTAATTATGGAAAAGAGAGAATCCTGGGGGAAAAGAGAAAAAAAGGAGTTCAAAAAGTTTCCTTTTCTCTACAGAACTGCTTAAGAAACCATTTGATTTGCATTGTACCACTTTGTCCTGATTCTTGACCATCTGAGCCACCAGGCAAACCCAGTAGAATATGCCACCCCCAAATATGCCACTTTGGCATAAGAATTGTTTTGAGCTGCAGCAACTGAGAAGAAGCAGGTACAAGAAATGTTCCCTGCTCCCCTCCCATTTGCCTGAATAGACTTTGCAGGACATAAATGTGTCCCCTTTCTCCTCTCCACCAGCAAGGACAAAAGTTAATCCCCAGTAGTTAATCCTTAGTGCCTAAACAGCTTTATGTTGTAGAAGGCGCCAGAGAAATCTACATAATAAACGACTAACTAGGCTTTATCTGCTCCTAGCTTCCTCCCATAGATCTACCTTCCCACATTTTGTTACCTTTGAAAGTCAAAAACAGCTTTCTTTTCTCTTGTCATTTCTCCATGAGTTTATAGTTCTTTATTGAAGATGCTATGTATAAGCTGGAGTTTTAAGACTTCACTTTGAGTTACTCAATTTTCCTTGGGTATCTCCCATGCATACATGAGGTATACATATTAAAAATCTTGTTTTTCTCTTGTTAATCTCTTTTATTAGAGGGGTCTCAGCCAAGAGTTGAGGGAAAGACTTTTTGAAGTTATTGCTATAGTTCTAGCACCTTGAGATAGCTGTTGGCCATTCAAGGTATTAAAATTTCCTTGGTTTCCTTTTAGCTCTGAGTTAAAACCAAATATCTCTTGATGCCCTAGACCATCACTTGATTTGATGGGGTACCCAGCTTCTCAGCCCAGGGGAGATGGCTTTTACTTCCATACCGCTCAGCCAAATACAGGGGACAGATTACAATAATCCCAAGAGCCTTCCTCCCTAGTATGAATCCCTCAAGACAGTCCTTTTTCAATTAGGATGAATAATTTTCCTCCTCTGACTGCTTTCTCTCAGATCCTTGTTCTTTGAAGCCCGGAACCAGTGTAAATGTTAATTTGAAATTAACATACAATTTATTTCTTTGCTAACCTCCCCTGGTTTACTGCCAGCTTCTTAGCTTGACCTCTCACAGATACCTTAGGCACTGATTTATTGATACTTCCTTTTTAGAGAACCCATAACTATTTTTCTCCAGGTAATGTTGGAATCTATTTAAATTCTGTCTGTTGTGTGTATGTGGACGTGGGGGTAGCGGTGGCATTGTGGGTGGTGTGCATCCATGCAGGTGTCTGTGTGGAGCAAAGGCGTTGGATTAATGTCCTGTCTGCCTCAGGCACCCATGGGAGCAATATAAGTTTTCGTCTGGAAGTTAACAGCGACTTCTTATTTATTACTATGTTTCAGAAGTTTCTGACAGTGCTCTCTCCTCAAAGGCAAGGGGTTGAAAAGACACTTACTTGAACAGGTAGTCCCACAAGATACTACCTCAAAGACCATCCCTTTTGCTTGGGAGGACAATATTTTTTGCCAGTGATTGCGACTCTTTTCATTTTCACAAGTCCTGTAGCTTCTGTCTGATTAAGTGACATCTTTTCAGAATGCTGCATATCATGTTGAAGGATTCTGTACTACTCTCTCTGCGGATCACAGCTAAACACCACCACCTGAAGGCATATTTCCTGTGGTCTCAAATGGCTTCATTCCACTGACATTTGCTTTAGTTTATCATCCTTAATTAGGGCTCACTGCTATTTGGGCTTTTTATCTCTCTCTTTCATCACCTTTCTTCTTCACAAATATTTATTAAACTTCTATTCTTTACCAGGATTGGGGCTAGAACTCATTGAGAAAAGTTAATACAAGTCATAGGATTTTCCCTCAGACAGTACATTTACAAATGGATAAACCATATATAACAGTAGGACTTTGACCCATCGTCTCTGCAGCAACCAGCCTGGAAAGTTAAACCAAAACTTCTGCAGCAATCAGGCAAGGATGGTCAGGACATGGTCTATGAGTGCCAGTGTCCCTTTTATTTGTCTCCACTTCAGCTCAGGACCAACAAGAGAGAACCAAATGTTCTCCAAACCAATCACATAGAATACCTGGCTTCCTGTTAGCCCAGCTCCTGTTTTCCTGTGTTAACAAATCTCTAATCAAAGCACACCTGGGGTCTTCTGTTTTGCACTATAAAGTTTTCCACTCCTTTGCCTGCTTTTGAGACTCTGTCAAATGTAAGTGATGGTGACTGACCGCCACGCTATAGAAAGTTCTCAATAAGTAGGCCTGTTCATTCTTATTTGGATGGTCTTTGTTTATTTCCACAGTTTTCCTGAAGGTTCCACTGAGATCCACTCTGTACTGCCTGTCACTCTGATGTCTGATGCTCATGGAGGCCCCTGCATTTTGCTGCTTGATGCTCGTTGAATCCACATGGCTTGAGGTAAGTCAGCACTTGGCTGTTCTTGTGTTACTTGGCTATTTATTTTCAGTTTGGTACCGGGCTTTTGTTATTGGTTTCCAATTGTTTCGCATCCTTGGTGGAATCAAGCCACTCCTTTTCATCCCCTTTTGTGCTTCCATGTTTGGTTGTGTCTATAAATGTGTTGTGATAAGAAGGAGACTTACTGAATATAACATAGGCATAGACACTTACACGGTTTAAGACCTTTATAGGGTATAAGCCCATTGTGCAAAAGCTAGCTTCATCCACCATTGAGTTTATGGTTTCTGAAGCCAGTGTCCATTTAGAAAAAAAGAAATGTGTCAACAACAAAACTGGATAGAGGTCTCCTTCCATCTTTAATTCCTGATTTGAAAGCTTGACTTTGAGAGTTCTGAGAACTTGATGCCTATTGTGAGGTGTAGACTGTCAGATCTGTGTTTGGAGGCAAATAAATATTCGTTGGGGCCCAAGGCATGAGGTACATAATCATCATTTTTCAGTGACTATTGCTACAGGTTTGTCTAAGTCTGAATCACCTCTTTTTGTTAGAAAAAATCCTGCTTCTTATGAATGCTCTCTTAAATCTTGCACCTATTTCTCTAATGGCATAACTTCACTGAAGGTGGTTTGGCTTTTAGTGGCCATTCTGGGGAACATCTGACTTGAACACGATTGTTCATTTGATATTGCCACCTGGAGAATGTTTGACTTGAGCACAATTGTTCATTTGATATTTCTGCCACCAGCTTTTATGACCCCAGAGAGGCATAGCCGCCCCCTGCCTCCCCAGGAGACCCTCCAAGACTAGCAGGTAGGTCTGGCCCAGGCTTCTTTGAAGTCACTGCTCTTGCCCTGGGTTCTGGCATGTCCCAGACCTTTTGTGTGCCCTCCAAAAGTAGAATCTCTGGTTCTCCCCAGCAATCAAGCGCCACTGGCCTTCAAAGCCAAATGCTCTGGGGACTCCTGATCTAGGCTCAGTCTGGGGAGTCTGATATGGGGCTAGAACTCTTACTCCTGTGGGGGAACTGGTCACCCACCCAGAGGGTAAGGGATTTTACTATATTGCAAATGTGACTTCTACCCTCTTGTTGGCTTTCTTCTTTAGGTCTTTGAATGTGGAATTATTTTTGATAGGCTCCAGTCTTTTTTATTGATGATGGTTCATCATTTAGTTGTGATTTTTGTCTTCTCCTGAGAGGTGAGCTCAAGGTTCTTCTACTCTGCCATCTTTACTCCAATCTTTAATTGATCATTTTAGAGATACCCTAGAAGGAAAGAGAATAATATTTTTCAAGCCCAATGAGCAACATTTTTTATTGGTAGCAGAGGCCTCCAAATAAAATTCTCATCAACAGTTTCTTCACTAGGAGATTCTTTGGCTAATGACAATGAGCAATTTGACAAGCTTGTATATTAAAAGATAAGACACATTTCCGAGGTAATTCCTCCCCAGGCTTGTCTTCCAGTTGCCTCCCACTATCAAATATTCCTCTTCTTTTTTCCTTTCGAATCTCTCTGTTTGTACCTCTGTGGACTCCTCCCTTTTGTCTCTCTTGTCCAGATCACCTAATTTTTTTATGAATTGAAACTCCAGTTTCCTCTTAAGATCCATCCCTCCCATGAATTAAGTGTGTAGGCAACTGTAGAATTTAAACTTTGGAACCAAAATAAATCATGAGCTATAACTAAGGTGTCCTTAAATGCAGACAAGACTGACAAATATTCATAGAACAACTTAAAATTCTTTGGAGTGCATTAGACTCATGGTTTTGCTGTGCTTAGTTGCTAAGTCATGTCTGACTCTGTGACCCCATGAACTCATAGCCTGCCAGGCTCCTCTGTCCATGGGGATTCTTCAGGCAAGAATACTGGAGTGGGGTGCCATGCCCTCCTCCAGGGCATCTTCCCAACCCAGGGATTGAACCCAGGTCTCCTGCATTGCAAGTGAGACCCATGGTTATCTGATCTATATTAAGTTATACACATGTTGGTTGGAACCTCAGATGCTAAATTCTGAATTGCAAAAGGTGATTGGACTGACCCAGAAAGGGAACTGCAGGATCCTTCCTTCCTCAATAAACTTGAAAGTCAAAAAAATGCAGCTGCCAATAGAGCAAAGTCTCCTAAAAGTCATACCCAAAATATTTCCAGTAAAAATTAGTTGAAGATCTGTTGCATGATAATGTAAATGTAGTGAACACTATTATTAGTTGTTCAGTGGTGTCTGACTCTTTCTGACCTCATGGCTTCTCTGTCCATGGAATTCTCCAGGCAGTCATGAAGTGAATTCCCTTCTCGAAGGGATAATTTCAACCCAGGTACTGAACACACATCTCCTGCATTGCAGGTGGGTTCTTTACTGTCCAAGCTACCAGGGAAGCCGAACACTACTAAGCTGCATTCTTAAAAGGGGTTAAGGATTTTAGATTTTATGTTACATGCTTTTTAACCATCAGTTCAGTTCAGTCGCTCAGTCATGTCTGACTCTTTGCGACCCCATGAATTGCAGCACGCCAGGCCTCCCTGTCCATCACCAACTCCCGGAGTTCACTCAGACTCACGTCCATCGAGTCAGTGATGCCATCCAGCCATTTCATCCTCTGTCGTCCCCTTCTCCTCCTGCCCCCAATCCCTCCCAGCATCAGAGTCTTTTCCAATGAGTCAACTCTTCGCATCAGGTGGCCAAAGTATTGGAGTTTTAGCTTCAGGATCATTCCTTCCAAAGAAATACCAGGGCTGATCTTCAGAATGGACTGGTTGGATCTCCTTGCAGTCCAAGGGACTCTCAAGAGTCTTCTCCAACACCACAGTTCAAAAGCATCAATTCTTCGGCGCTCAGCCTTCTTCACAGTCCAACTCTCACATCCATACATGACCACAGGAAAAACCATAGCCTTGATTAGATGGACCTTTGTTGGCAAAGTACTGTCTCTGCTTTTGAATATGCTATCTAGGTTGGTCATAACTTTTCTTCCAAGAAGTAAGTGTCTTTTAATTTCATGGCTGCAATCACCATCTTCAGTGATTTTGGAGCCCCCCAAAATAAAGTCTGACACTGTTTCCACTGTTTCCCCATCTATTTCCCATGAAGTGATGGAACCGGATGCCATGATCTTCGTTTTCTGAATGTTGAGCTTTAAGCCAACTTTTTCGCTCCCCACTTTCACTTTCATCAAGAGGCTTTTTAGTTCCTCTTCACTTTCTGCCATAAGGGTGGTGTCATCTGCATATCTGAGGTTATTGATATTTCTCCCAGCAATCTTGATTCCAGCTTGTATTTCTTCCAGTCCAGCGTTTCTCATGATGTACTCTGCATATAAGTTAAATAAGCAGGGATAATTTCATATTAAATTTTTTTTTTAATTTAAAAATTTGGCTACACCACAGTTTAATCATGGAAATAGAAGAGAGATGAAATAATGGGAAATTTTTAGAAAGATTGGAAAATACTTTCCAAAAAAATATATTTGGAAATTCAAGAAGGGGCAGTCCTTTCATCTCATTTTGAGAATGGAGTTAAACATGAAATTGGAAATAAAGATGAAATTGGAATCTTAAATAGTTCCTTTTCCTGAATTATACTTGACAGAACATCTTAAAAGGGCTTTAGAACAAAAAACAATATGGAACCCAAATAATCTTAAGGTCCTATAGATCACATTGTTAGGTAACTCACTTCCAAACTACCTACCTATTGCCAAGGATGAGCTGTAGGTGTTTGTAACTTGAATTGACACTGGGGGAAAAAAAAGGTAGTCCCATCCAAAGAAAAACCAAGGTGAAGAAAAATTTTTTATTTAGATGAATAAGGGATGATGCAAGGAAGGAAAAAGAGCTCAGTATTTTCAACTTTAAACATTCAATGTAAATTAAATATAAATATAGATGGTTAGCCTCATCAATTACTGGTAGACATAGACACTCCTCTTTGTCTATGTTAAGCTTTACCATGTTTGCTCAGCTGTCTAAGAGTTAAACACACCACTCAGATGGTAGGTATTTCAAATAACCATAGGTGTTCCCTGTCTCCTAGTCCTTAAGTGTAACCAGTGGGCCCTTGACTAAAAACATTTCTTCCTGCTCTGCGATACCACCCCTGCAAACCTAATAGTGAAAAATTTATTAAATACTTTGTAAATGAGACTATAACATTAAATACACCCCAGAGGGACAGTTTCTTAAGGGTACTCTTATACATAATAAAGTTGTGTCTTCTCTGGCTGGTCCTTTATCTTCTCCATTATATTTGGTACATAGCCCAGATAAAGATCTGTACATCATATCTGACACTATTAGCTAAAGTTTCAGTTTACATAGGAAAAATAATAGAAGCAAAACATAGCAAAATTCGGGCAGATCCTACCAAACTTATACAAACTTCCCCAGTATCTCTTGAAGCCAGGAGCCAAAGAAGTGATTAAACCTATAGTTGAAAGCTTTATATCCCAAGGCTATTACTCAGTAGCCTTCATAATACTCCTGTCCTGCTAGTAAAGAAACTAGACAGATGAGGATATCAGTTTCTTCACACCTCAGGGCCATTAGTAAAATTGTTATCCTTTGGTTCCTGATAGTACTTAATGTAAATACCACCCTGTTATTAACTCTGCCTGAAGCCACTTGCTTTACCATATTAGATCATTGTCTTTTTCAGTGTGGCTTTAGAACAGAATAGACAATATATTTTTGCCTTTACCTGAGTAAGACAACAACATATCTGGACAATCACACCCCGGGTTTTTTTCTTTTTTTCCTCAAATCAATACTTAAAGATTAAATTTCCCTTGTGAGTCAACTGTGAAATATATGTGGATGATCTCCTATTTTCTTCAGAGAACAAGGAAACTCATAAGAAAAGTATTCAGTTTACATTCTCTCAGCCTTAGCAGAAAAGGAACATATAGTTTGAAAAGACAAATTTGCTAAAGTACCGTTCATTATTTAGGAAATGACCTATATAATGAGGGACAGAACACTATTTCCTGATAGACTAAAAACAATCTAAACTTATCCTAGACCCTTCAAAAAATAGCTACTAAAAGAATTTCTAAGTTTAACTGGATATTCTAAACGATGGGTGCCAGACTTCACTGAAATTACAACAGCATTTTAGGATTTGACTGAGGCTACAGTAAAGAAACTCTTCAGAAAGTCCAAGCATTAACAGGCCTTCTCTAACAAGAGAGAGTTCTTCAACAACCTTACTTCAGTATCATTAACTACAACAAGCCCTTTTGTCCATTTGTGCAATCTGGATAAGATTTTGCAGTTGTAACTCAGTTTCATGGGAATCATCAAAAACTCATTGCTTGCTATAACCTCACTCCTGATAGGATAGCTGCTGCTGTACAACTTGTTGGTGCTTCTGCTGAACTAGATCTAGGCTCCCTTCTTGACCTCATGGCTTCTCATACAGTACAAACATCACTGCTGCCTGAGAACACGCAACGCTTTTCAGCCAGCCAGTTAACTTCTCATGAAATTCTTTCACTGTCTCCCTCTCATGTTATTCTCCACTGCAATACCCTGAATCCCTTCACTGTCCCATTACAGCTGGAAGGGGAGCCTCATACCTCGGTTGGGGAACTCTGTACTCTGCTCGTGTTTGCTGGAGCCTCTCATTGAGAACTCTGACCTGATTGTTAATGGATCATGCCTCAAAACTGAAACTGAAGGTTACCAAACAGGATATGCTATCACTAATTCCAACTCCCCTTTAGAATATAGTCCTCTTCCATAGGTAGATATAGTCCTGTGTGCTCAGTTGCTCAGTTGTGTCCGACTCTTTGCAACGTTATGGACTGTAGCCCACTAGGCTCCTCTGTCCATGGGGTTTTCCAGGCAAGAATATTGGAGTGGTTTGCCATTTCCTCCTGCAGGGGATCTTCCCTATCCAGGAATAGAACCTGCATCTCCTGCATTGCAGGCAGATATACTTTACTGCTGAACCATCAGGGAAGACCTTACCATATGTAAAATAAACCTAATGGAGAACTTACTGTACATACTGCTGCTGCTGCTAAGTCGCTTCAGTTGTGTCCGACTCTGTGCGACCCCATAAGATGGCAGCCCACCAGGCTCCCCTGTCCCTGGGATTCTCCAGGCAAGAATACTGGAGTGGGTTGCCATTTCCTTCTTCAATGCATGAAAGTAAAGTCGCTCAGTTGTGTCCGACTCCTAGCAACCCCATGGACTGCAGCTTACCAGGCTCCTCCATCCATGGGATTTTCATACTAGACCTTGTCAATTAACCAAAGGCCAGAGAACAAACATATATACTGACAGCAGATGTGCTTTTGGCATATGGCTTTGGAGTGCTTTGGAAACGAAGACTCTCACTTCTGCTAGAACCCCCATTAGAAATGAAAAGTCAGTTAAGGAACTTTTAAACACATTCCAGCTTTCCTAGAGAGGTGACTATTATAAAAGTTGCTGCTGCTAAAAGTTGAGGCCTGTGCGAAAAGACATAATATAGAAACTAAAGGAAATACTCCAGCAGATCAGTATGTCAAACAAGCGGGTTATTATCCTGTCTAATCCCTGAAAGGATAAGTCCCAGAGGGATGCAAAGAAACCATTATAAATTACCAACATTTAGCCTATGGCTTGTAAATGGAAGAATGGGATAGAGCTGGTTGTACTCTGCAATGCTGAAACTATTCTTTGGCCTGAAACTATTCATTATGGAATAGAGAAATTGGTTACTATCTTAAATTAATTTTGGTGGGGAAATTTAAAAAACATAGCTGAGATTATTTGGGGGTCATGCCTCACCTGTCAACGACATACTGCTGAAAAAATTATAAAGGTAGGACATAGCCAGAAACCAAAACCTCAAGGGCTTTTTGAACACTATCAAATGCATCTTATTCAGCTTTCACCTCCATGTGATTTGACTATGTTTTAGTTATTGCCTGTCTGTTTTCAGAAGAGGTTGAGGCATTTCCTTGCTGAAATCTACAGCCCCTGGAGATGCTAAAAATCTGCTTAAATTTGTGTTTCCAACCTCTGGCATATCAACTTTTGTGTCAATGAACAAGGCACATACTATATGGGGAATAATAACTCCAGGTTTCTCAAAACCTTTACTCCCCTTACTGCCTATGATCTTCTGGAAAGGTTGAAAGAATAAAAATCTTTACCTTAAAATTAGGAGAAACCTCAGAAACTCTTGAGTCTCCCTGGCCAAAGTATTCTTACTAGGTCTTATGGCCCTATGGTCCACTCCCTGGAAGACACATTGGTGACTGGAAGGCTCATGCATTTAGTGATTTCATCTTCCCTACTGCATGCAGATAGGACAAAATATTACAGGTACTTATGTGCTATATCCATTCCCTATTGCCACCTTCCTACAACATCTTCCCAAGGAGCTTCGTGATAACCAAGAGTTTTCATCTATTGGAAAAGACATCAAATAAAAACTGCCCTTGAACCTCTCTGGAAGTAACCTTATCTGATAACGTTAACATCAAATACAGCAGTGAAACTCCAGGGAGTCAATCTTTGGGTTCACCTTTCACAACTAAAGAGGTAATTTGAAATTCTACATAATTGAAAGACTACTCCAATAGGGGACCTCAAACTGAGAATTCTCAGAAATCCTTCCAAACAGCATATTTTCTGAAATAAACAGTAACCCAAGAACTTTAAGACAAACAAATGACCTCAGATAATGTATAGATTTCCCCAAGACATTGGACTAAAACACCTGCCTAATTTTTGCTTTGTTTTTGATTTGTGTGTTCACCCTTTTAATCATTTTCTAAAGATCACTGGATTTTGCGACCTGCAGTTATTTTTTTCCCCTTCTTTCCTAATAACAGTTGTTAAGAGTATACACTAATTTCATTCTTAGGTTATCCTAAATGCTATCCACTCCCCTCAATCTCACTGATTGCTAGAAATGCCATCTATCACCAGACCCTATCATCAAAACCTCTGGGCAATTCTGGTTTCATCAAATGAGACCATAGGGTAATATTTCCACTTGCATCTGCATGAACAGATGACCTTAAAAAAAAAAATCAACCTGTGACTTTGCTAGTGACCTTCTTTTCCAGAAAAAGAGCCAATTATTATAATCTCTTGATCAGATCCTCGATAATTCTAAATTTTAATTCAACGACCTTTGAAGGGCAATGACCAAACATTTTGTCATTTGGAATTGACTAATGCAGATCCAAATGTGTAACCCAGATAATGTAATGGCTTGGTTCCAACTTTATGTCATAAATGACTCCTTTTCCCCGGATCTCCATGTGCCCCTATGCGATGCTGCTTCCTTTCTGCCAGCACACTGGTCCTGTTTGCTTTACACCAACATCTCGTTTACTTCAGGAAAGGTGTTCTGAGCATTCTCCGTATGGAGAGAACTTAATTTTTTAAGTTACCAAAGCTGGAGAGAAGATATTTTATTAATACAAGTTTGTAAATAATGAAATCTTATTTAGAATTCCCTAAATCAGATGTAAGTTCCTATATGAAGGCACTCCTAATTATTCAAACACTCTCCCTGGAAGAATTACTGACTCATTTATGCAAACAGAGAAGTATCCACAGTGTTGGTAATGAGACAAAGAGACAAATAGCTGCTTTTTAACAATATCACCTCTGCCTTAGATGGAAAACATAGCAGTTTAAACTGGTTGGCATGAGTAGTGAAGCAAGCTTCTAGTACTGTGTGTGCGCTAGTTCTGGTGTCATCTGTGACATTGTCAATACTTCTTGTTATATTTGGATCAATGAAATGGGTGCAAGGAAAGTAGAACGAGCTTAAGGAAAAAAACCTTAAGGGAAAAATCAATTTGTTGTCTAAGGCTGATCTTCATAGCATATAAGATTTATTCTCCTGACCTGGGTTAGGCCACCAGAGTTCCTGATTTTGAATCATCTTATGGGGGCTATTTCATTATTCTTGTTTCTGTCATGGTGGTCATGATGCTGGTTTGTTGTATTTTATCCAGATTCTTAAATGCGTTTGCACAGCCTACTCAGATGATTGTCAGAATGATATAACAACAAAAGGTCAAAAAGATTTTGTAATACTATTGAATACGGAGACAACTAGAGAATCCTCAAGCAGTAAAGTATCTATCCTTATATCTACCCTTTCCTGAACTGGTCAACTTTCTGCAAAAGTGTCAGTGATGAAATGGGGAGACTGAGAGTCTGACACACAAAGGGAGAGTGATCAGATTATATATGACAATAGAAATCTGACTCACAGTCTGTGGCAATCAGCCAAGAATGCTCAAGACTTGGTCTATGAGTGCCAGCATCCCTATTTCTTTGCCTCTGTTTCCAAATCAAGACCAATCAGAAAGCCAAACATGTTCTCCAAACTAATCACCCAAGACACACCACTTTTGTTTAGCCTACCTCTTCTCGCTCATGCCAACAGCTTCCAATCAGAGCATACCTGAAGCCTTTCAGGTTTGGCAGTTATAAAGCTTTCTCTTGTCTGCATTTGTATTTCTACCAAATACAAATGATGGTTGCTGACTCCCTTGATATAGTGAGTTCTGCATAGATATAACCTTTGCTTTTTTTTTTTTTTTTTACATTTGGGTGGAGTTTATTTTTACAGCTCCTCAAGAAACTCACACTCTTGTGGGGAGAGAGAGTATTAGATATGTAGTATCTTATATTACTATATGCAAAGCAATCAAATTATATACTGAAAGGTAAAGAGGAGGCAGAAAGAAGGGAGTAGTAGACATTTCCTTTTTTCCCTGATAGACTTATTTTATTGTATCGCTTCACTCACTTTTGGTGAAGAATGTTGAAGTAGCCTGAGGAGTCTTTGGAAAACTGGTGTTCAGCTGCAGCTGAGGAGACCAAGGAATGATGGCACTCAGTCATCATTAGATGGGGCCAGTGCCTCTGGAGCACAGCCCCTGATTCTTCTCAACTTACACCTACTAAGGGCACTAAGGGCATTATAGGCCCCAGGATGTCTATCTCCACGAGACACTGAAACAGATTATGTCGAGCTCATGTAGGGTACTCCTTGCCAGAGCCTGGCTGATTATGGAGCATGCCCGTGACTGGAGGTCATGCTGGCTGGAGGAGGAGCTGTACAGTTAGGATGTTTCACAGTTATGATTCTAGTGAGGAGCATCATTGACAGGGTTGCAATGAAAGGAGAGCCTTCTGAGGGAGAGGCGTTCTTCCTGGGTCCAGTCCCTTATAGTGATCTTCCTACTATAAGGTTGTTGTGATGGTTGAGCCCTGCTAAAGAAACCCTGGCTGCCTCAGAAGAGAATAGCACAGATTCTGGCTTGTCATTCCTCCTGGAAAGTGAAGCTTTCTGGAATCAGCCTATCCATCAGTCTGTGCAGAGCAAATGGCCTTCTCCTGCCATATGGGTCTTGTGATACTTATTGTTCCTCCTCTCTAGGTGCCAAGAACAAACTGAGTGAAAAATTAGGAGTCTAAAAATTCCAGTGGCTGGGGAGTTTCCATGAAATGTTTTGACTGCCATGCAAGAAAGACATGGTGACTTGATAACCTTTTCTTTTTTGGTGGAGGATAGGCATAAGGAGCCTGGACAGTAGAATTTTAGAAGTGGAATTTTACTACAAGCACTTGTTTTTGCTTTTAATTTTTTAAGTTAATTTATTTTTATTGGAGTATAATTGCTTTACAAAATTGTGTTAGTTTCTGCTGTATAACCATGTGAATCACATACGTGTATACATTTATCCTCTCGCTCTTGAGCCTCCCTCCTACCCCTGCCTCTCATTCTACCCATCTAGGTCATCACAGAGCACCGAGCTGAGCTCCCTGTACTATACAGCAGCTTCCTATCAGCTATTTTACACATGGTAGGGTATACGTGTGCTTAATCGCTCAGTCATGTCCGACTCTTTGCGACCCCACGACTGTAGCCCAGCAGGCTCCTCTGTCCACGGGATTCTCCAAGCAAGAATAATGGAGTGGGTTGCCATACTTTCCTCCAGGGGATCTTCCCAACCTAGGGATTGAACCCAGGTCCCCTGCACTGCAGGAGGATTCTTTACCAGCTGGGTCACCAGGGAAGCCTGGTAGTGGACATACGTCAGTGCTACCCTTTCAATTCATTCCATCCTCCCCTTCCTGCTCTGTGTCCATATGTCCATTCTCTACATCTGTGTCTCTGTTTCTGCCCTGCAAATAGATTTATCTGTACTATTTTTCTAGATTCCATGGATATGCATTAATATATGATACTTGTTTTTCTCTTTCTAACTTACCTCACTGTGCAATAGACTCTAGGTCCATCCATGCTTCATCAGAGAAGAAAAGAAATAAAAGGAATACAAATTAGAAAAGAAGAAGTAAAACTGTCATTGTTTGCAGAGGACATGTATTATACATAGAAAATCCTAAAGATGCCACCAGAAAACTCCTGGTGCTAATTAATGAATTTGATGAAATTAATTAATTAACTAATTGATAGAAATCATTGCCAGCATCAGCATAAGGTTTATTTTCACAAAGATGTTTGGTGATTTCAACCAAAGATGGCCTGATACATCCATCTTCTTTTTGTTGTTGTTTTTTGTAGTTTAAATAGCTTATTTACTTTTGGTGTGCTCGGTCTTCGCTGCTTCAGGCAGACTTTTCTCTAGCAGTGGGGAGCAAGGGCGACTCTCTAGTTGTGGTGCACAGGCTTCTCACTGTAGTGGCTTCTCTTGCTGCAGGGCACAGGCTCGAGGGCACGCAGATTTCAATAACTGGCATGTGGTCTCAATAGTTGCAGCTCAATAGAGCAGTTTCATTAGTTATGGTGCACGAGCTTAGTTGCTCTGCGACATGTAGGATCTTCCTGGAGCAAGGATCGAACCTGCATTGGCAGACAGATTCTTTACCACTGAGCCATCAGGGAAGCTCACATCATTTTCATCTTTTGAATCTGCTTGCCACTGGGCCTTGGTGGTCAGTCTGTGGCTGGACACACTCTAATAGGGACAGGGCTGACTTGGTAATGTCAGTATTGCCACTGGAGCTACCAGTTCTCTCCTTCTATGGTTAACTAAGTCCTTTCATATGGCTTGCTATTGTTCTTTAGCTTTTCATTCTGATTGGAGCTGAAATTCATGGGTCTAGGTACTAGTCTTTCTTTCAAAGATGAATTTGCTTAATTCTTTTCTAATCCTTTAAGCATTGATTTTTTTTTAACTCTCTGAGAAGATATTTATTTTATTTCAGAGTTTGAAGAGCTGCCTCCCTCCAGCTCGTAAGAACTGTCAAGCACTCTTACTTTAAAAATAATCCTATTCTTAATTCACTGATTGACCTGCTTCTTGAGTGTCAGTCCTTATAATTATTTCTTACTGTAAAAGAACAGAGCTGTAAAGAAAAGTTTAAAAAAAATTCACTCATATTCTAGAGGGAAAGCATGATGTTATACTCTTATTATTGCATCTTTCATCTTATTTATCATACAAAAATCCTCAGTAGGAGAGTGGGAAATGCTCTTAACTTGAAGTTAGGTTGGGTGGGCTTTTTATCATTTGATAATTACATGAATAACAAATGTTTGATATTTGTGAAAACATCAAACATCAAGTGATAGTTTTTCTAACATAAGGAATTAGTTTAAGTTCTCTGAGCCTCAGGGTTTTAAAAATCTATAAATTAAAGATAATAGTACCCAACCCGATATTCTCACAGAGTTGTTGTAAAGAAAAATGTAATTTTTCAAGATACTTCATGAATAGTTAAGTGTCCTATAGTCACATTATCTTATTAAAATTGGTTTTAATAATACTCATAATTCTTAGAATATTAATTTTTGTGTAGGGCACATGTTTTATGGCCCTGCTCAGAATCTTTCTCCAGAACTATTATTCTCAGCTGCTGGAAGGGCTGACAGAAGATGTCCATTAGCCATCAGTCTTCCTTAGGAATTTTTCCTTAGCTTTCTTTTCTATCCAACAGAAAGCGTTATTCACTTTGGACGGTAGTATTTACCATTTTTTTCCAGTATTATGTCAACTCTCTCTTAACTGTCATAACATGGATCAGATGAACACCCTTTAGAACATGACATTGGCTTGCTGTATTGATAATATCATGTAAAACAGCAAGGATAAGCAAGAAATGGGTAGCATGTTGGAGAACTTTGTGAGGACACACGTGTTCTAGAGAAATGGGACAAAACACATTCAGGACTTCCACATCCTCCACATCAGCACATCTCCTCAAAGTAAAGGATAGGTTATTAATTTTGCAACTTCTCCCATAAAGAAGAATATCCAATGCTTGGTAGACATTTTAAATTTAGATGCAGTATATCCCATACTTGAGAATAACTCTGACCTGTACTGAGTGACACAAAAGGCTGCCAGTTTTGAGTTAGGCCCACAGCAAACAAGAGCCTTGTATCAAGTCCAGTCTGCAGTGTGAATGCGCTGAGCTGTGTGATCTGTCAGGCTATACAGTGGTGTAATAGATATTTATGGTGGAAAAATGCAGCATGTGGAATTTATGCCAAGTTCTTCTGGGAAAAGCGACAGCACATTTCACAAGGTATTGGAGAAAGACCACACCATTATAAGCAGAGAATTGTACATCTTCTAAATAATAGCTCTTGTCATGTTACTGGCCCTTGGAGAGACAGACACCTGACCGTGGGACAACAAGTGCTCATTTGGGCAGAACTGTCCATAATGAGATGGATTTTATCAGAGTTACTACATGGTAAGATCAGGTATATCAACTAACCATTCACAGGGTGGAAGATGTTCATCTGGGATCATAAACAGAGATAGGGGCACAAACAATCAGAGCCAGCATGTAGAGCAGATACCTATTTTCTTCACCACTATTGTCTTAGTGGCTCTCTTTTAGTCTACATCCTTGGTAACATGAGTCATCCTTTATACCAACTGATGGAAGAGGAAAAAGACTAAGCATTGTTAATAAGAGGAGCAGCTGAAAATGATCAGGGGGTTGCACTATAGTACCATTCAGGCATGTTCTTGAAAAAAGGTGATAACCAAAACCCTCCCAATGGGTAGTGTCCAGGCAGTGCATCTGGTCTTTTACTTTGGGTCTCAAGGATGAAGCATAAAACACATAGACTTCCCTGGCAAGAGACTTCGCCTTCCAACGCAAAGGACGCAGTTTCGATCTCTGGTCAGGGAGATAAAATCTCACATGCTTCATGATCAGAAAGACAAAATGTAAAACAGAAGCAATATTGTAACAAATTCAAGAAAGACTTTTAAAAATGGTCCACATTAAAACAAAACAAAACAAAACACTTGGGCAATAGTGAACGGTTTGGTAGGCTAGTCTAGAAGAAGAAAGATGAGAAGACTGGGGACATGGAGATGTTGAGGAGAGGCAATAGATGGGCATAAGGTATGAATAAAAAGTGTAAAGATATTTCTATTGCATATTAATACCCACGAGAGTATATCTGCCATGGAAGAGGCACTACACAACAAAACAGATTGTTGAAATCAGCCAATTTCTGTTCCATCTACTCCAGTGAGGACATAGATGCGTGCCATAATGCCATTTGTGGAATGATAATGTACTGTTTTCAATACAGATATGGGAAGTTATCTTAGATGCTGTGCCACTATGTAAGAGTCTGCCCCCACAGAAAGGTCTGGCCTTCTGTATGATTTCAGCATGCCTGGAAATGGCCATGTGGGTAGAGATAATGAAAGAAGGGAGTTGATTGATGGACCAAGGTTTTCAAAGTGAGGTCTCCTGAGCAACAGCAGCAGCAGCATCTGGGAACTTGTTGGAAATGCCCACCTCCCCACCCCTGCTCTGGGGGGTGCCCTAAATCCTAGCCTACTGAAAATAGTCTCCTGTGAATGAATCCCACTGACTTTGGATGTTAGATGCCAAGGTGGTTTGATTTGCTTTTCCCAGTTGATGTAGCTGGGTGAGAAGAGCTGCTGTTTGCCTCAGATCTTAGGACTAGAGATGAGAAATTCTGTGCCTGTGGATTTCAGGACCCTGGAGCCTCAATGCCTCAACAGCAGGTTGTCTGTGCTTTATGGTGTCTGTTGAGGTTCACACTGCCAGGGTTACTCCCTGTGGGCCAGATGGTAGGAAATGAGAAGGGGGAAAGGAGATGTGGAGTTTGAAATGTGAGTTAGAGTCTTACTTTATGCTATTACCCCCTAGTTTATCCATCTGTGCCCTGGAAACCTAGTAAATTTTACTTGATAATAGTAAAAGACCTTTCTAGGAAAAATATTTTAATTGTATAACTATATAGTCTTTTAACCAAATTTATTTTCTAAATACTTTCCTATTAGAAATTATCTAGAGTATACACCCAGCACAAGGAGTCTGTGTATATCTTTCTGACTTTATGACTTTATTGAGATGAGTGAATCCATTTTTTTTCCTGCTCATTAGACCAGCTCCATTCAATCTGGTCAAAAAGCAAAAATCATCAAACAGAATTTAAATTTCAAAAGAGAGTACCAAGGCCCAGAGAATGTGTATGTTTCTTCTATCATCTTCTTCAAGTATTCATAAGTATTTTTTGTTTTTCCTAAGGTCCTCTATCCAGAGTCATTTCTAGTTATTACACATCCATTAGATGATCCAACACTGTGTGAGAAAGATTGGCATGAAAGCCTGGCATCTGGTACCGTAAAATAAGCGATGAAACCATTTTTCATTGAGTTTCAAAACACTAGTACTCCAACAGTAAGATAGCATGTTAATGAATCACCAAATTTACTAAGCTTTAAAAAAATAAAACCAAAGAACAAAGACATGATAATCTCTTCTGGGAGCCACTTAGCTTCACCTGAGAAGAGAAGAATGGCTAATGGATTGCAATTAAATATACCCCATTTTCTACTTTATGTTTTTCCCACAGTCATTTTTTCTCCTTTCTTGTGTTTTTTTTATATCAAGTGAGTGAGCAAGTGTGAGACTGATTTTAATACAACTTTGATTTTTCAATCCCTGGAATTTTATTAGAATTTGGTTCTCTGGGTAGGCATGTAGAACTTGCCGCAAAGACTGTAAGCTGGTTTGACCAGGAAAATGAGTAAGACATGAGGTTCAAAGTCTCTGTAAGCATAATCATAATATTTCATCCACTGTATCTTATACTCAGGTATCCATGTGAAGAGCAATCAGTTCCTACCTGGTCCTTGAAACTTTTCATGGTTACCCCAACCCTGTCTGAGCCCCTGCTTTCTCCAAACACTTGTATGTACCACTTCTTTGACATTGATCCTCTACTGCCTGAAATTTCGTATCTTTTTGTTCTGTCTGAAGACTAGATTGCAAGCCTTCTGAGCCCAGGAAAAATCTTTTCTAACCTACATGTGAGAAAGTCATAGATCCTTATATAAAATATTCTCATATAAAAATCTAGACCATACATTAACAAGAATCAGCCACAAGTATACATATGTCCCCCGCTGCCCTTGATCTTTCCTCCCCAGCTCCATCTCACCCCTCTAGGTTATCAAAGAGCACCTGATCTGAGCTCCCTGCATCATACGACAAATTGCCACTGGCTCTCTATTTTACATATGGCAATGTGTATTTTCCATGCTCCTCTCTCTGTTCATCCCACCCTCTCCCGTCCCCACTGTGTCCACAAGTCTGTTCTCCGTGTCTGCGTCTCCGTTGCTGCCCTGCAGATAGGGTCATCAGCACCATCTTTCTAGATCCCATATATATGCATTAGTATATGACATTTGTTTTTCTCGTTCTGTCTCGTTCACTCTCTATATCTGAAAGAGACCAATGCAATATTGTGGAGCAATTATCCTCCAATTAAAAATAAATAAACTTATGAAAAATAAATAAAACGGACCTGCAAAAACCGAAAAAAAAACAAACAAACCTTCAGAGACTTGACTTTGAAAATTGTAAACACTATACATAATTTAAAAACAAAATTAGCATTAAAAAATATCTATAGTCACTGCCCAGCATTATACATGAAAGAGTAAATCCTAAGAGTTCTCAAGTGGAAAAATTTTTTTTCTGTTTCTTTAATGTTGTATCTACATGAGATGATGGATAGTCACTAAACTTGTGTGGTAATCACTTCATAATGTATGTAAGTCGCATCGTCATGCTGTATCTTAAACTCACAAAATTCTGTATGCCAACTATAGCTCAATAAAATTGGAAGGAGAAAAAAAATCTAGAACAACTTCCTACTCACTTGGGCTAATAAATATTTATTGTTTTTAATGTGCTATACTAATAACTTTCCTCAAAGATTTTTCTCATAGCATAAAGAATGAAATGTTTCCCCAAGAATCTCAGAAGTCATGCAATTCAGCAGTATTCTAGAGACTGTTGTTCTCTAAGGCATGCTTGAGAAGAAAGCTGTAAAGGAAGAAAAGAGAATATTACAAAATTAAGCAGAAGCAAATAGTGCCACATCTGAAAAGACAGCATACATAAAGAAAGCAAGCCAGATGGTCTTCTTCATTAGAAAGATATGAAATCTGATACCGACAGGCGGAAAGAATTTTGGTTGTCAGCTTTCTTTCAGTTCTAAACTTTACCTTAAATTGCAAGTTAAATTGATTCTCTGAGAAAATTCTAAGTACTTGGTGATGATTTCGAGGTTTGTTTTAGGGGATTAAGCTGGTGTTGTCCATATATATATATATATATATATATATATACATATATAAAATACCTTCCTAGCTTTGGAATAAGTACATGCTGTCTTTAAAATGTTTCTTTTATATTATGTAAATCTATGTATTAAAATCTTTCATGTCTTGCTTTCTGTATTTTTCTAGGATTAGAGTTTATGTCTAAAGGATTAAAGTTTCATATTTCTCTGCCTCCAATGTTTTCCTCTTTCTGGGTTCATATCCTTTCTTTTCCTCCTGACTATGTATGTTTTTGCTCTTTGCTGTCTTAAGATATTATGCTATTGGCTTCGTTGCTTCATGTCAACATAATGCAAGATTATAGTTAAAACTCCACCATTGGGGTTGAGCTGCATGTTTTTATTATAAAGTGAGATTTAGTAGTAAAGTAATAAAATTCCATTAAGATCTTATCTACATTGACTGTATAATAAGACGGATTGGTAGTTTATAAAATATGACAAATACTTGTAATTCCTGAGTATTCCAATGATGGCAAGTGTATAGAAAGTCTCAGTCCAAATGAGGGCAAGAGACTTTATCTAAATGTATTCTTGAGTGTCTTTGACATGTGTCCTGTCCTTTTACAGTCCTATCACTCAGTTTTCAGTGGTACTATGTGTAATGCTTAAAGTCTAGTTACTGGCATTTAGGGCAATTTTCTTCCATTCTTTAGGAGAATGGCATCTCCTCATCTTAAAGACATATTTGAACCAAAGTGACTGAGCCTTTTTAAATGAGTTAGAGCTGCTAATTTTCCAAAGTACAACTGTAGACAACTTAAATGTTATAAGTATTTCCAGAAGCAATGTGGTTGCATAGGATTTAGTAACTAAATGTCCATGGGCACTTAGAGAATCAGTTCATAGGCTTCAGGGGGTCCAGAAACCCTCCAAAATATTGTATATTTGTGTATCTGCTCAATTTTTTTTCTATACAGAGATGGATCATTTAAACAAATTCATAACAAAGTCAAGCATCATGACCCTAAAAGGAGGTAGTATAGGAAAACCGATTGGAGACTTTAGTATTAAACCTGCATTGAATTAATTGATGTAAGAGTGTTAGACCATAACGACCACAGGGAACTGGGTAGCAGAGCCACTTATTTTAGGAAGCATGTTACTTCCAAATGTATGGTATCAGGCTGCCATGGTGTGGACAGTTCTAGTTCAGTTCAATTCAGTTGTTCAGTTGTGTCCGACTCTTTGTGACCCCATGGACTGAAGTACACCAGGCTTCCCTGTCCATCACCAACTCCCAGAGCTTACTCAAACTCATGTCCATCGAGTTGGTGATGCCATCCAAATATCTTGTCCTCTGTTGTCCCCTTCTCCTCCTGACTTCAATCTTTCCAGCATCAGGGTCTTTTTCAGTTCTTTGCATCAGGGGGCCAAAGTATTAGAGTTTCAGCTTCAGCATCCGTCCTTCCAATGAATATTCAGGACTGATTTCCTGTAGGATTGAAAGGTTTGAACTCCTTGCAGTCCAAGGGACTCTCAAGAGTTTTCTCCAACACCACAGTTCAAAAGCATCAATTCTTTGACGTTCAGCTTTCTTTAGGGGCTTCCCTGGTGGCTCAGAGGGTAAAGCATCTTCCTGCAGTGCAGGAGATCTGGGTTCTATTCCTGGGTCAGGAAGATCCCCTAGAGAAGGAAATGGCAACCCACTCCAGTACCCTTTCCTGGAAAATCCCATGGATGGAGAAGCCTGATAGGCTACAGTCCATGGGGTTGCAAAGAGTCGGACATGACTGAGTGACTTCACTTTCACTTTTCTTTACAGTTCAACTCTCACATCCACACATGACTATTGAAAAAACCATAGCTTTGACTAGACGGACCTTTGTTGGCAAAGTAATGTCTCTGCTTTTTAATATGCTGTCTAGGTTGGTCACAGCTTTTCTTCCTAGGAGCAAGCATCTTTTAGTTTCATGGCTACAGTCACCATCTGCAGTGATTTTGGAGCCCAAGAAAATAAATTTTCTCACTTTTTCCATTGTTTCCCATCTATTTGCCATGAAGTGATGGGACAAGATGCCGTGATCTTAGTTTTTTGGATGCTGAGTTTTAAGCCATCTTTTTCACTTTCCTCTTTTACTTTCATCAAGAAGCTCTTCAGTTCCTCTTCACTTTCTACCATAAGGCTGGTGTCATCTGCGTATCTGAGGTTGTTGGTGTTTCTCCCAGAAATCTTGATTCCAGTTTGAGCTCCATCCAGCCTGGCATTTTTCATGTGATATACTCTTCATCTAAGTTAAATGATGTACTCCTTTCCCAGTTTGGAACCAGTCCATTGTTTCATGTCCGGTTCTAACTGTTGCTTCTTGATCTGCATACAGATTTCTCAGGAGGCAGGTCAGGTGGTCTGGTATTCCCATTTCTTTAAGAATTTTCCAGTTTATTGTGATCTACACAGTCAAAGGCTTTGGCATAGTCAATAAAACAGAGGTTTTTCTTGAACTCTCTCGCTTTTTTGATGATTTAGCAGATGTTAGCAATTTGATCTCTGGTTCCTCTGCCTTTTCTAAATCCAGCTTGAACACCTGGAAGTTCTTGGTTTATGTACTTGGAGAATTTTGAACATTACTTTATTAATGTGTTAGCTGAGTGCAGTTGTGCGGTAGTTTGAATATTCTTTGGCATTGCCTTTCTTTGGGATTGGAATGAAAGCTGATCTTTTTCAGTCCTGTGGCCACTGCTGAGTTTTCCAAATTTGCTGGCATATTGAGTGCAGCACTTTCACAGCATCATCTTTTAGGACTTGAAATAGCTCAACTGGAATTTCATCACCTCCACAAGCTTTGTTTGTAGTGATGCTTCCTAAGGTCCACTTGACTTTGCATTCCAGGATGTCTGGCTCTAGGTGAGTGAGCACAACATTGTGGTTATCTGGGTCATTAAGATCTTTTTTGTGAAGTTCTTTGTATTCTTGCCACCTTTTCTTGCTATCTTCTGCTTCTGTTAGGTCCATATCATTTCTGTGCTTTATTGTGCCCATCTTTGCATGATGGACACTGTGAAGTGGTGCTCAGAGAGTAAAGCGTCTGCCTGCAATGCAGGAGACCCGGGTTCAATCCCTGGTTCAGGAAGATCCCCTGGAGAAGGAAATCACAACCCACTCCAGTATTCTTGCCTGGAGAATCCCATGGATGGAAGAGCCTGGTAGACTATAGTCCACTGGGTTGCAAAGAGTCAGACACGACTGAGCGACTTCACTTTCACTTCTTTTCACTTTTGCATGATAGACAGTTCTGGACCTTATCGTTTCCCATTTTGTGGAACCCTATCCGCACCTAGATGTGGCAACTCTTTTTAAAATGACTCGTCAACGTCCAGGACCTTGGGTCAAGGGTGGCATAGAGGAGAAGAAAGAACCACTATGGTGATCTTCCAGCCATCAAAACCAGTACAGAAAGGACTTGCTATATTTAGGAAAGGTTTCTGGAAAGAAGCTGCTGACAGCGTCACTGTCCCTAATGTCGAGAAGTTCATTGGAAAATCTCTCCAAGTGTGTTCAAGATGGTTTGGATAATTAGAAAATCCAATCTTCAGGCAGAAGGAGGCAGTGAAAGTTATTTCTGGATATTGTTTCTACATTTGTTAGGAAATAAAGGCTCAGTGGAACCCTTTTGGCTGTCTCATGGCGCTCTAAGTTTTCAAGCCCAGTGGGATAAGTGGCAAAGTACCATCTTGCCTAGAGAAAGAAAGCAACCTAATTCTTATAGACTTTGGAGCAGTAGGATTTTTAAGGCTAAATAAAGTACTCTGATGTGGTTGTGCTGTGTTTTCCTCTCCCTTCTCCTCTTTATTTGATTCCTCCTCCTCCTCCCACTTCTTCTTTGTGTTTGTACAAAATAAACTCAAGAGGACCCTGATTTTACCAGGTGAAGTTTTAGAACAATTGCCAGTGAAGTTATAGAATAGTTACACAAACAAGCAAATGATCCAGTTCAAACCCCTACCATGTGTGAATTTATTCTAAAACGTCGCAAGACATGATTTAAGATTTGCTTAAGCACTGCCAGACATTCTGAATCTATGTTCTCATGGAAGACTTATGAGATTTAAAGCATGGTTCCTAGTGATCCTCTGCAGGGGAAAGGTGAAGCCTCTGCGACCTCATAGGTGAGTTCCCCAGGCTGGGTATGAATGCAGGTTTGCACACTTCCTCGAGTTGACCAGTGCCCTCTTGGTTGCTACCTTCTTGCCTAATTTCCTCAAAATAAAATCACATGGAATTAATGCCTGATATAACACAAGGACGTGGCTTCCCTGGTGGCCCAGACAGTAAAGAATCTGCCTGCAATGTAGGAGACCTGGGTTCGATCCCTCGGTTGGGAAGATCCCCTGGAGGAGGGCATGGCAACCCACTCCAATATCCTTGCCTGGAGAATCCCACAGACAGAGGAGCCTAGTGGACTACAGTCCAAGGGGCTCACAAAGAGTCGGACACAACTGAGCAGCTAAGCACAGCACAACATATACGACAGGGGCTCCTTTGGTAAATCTTCCTTCGAAATTACTTCCATGTGGCTGAGCCTTCTCCTTGGCAATACCTACAGTGTTTTAACTCCTTCCATGCAGCTGTCTTTAACCCTTTGCATCTCTGCATTCTCCCTCTGGACACACCCAAGGGTTCAGCGACCTTCCTCAGTACCATGTGTCTTTCCAGTCTCATCCCCAGGTATCTTGGCTGGATGTCAGCGGAGCTTCCCCTGCTCTAAAAGTCTCCTTGTGGCTGAAGGGGGCCCACTGGTCCTGGGGAAGGTGGGGCTGAGGGAATGAAAGTTGCTTCAGTTCTTGTTCTATCTGTGCCCAGTAACAGAGCTGTGAGTTGATTTTCTCCTTAAGGTTTTGGCATAAACAATGTGGTGACCATGAGAATGATTTTTTTTTTCTCAAGAATCATCCAAGTGTAGTTTTCATAAGAAATGTGTAATTCCTCCTTTTAACAGATTTTAGTCATACCTTTTATGAAGTGAAAAACATTGCCTTTTCAATGTACAAAAGCACACAGTTTCCTTGTTTTTCCAGGCGTCCCTCCACCTTGCATCTCATTGAAGTTATACATTAATTGACAAGCTTCTAGAATCCAGAAAAACAGCACCTAGTTTCCAAATTTCTTTCTAATCCTTCAGCTTGTCTCTTGATCCAGGAAAAGGGATTTCGGTGCTTCCTGTCATATTAGAAATTATGAGACACAGCCTCCTTAGACGTGATGGCAAAGGATGATATTCAAGGGCTTGATGTATTGAGGTTTTAAATGTCTTTGTTGCAAGGGCTCTAGAATAGGACTATAGCTGTTGCTCCCTCTGAAATCTTGGTTTTCCATTTCCATTTAGCCTCTCAAAGGTGGATTCATGGTTTGGAGATTAAAAATCAGGGATGAGTCTTGATTTAAATTTAGAACTCAAAGGAAAACTGTCATGATATTTAGTGTGATCCAGCCATTAGCCAGACCTTCCTCATATGGCTCATATTCCCTCGAGGTAGAATTTGTTCAGCTTCACCGAATCTATACAGTACTTGGTAATATGTTTACATGAATAGCTGAGTGCTCTCAGACTCCTTATAAACTGATAAAAAATCCACCTGGTTTTACAGTCTCCAGAGGTATTTATAATGATGCTGATTTATGAAGTTAGAAGACAAGACAGACTGACAGGAAATAAATACTCATAAGTCTACACCGTTCATTAGGAAGGTTGACAGAGGAAGGTCATGAAGGCAGTGAGTTAAAAAAATACAGTACTGAGTACATATGTGCTAAGTCACTTCAGTTTTTTTCAGTTTTCTCAACTTGTTATATCAATGAATATCTATGATTACTGGTGCTGGGAACAAGTCACTGTGTTTAACTGAAGCATCTCTGATATTAAAATTTCATCTTCATTTCCTGATAAATCTTAAATAGTAATATAGTCTCATTCAAGACTATGTATGAAATGATGGAGTGCTTTATTCGCATGCTACAATATGATAATCAGAAGACCATTACACTTCATAGAATAGTACGCCCAGTGACAATGCCTGTAACAATGAGCTCATAGCAGCCTTGAACGTTCAAGGAGGAAGGTGTATGAATCATTGAACAGACCCTACCATCATTAATAATACACACTTGGAATAAGGTATAAGGTATTATAAGGTTTTCATCATTATTGCTATTCCTCAGACTGTAGATTTACTTTCAAATGTTAAATTGATGATCCCATAAAACTAACAGTACTCACAGAAAACAAAATATAAGTTACATATTATAAAGGACTTGAAAACCAGTCCTTGCTAATTGCGCTGAAGCATAGCCTAGATATTTACTTTTAGTGAGTAATTTTTAAGGTAGTATTTTCCAGAAACCGATCTGGAGCTCTAAGGATTCCTGTACGCTCCCTTTGGGGGTACCTTAGTTAGGGGATTTGGGTGTCTTCTTCCTCTTAATTTTATCTTCAAATACTAGCTTCTTTTGTGAAATATTTTAAGTCCGTTTTTTCCTCCCGCGGACGCTTCCTGTGGTTCCAACATCCTCTTGTTCTCTCAGCTCCCAAATTGTGTATTATTTAGACTCTGTCTTTTGGCACTTGGCCACATGGATCCTGACACTGATGGACCTCTCTGAAGTCATTATGATTATATATTGTGTATTATGTCTATTCCATATTTTCCAGTGCATATGGTACTGTATACATGGCAGGCACTTAATAAAAATTTGAATTGTGTGTGAATGATATAATTATAGCATTTTTACCTTATGAGACATCCAGAAATCATTTAATTCATGTCCCAGTTTTACAGAGGCGAAAAATGAAGCCAATAGAGTTAAGTGCTCAAGGTCATATGACTAATGTATAATTTTAAAATAATCCAAGCACTTATTTGCTTAGGAAGTAGCTATTTTATTTATATTCTTGCTCACCCTATTTGTTTTCTTAATAGACTTCCCTTTTCACTAACATTGCAAAATTGTACCTCATCCTTACTACTGAGGGGATAAGTGAGAATTTGGACGTATTTGCCATTCTCTTTAGTGTCCTAGTGCTGAGATGAATATGCACAAACACATTTGTTAATGCTTGTAAGCTCTTTTTTTTTTTAACTTGATAGTTTTAAGCTTTATTGTCAAATCTCTATCTTTTGTTTTGATTGGAATAAATGCATCTCTTTGCTTACACAGAGCTTTGTTTCTGCCTCAGTTTTGTTGCTTCCCAGAATTAGACATGTATTGTCATTTGATGAATAGATGTCTATCTCCCCTGCTATTCTGGGGCTGTTTGAGGGTGAAAGAATCACATAATGATCAGCTTGATTTCTCTGTATTACTTAGCCTAGTGCTTTGAGTACAGTAGAAACTTCAAAAATGCTGAAAAATTATATCCAGAATAATATTATAATTGTGTCCAGAATAATATAATGAAATGATAATAAGAATCTGTTCCTGAAAATAAGATATTTTGCATGAAAATGCTAACCAAATTGTATGACTCACCATCTAAAAGGAAAAAAATCATAATCTATTACATGTCAACACACAACAACCAACCAATTTCTTCAAATATAACTACAACCCAGTAAAAGGTCTAGGCAGAAGTAGCTGACAAGTTGGAAAGTAAAATGATTAACCATTCCTTCCTGATCAGCAAACACTTAGTAAGACTATTAATAATGCATTTTATGCAGTAACATGTACAGTTTTTATTCCATGTCATAAATATTATGTTTACGATAGAGCATAGAAATGGATACATAGCAATAAATATAGCTGTTAGGGGAAAAGCTAATAAAAATTTACAATAAAAAGTTCATTTCTTGTAATGAATTATTTGTCATTTGTAGGTTGAAAAATATTGAGAATGGAATTGGGGAGAAGGGTTGAAGCCGTTGTTTGTCAAGGGTTATGGAAAGAGGTGATGTAAGGAGTTGGCATGACTGGGTGAAAAAGGGCAATTTCAGGCAACTATCAGAATCAGAGGAACAGTTTTGAAGTTCTGAGGCTTCTCTAAAGGCTCCTGAACAGAAGACTGATCAATCTTTAAGGAGCTGGTTGAGGCTGTTGGATGCAGAAACACTAAAAACAACCAACTTTGTATTTAAAAAATAAAAAGTTTTTCACCACAGTCTTGTCATATCACCAATGTGTTCCAGGATAATCTCTGTTATTGCATCTGCAGGATCCCTCCTGCTGCAGTCCACTCTTAGGATCCACTTTCTTACACCAGCAACAGCTGCGATAGGCCCACACCTTTTGTATTTTGACAGGCTGTAGTTTGAATGTAACAAGATTTTAGGGCTTCCCTGGTGGCTCAGATGGTAAAGAATCTGCCTGCCTGCAACCCAGATTCCATCTTTGGATTGGAAAGATCCTCTGAAGAAGGGAATGGCTACCCACGTCAGTATTTTTGGCTAGAGAATTCCATGGACAGAGGAGCCTGGTGGACTACAGTCCATGGGATCACAAAGAGTCAGGCATGACTGAGCTATTAACACTTTCACCTTCACTTTTACTAAGACTTTTATCTGCACGTCATGTTCTTAATTATGTTGCACTGAGGTTTGGTGACATAAAGTTTTCCTTTATCATTATTGACAGGAAGACATTGTATTTAAAGATACATGTGATCTTAAGTTTAATTGGGTCCCATTTGTTTATTTTTGTTTTATTTTCGTTACTCTAGGTGGTGGGTCAAAAAAGATCTTCCTGTGTCAAAGAGTGTTCTTCCTACAGTTTCCTCTAAGAGTTTTTTAGTGTCTTGTCTTACATTTAGATCTTTAATTCATTTTGAGTTTATTTTTGTGTATGGTGTTAGGGATTGTTCTAATTTTATCCTTTTGCATGTAGCTGTCCAGTTTTCCCAGCACCACTTGTTGAAGAGACCGCCTTTTCTCCATTGTGTATTCTTGCCTCCTTTATCATAGATTATGTGACCACAGGTACATGATTTTTATTTCTGGGCTTTTTATCCTGTTCCATTGATCTGTATTTCTGTTTTTGTGCTAGTACTGTCTTGTTCGCTATGGCTTTGTAGGCATATATACACTACCATGTGTAAAATAGCTAGCTAGTGGGAAGCTGCCGTGTAGCAGAGGGAACACAGCTTGGTGCTTTGTGATGACCTAGATGGGTAGCATGGTGGGAGGGAGGTCAAAGAGGGAGGGGATATATATATATATATATATATATATATATATACACACATATAGCTGATTCACTTCATTGTATAGCAGAAACTAACAGAGCATTGTAAAGCAACTATATCCCAATAAATTTAAAAAGTGATAAAAGTAAAAAAAGGTGCATGTGTTTTATGAAATATGCATATTAAAATCTAAGAGGAAGTTTACTGAGAAATGACTAATATGGGTTGTCTTCTGTGGAAATGTGTACAGTCTCAGCTTGCTTTGATCCACTTCAGGGAGTATGTAGTTCTTCCAAGGGAATAAAATTCTCAAGTCATTAAAGATATTTTTTGAGAATGTAGAATGTTTATAGCATTGTCAGCAGTATTGTAGAGGAGACAGACAAATCAGGCAAGGATACTGAGATAAGGCCTGTTCAGAATCAGCTACTTGACCTGGTGGGCAATGATCGGATCTGAGAGCGAGGTGCAGAGTCCAGAGGAGCTGGGGCCTGGGTCACAGAGGAAGTAGCTGCCTCAGGAAGAACCTGGTGGTATCCTCCAGAGTAAAGATAGAAATCAAACATGAGTATGAGCAAGACCACAGTCTTACTTAAAAGCAAATTTATTCTTTACAACAAGCGGTATTCCCATGGGGAACAGCAGGGAGAATGTGAATTGGCTTTCCAGTGGCAGGTGGTGGCTTTCCATTGAGTTATTGGTCCTCTCCCTTCTGGACTCTTTGGGAACTGTGGTAAACCAGAAATAGTGCTTCAGTCTGAGGCTTTAGCGGACAGTGGATCCAAAGACCCTCTGGTCATAAAGCTTTCTGCCTTCGCTTCCTCAGAAAAGGGGGACAGGAATTGGGAAACCATAAACACACCCTGGTACTGTGGTTCTGTTCAGGTTGAAATCATAGTATTGATTAATTCATGCTGGGTGAGCACTGATTTGAAGACTTTAATTCTTGCAAGGGATGCAGCCTTAAGACAACCATGGACTGGATAAGCATAGCTTCATAGGGTACAGGGATGAAAAAGGTTGTAGCTAGCACCTACTATCTGTGCTGAATATCTGTTCTTTGCTGCCCAACGTTCATCCTTGTTCCTCATTTTTCTTTGGCCATGACTGCCTGTCTCAGCCATCATGGGTATGGTTTTGACCTCATCGCTGTCTCCAGGGGTGGGTCTTGACTGTCTTGAATCTATCAGTGTGTCTCAGTAGAGTGACTGAATCAGGGACATTTATGTCACACCTGTGGATAGTATTAGATGTGAGATGTTTGCTGAGGGAGACATGAAGGAGAAGTTTCTAGAATAAAAAAAATTAACTCTTTCTCTGTCATTCTTCTTTGGATAATGTAAGAAAGTAAGTTCCAAAACTGGTGTCTTTCATTATTGGTGTATTTTATTATTTCTTTGTTTTTAAGTTTTAATTTGCTTTAATTTACTTTAGGCTTTGGCTTCCACGGGAAGAAATCTTGGATCTCCTAGAAGATGGAATGGGTGTCTCAGGGTGGAGTAACACAGACACTATGCAGAATTGGGAGACAGAGAACCTAGGCCCTTGGAGACTGTGTCAGGGCTACTGGGTCAAGTTTTGCCTAAAGCTGGCCCCATGGGGATAAAGACTATTCCTGGTACTGTTATAAATCTCTTAGGTATTGTTTGGGCAAGATTTTTTGTGTGTTTGTGTGTACATGCACATGTGTATTCATTGTGGGTGGGGCCAATCAACTTTGAAATAAGACTGTTCTAAAAATGAGGATGAAAGGCTCAGAACTGGGTGAGGCGAAGTCATCTTGTTGCAGTAGAATAACTTGGTTTCAGTGTCAATACATCTAAAATTGTCTTGGAAAATCCAAGGGAATCAATTGAAAGATTTTAAATTAGTGGAAGTTCAAAGAGCATCTGATTCAGGAGAAATGCACAAAAGTCAATACTTCTCTATAGCAGCAATAACTGGTAAGCAAATAATGGGAAAAAAAATCCTTTTGCACTACAGCCCCAATCGCATTTACTCATTATGAAGCAATGAAAAAAGAGATGTGTATGTCTCATATGAAGAAAATTACAAAAACTTAAGGAAGATATGAGAGAAGACTGGTTTTCTAGCTAGACCAAAAGATTCACTATTCTAAAGGTGAAAAATCTGTCTTGATTAATGTTATAATTAATATTATACAATTTAAATTTGTATAACTTTTTTTGAACTTGACAAATGAAAATAAAGTTACAGATGAGAACAGAGGTTTCAGGAATTTTTATTCAAATAGCAAAAAGTGTCTGTTTTTCTTTCCAAGCCCCAAATTAATTCTTCTTTTTTTTTTTTTTTTTACAGAAGATTAGATGAAAGGGTAAAAACTCTGAGACAGACATTAGTTTGAAGGGTTATTCAATAAAGTTATTTGATTTTCTCCCCAATACAATACTGAGTTAAAATAAAATATCACTTGAATCGATTTCACAGCCCTCTGTTGATGGTAACTTTTTCCTGAAATTCTATTAACTGCCTAAGGAAATCTGGGGCTTTATTCTTCTATCTCATGTGAGACTGTGATCACGGTTTCTCCTCCAGAGGGATCTGCTTCCCTCTTTAAAGACTAAAAAAGACAATGATGTCATCAAACACAACTTTCCATTTATTACTTTGTTTTGTTTTTTGAGGCATTGGAAATAGGTTCCATCAGTCCGCTAACAGCGATATAAAATTGCACAGATTTGCACATTTTTATGATACAATGAAGCCTAAAGAACAGATTGCACTATCCCTTTCTTTCTCTTATTAAGATTTATATAAAACCATTTCATGAGAATAGAATGAATGACATAAGTGTGACTGTACTTTGCTCTCTGGATAGCATGTATTGATAATAAAGAAAATGATTTCATATTAATTCAAAGATGTTTACAGCACTGGTTATCAAAGAAGTACAGATTAAAACAAGAAAACTTTTTCATTAATTAATTTTATAAAAATAGGCCAAGTGGAACTAATAAAACTGCTGAGGGGAATGAAAAAAATACACCCAGGTATTGATAGTGGCAGGTATAGTGGTGCAACTTTTCTGATAATTCAGCAATATGCACTAAGACATTAAAAATATTTCATCATGTCTCACAAGTGATTTCACTTCTAATAATGTCTCCCATGGAATAAGCCATGCACCCAAAGGTGTACCAGGGCTTACTTTGCTTGTATAATTAGAAAAATATGGAAAAAGAAATATTAAATACTTAGGGAATAAATTAATGAAGGATCATGGTGAAATGACATCCAGTTCTTAAATATGAAAGCATATCTTGTCCTTGCTTATCATTTGTCATTCTAAAATTGAGCTGTAACATTTATAAAGTGTACCAATCTTAAGTCCAAAATTTGTTAAAATTTATATTTTTATATAGCCATATTCATAACCACTTCCCTGATGGAAAGAACAAATTTCTGGACATCAGGGGAAAGAGTTACAGAATTAACCAAACTTTGGCAATGTCCTCTACAGGTACTTGTCATGTTTTGTGGCTAACTCAACTTCTACTGACAGAGAAGGCAATGGCAACCCGCTCCAGTACTCTTGCCTGGACAATCCCATGGACGGAGGAGCCTGGTAGGCTGCGGTCCATGGGGTCACTAAGAGTCAGACACTACTGAGCATCTTCACTTTCACTTTTCACTTTCATGCATTGGAGAAGGAAATGACATCCCACTACAGTGTTCTTGCCTGGAGAATCCCAGGGACAGGGGGGCCTGGTGGGCTGCCATCTATGGGGTGGCACAGAGTCGGACACGACTGAAGCGACTTAGCAGCAGCAGCAGCAGGAACTTCTACTGAAAACCTGCTGATCTTTGGGAACTTCCCACATCCTGATTCTCATCTACCCAAGGGATAAGCCACAATTCACTCTCTCAGTTTTCTTTGCAGCAGTCATGTGACCTTGGCTTCACCAATTAAACGCATCTTAGTGAAAGCTTGCATCAGAAGAAAGTGACATGACAAAGTAGGTGCTCAAAGTAGGTTTCATTTTCTGGTGCGAAAAGCAGTGGAGTTGCTTTGTTTTCTCAGGAATCGGTAGGTAAGATTCCCATGCCCACAGCAGTATCTGTGCTCAGTGCGGTCTGAAGCCGTGATGTCATCAGGACTCTTTTGCGTGTGATTTGGTGTTGCCCCGGCTCATAGACTCCAAGCCTCTGGCCCTTTCAAGATTCCATAAACTGATTAATGCTCTTTAAGAAATCATTTTGCTGCTTACACTAAGTAGAGTGAATGTTTAAAATTTCCACAACTAGAGGAAGGGGTGCCCTGGACAAAGGATCCTTCACTATTTTCTAGGTGGAAATCCAGACACTGAATTTACAGAGTCGGAAGCTATGGAAACATTTAGCTATAACTCCCTTGCTCATGAGACAGCTTCATGATTATCTTCTGTGTCTACTGGGGGAAAATGCAATGAAAATGCTGATGTGTTCTAAGCACTAAAACCATTACACTTCTCATTTTTAATTTATAAATTATAATTCTGGTTTTTGGACAAGTCTTATGTGAGTTTGATTTAGAATGAATTAGACGTAAGAGATAGATTTATTCTCTGTGTGCTGACAAAGTCAAATTGCCAAACTTAAAAGCTAGGATCACAAACTGAACCTAGTTACATATTTTTTGATTTAGTTGATCTCTTGTAAAGATACAAGCAAGCCCATTTCTTGTGACCCTTTGATACTGCCGCAAGATTTTCCTTTTATTATTTATAGTTATTCATAAAGGTTCAAGAATGACTTATGTTACCATTTTTATACATATTAAACATGTTAATATACTTTTAAAAAAGAGCAACTCACCTGGAACAGAATTTTCTAAATTATGTGTTAAAATTTTAGGTTAAACCAAGTAGCTGCTCCTCTTCATGAGCTCATTCAATCTGTATAAGAAATTAAGAATCAATTTATTGGAATTAAATTCAAGTTTGCAGTTTTACATGTAAAGTGGGAAAGAGGAGCAATGGAAAGAAGTCGATTGAAACATGGAATAATCTCCAGATAATAGAAATGATCTTCACTCAGCAGAATTCTTCTTATAAGAATAATTCCCCTTTGGCATTAAAATAAAACCTATTGAGTGTTACAGGACTCTTTGTAGCTGATCTATATTTTCTCATTTGGTAGATATATCACAGTTTCTTCCATATGCTTTCAAGTAATTGAATCAATTTAAAAAATCGGCTTGGTGACCAAGAAATAAGAAGCTGCTTGTTGAGAAACAGTAATTTAGATTTGATGATTGTGATTCAATCTGAAAAGGTTCTTCTATGAAAAACATAAAGTGAAAGTGTTAAAGGACACTTCAGGGAATTAACAGTAGCAGAGAGTGTAGAAAGTGCCAGACTAAAAAAGTCCCAAAAGTCATTCATTAATAGGAAGTGTTGTATGCAACCCTAGCTATTAGAGAGTGGATGGTAGGTACTATTATGGCAGACTCATCCTAAGCTAATCATTGCAATCAGGACATTTTAGTGAATTGGTCTTAATTTAAATTTGATGGAATGAAATCAATTGATAGGATAATTTTGGGACATATGAATAAATACATATATTTGAACAGCTATTAGAGAAGATGTGGAGTAACTGAAACTTTCTCGTATTGTTGATGAGAGTGAACAACCTCAATTATATTTGGAATACAGCTTGGCAGTATCTACCAAAATTAACATATACCTAACCCATGACTCAGCAATGCCACAATTATAGATATGCTCAAGAGAATGAATGCATGTGCCCACAAAAACACATGTGCAACAGTATTTATAGCAGCTTTATTCATAATAACCTAGCTGGAAACAGTAAGAAAATTCTCCATCAATAGGAATGGAAATAAATTGTGGAATATTCATATAATGGAACATTAAATAGAAAGAAAAAACAACAACAACAAGAAGAAATTCCAGATACACACAATAACATAGATCAACTTCATAGATGTAATGAAAAAATGAAAGAAGCCAGAAACAAAAGAGCACAAACTGTGATTATATTCTTATGAAGTCCATGAATAAGCAAAGCTAAGCTATAGATTTAGAAACCAGTACAGTAATTACCCCTGAATGAAGATTTGACTAAAAAAGAGCACATGACAAATTTCTGGAATTTGGGGAGTATTTTCTGTCTTAACAAGATATTGGTTCCAAAGGTATCAGTTCAGTTCAGTTCAGTTCAGTCGCTCAGTCGTGTCTGACTCTGCGACCCCATGAATCGCAGCACGCCAGGCCTCCCTGTCCATCACCAACTCCTGGAGATCACCCAGACTCACGTCCATTGAGTCCGTGATGCCATCCAGCCATCTCATCCTCTGTCGTTCCCTTTTCCTCCTGCCCCCAATCCCTCCCAGCATCAGAGTCTTTTCCAATGAGTCAACTCTTCACATGAGGTGGCCAAAGTACTGGAGTTTCAGCTTCAGCATCATTCCTTCCAAAGATATCCCAGGGTTGATCTCCTTCAGAATGGACTGGTTGGATCTCCTTGCAGTCCGAGGGACTCTCAAGAGTCTTCTCCAACACCACAGTTCAAAAGCATCAATTCTTTGGCGCTCAGCCTTCTTCACAGTCCAACTGTCACAGCCATACATGACCACAGGAAAAACCATAGCCTTGACTAGGTGGACCTTAGTCGGCAAAGTAACGTCTCTGCTTTTGAATATGCTCTCTAGGTTGGTCATAACTTTTCTTCCAAGGAGTAAGCGTCTTTTAATTTCATGGCTACAATCACCATCTACAGTGATTTTGGAGCCCCCCAAAATAAAGTCTGACACTGTTTCCAGTGTTTCCCCATCTATTTCCCATTAAGTGATGGAACCGGATGCCATGATCTTCACACGCATGAAAAATTCATTGACTTGTACACTCAGTGTAATCTAAATCTAATCTAATTAGTGCAATAACACCATTTTAAAGGGAATATCCTGGTGGTCCAGTGGTTAAGACTCAGCACTTTAATTGCCATGGGCCCAGGTTTAATTCCTGACCAGGGAACTAAGTTTCCACAAGCCATGTGGCATGACAAAAAAAAAAAAAAAAACACACACACACACAATTTAAAAAATTCATCATAAAGTCAGTATTCAGAGGAAAAATTAATATTTCATTGTACCTCTCTATTTTTATTTTTCTCCCACTTCTCAACTGGATACTTTTATCATCAGTTTATTCAGTCGCTCAGTCATGTCTGACTCTTTGTGACTCCATGAACTGCAGGACACCAGGCCTTCCTGTCCATCATCAGCTCCCGGAGTTCACCCAAACCCATGTCCATTGAGTAAAGTAATGCTTAAAATTCTCCAAGCCAGGCTTCAGCAATACGTTAACCGTGAACTTCCAGATGTTCAAGCTGGTTTTAGAAAAGGCAGAGGAACCAGAGATCAAATTACCAACATCTGATGGATCATGGAAAAAGCAAGAGAGTTCCAGAAAAACATCTATTTCTGTTTTATTGACTATGTCAAAGCCTTTGACTGTGTGGATCAAAATAAACTGTGGAAAATTCTGAAAGAGATGGGAATACCAGACCACCTGACCTGCCTCTTAAGAAACCTGTATGCAGGTCAGGAAGCAACAGTTAGTACTGGACATGGAACAACAGACTGGTTCCAAATAGGAAAAGGAGTATGTCAAGGCCATATATTGTCACCCTGCTTATTTAACTTCTATGCAGAGTACATCATGAGGAACACTGGGCTGGAGGAAGCACAGCTGGAATCAAGATTGCAGGGAGAAATATCAATAACCTATGATATGCAGATGACACCACTCTTGAGGCAGAAAGTGAAGAACTAAAGAACCTCTTGATGAAAGTGAAAGAGGAGAGTGAAAAAGTTGGCTTAAAGCTCAACATTCAGAAAACTAAGATCATGGGATCTGTTCCCATCATTTCATGGCAAATAGATGGGGAAACAGTGGAAACAGTGGCTGACTTTATTTTTCTGAGCTCCAAAATCACTGCAAATGGTGATTGCAGCCATGAAATTAAAAGAGGCTTACTGCTTGGAAGGAATGTTATGACCAACCTAGACAGCATACTGAAAAGCAGAGACATTACTTTGTCAAGAAAGATCCATCTAGTCAAGGCTATGGTTTTTCCAGTAGTCATATATGGATGTGAGAGTTGGACTGTGAAGAAGGCTGAGCGCAGAAGAATTGATGCTTTTGAACTGTGCTGTTGGAGAAGACTCTTGAGAGTCCCTTGGACTGCAAGGAGATCCAACCAGTCCAGTCTGAAGGAGATCAGCCCTGGGATTTCTTTGGAAGGAATGATGTTAAAGCTGAAACTCCAGTACTTTGGCCACCTCATGCGAAGACCTGACTCATTGGAAAAGACTCTGATGCTGGGAGGGATTAGGGGCAGGAGAAGAAGAGGATGACAGAGAATGAGACGGTTGGGTGGCATCACTTTCACCTTAGTGAGGAAATACTTACATTATTAAATAGAGCCAAAGACCATAGTTCAGTTACTGGATTGTAGTAAGTTTTGTTGGGAAGATCCCTTGTGACTACTATATTTCTCATCCATTTAAACTGGTGCCATCAGAAAGCTTTCATATTTATATCATCTACCTCCTCCTCTGTGGCATTTATTAGAAAAACAGTAAGTACCATTTTCCAAAAAAATGTTTTTCTTATTATTAATAGTTTGACTCCATATCATCACAGCTTCATGACAGCATCATTCAGGTGCAAGATCAGTGGGTTTGTCCATTTAACGATATTCCCATCTTTCCAACGTCTGTGCATTAAATTGGTACAACTTTAAACTTTTTACATTTGGATTACAAAACTAGCTGTGTATTTTATCTAAAAATGAAACAAAACCAAGACCCAAACAAACAAAAACAAAGAAGAAAATAAGACTCTAAACTCAATATAACAGTATATAGTGCCTGGAAAACTGAAAAGCAGGAGTCAACTGCTAAAAAAACAAAGGATTAAATAAAGTCTACAATAGAGACATTAATTGCTCTCCTGCATTGTCTTCTCTTCACCCTGTTCCCAGAGTACTGCCTACCAAGTTTGTGACCTCCAGCTTTTCTTTACTAGCTAAAAAGACCAATAGATATGTGTACTTTGGTGGCACCCTTGCAAAAGCACATCATTCCTTCTCACCACACAGAAAAGCAGTTGTTAAATCTGTAGTACCCCATTTTTAAATATGAGTGAAAGACCAAGTGTACTGGACATTTGAGAAAATCTTCCAACATGAAATAAACTAAAATAAACAAAAAGAAATTTTAGAAGAATAAATATGAAAAAACCCAGGAAACTACTGTCATCTAAAAACCTATAACTGATCATTCTCACAGAAGATATTGTTTCCATTAATTGAGAAGAGAATACTGTAAGAAAAGTAATCAAAATAAGAAAGAACTTTTAGAAAGTAAAAACATGATGGTAAAAATTTCAAAGAGATCTGTAGAAGAATGGAATGCAAAAATTGGTCAGTACTCCCAGAAAGTAGGGCTAAAATGGAAATTAGGGAAAGAAGAATTTATAGGAGCAATCAAGAAGGCACAATATTTGATTAGGAAGAAATAGATAATCTTAACAGACCCATCACAAGCATGGAAATTGAAACTGTAATCAGAAATCTTCCAGCAAACAAAAGCCCAGGTCCAGATGGCTTCACAGCTGAATTCTACCAAAAATTTTGAGAGGAGTTAACACCTACCCTACTCAAACTTTTCCAGAAAATTGCAGAGGAAGGGAAACTTCCAAACTCATTCTATGAGGCCACCATCACCCTAATACCAAAACCTGACAAAGATACTACAAAAAAAGAAAACTACAGGCCAATATCACTGATGAACATAGATGCAAAAATCCTCAACAAAATTCTAGCAATCAGAATCCAACAACACATTAAAAAGATCGTACACCATGACCAAGTGGGCTTTATCCCAGGGATGCAAGGATTCTTCAATATCCGCAAATCAATCAATGTAATTCACCACATTAACAAATTGAAAAATAAAAGCCATATGATTATCTCAATAGATGCAGAAAAGGCCTTTGACAAAATTCAACATCCATTTATGATAAAAACTCTCCAGAAAGCAGGAATAGAAGGAACATACCTCAACATAATAAAAGCTATATATGACAAACCCACAGCAAACATTATCCTCAATGGTGAAAAATTGAAAGCATTTCCCCTAAAGTCAGGAACAAGACAAGGGTGCCCACTTTCACCACTACTATTCAACATAGTTCTGGAAGTTTTAGCCACAGCAATCAGAGCAGAAAAAGAAATAAAAGGGATCCAAATTGGAAAAGAAGAAGTAAAACTCTCACTGTTTGCAGATGACATGATCCTCTACATAGAAAACCCTAAAGACTCTACCAGAAAATTACTAGAGCTAATTAATGAATATAGTAAAGTTGCAGGATATAAAATCAACACACAGAAATCCCTTGCATTCCTATACACTAATAATGAGAAAGTAGAAAAAGAAATTAAGGAAACAATTCCATTCACCATTGCAACAAAAAGAATAAAATACTTAGGAATATATCTACCTAAAGAAACTAAAGACCTATATATAGAAAACTATAAAACACTGATGAAAGAAATCAAAGAGGACACTAATAGATGGAGAAATATACCATGCTCATGGATCAGAAGAATCAATATAGTGAAAATGAGTATACTACCCAAAGCAATTTACAAATTCAATGCAATCCCTATCAAGCTTCCAGAGATATTTTTCACAGAACTAGAACAAATAATTTCAAGATTTGTATGGAAATACAAAAAACCTCGAATAGCCAAAGCGATCTTGAGAAAGAAGAATGGAACTGGAGGAATCAACTTGCCTGACTTCAGGCTCTACTACAAAGCCACAGTCATCAAGACAGTATGGTATTGGCACAAAGACAGAAATATAGATCAATGGAACAAAATAGAAAGCCCAGAGATAAATCCACACACATATGGACACCTTATCTTCAACAAAGGAGGCAAGAATATACAATGGAGTAAAGACAATCTCTTTAACAAGTGGTGCTGGGAAAACTGGTCAACCACTTGTAAAAGAATGAAACTAGATCACTTTCTAACAACGCACACAAAGATAAACTCAAAATGGATTAAAGATCTAAATGTAAGACCAGAAACTATAAAACTCCTAGAGGAGAACATAGGCAAAACACTCTCCGACATAAACCACAGCAGGATCCTCTATGATCCACCTCCCAGAATTCTGGAAATAAAAGCAAAAATAAACAAATGGGACCTAATTAAAATTAAAAGCTTCTGCACAACAAAGGAAAATATAAGCAAAGTGAAAAGACAGCCTTCCGAACGGGAGAAAATAATAGCAAATGAAGCAACTGACAAACAACTAATTTCAAAAATATACAAGCAACTCCTGCAGCTCAATTCCAGAAAAATAAACGACCCAATCAAAAAATGGGCCAAAGAACTAAACAGACATTTCTCCAAAGAAGACATACGGATGGCTAACAAACACATGAAAAGATGCTCAACATCACTCATTATCAGAGAAATGCAAATCAAAACCACAATGAGGTACCACTTCACACCAGTCAGAATGTCTGCGATCCAAAAATCTGCAAGCAATAAATGCTGGAGAGGGTGTGGAGAGAAGGGAACCCTCCTACACTGTTGGTGGGAATGCAAACTAGTACAGCCACTATAGAGAACAGTGTGGAGATTCCTTAAAAAATTGCAAATAGAACTGCCTTATGACCCAGCAATCCCACTGCTGGGCATACACACGGAGGAAACCAGAATTAAAAGAGACACATGTACCCCAATGTTCATCGCAGCACTGTTTATAATAGCCAGGACATGGAAACAACCTAGATGTCCATCAGCAGATGAATGGATAAGAAAGCGGTGGTACATATACACAATGGAGTATTACTCAGCCATTAAAGAGAATACATTTGAATCAGTCCTGATGAGATGGATGAAACTGGAGCCGATTATACAGAGTGAAGTAAGCCAGAAAGAAAAACACCAATACAGTATACTAACACATATATATGGAATTTAGAAAGATGGCAATGATGACCCTGTATGCAGGACAGCAAAAAAGACACAGATGTGTATAGCGGACTTTTGGACTCAGTGGGAGAGGGAGAGGGTGAGATGATTTGGGAGAATGTCAATGAAACATGTATAATATCATGTAAGAATCGAATTGCCAGTCTATGTCCGATGCAGGATATGGCATGCTTGGGGCTGGTATGCTGGGATGACCCAGAGAGATGTTGTGGGGAGGGGGGTGGGAGGGGGGTTCATGTTTGGGAACGCATCTACACCCGTAGTGGATTCATGTCAATGTATGGCAAAACCAATACAGAATTGTAAAGTAAAATAAAAAATAAATTAAAAAAAAAAACTGGGCATAAAAAAAAAGAATAAGAAATATCTAAAATCAGTAATCTAACTTTCTACCTTAGAAAATTAGAAAGTAAAAGAAAAACTAAATAAATCCAAAGTAAATAGAAGAAAAGAAATAGTAAAAATTAGAGGTGACAGTCATTGAAGCTGAAAACAGGGAGCAGTGGAGGAAATCCGTGAAACCAAAAGCTGGTCCTTTGAAAACATCAATAAAAAATAAGGCTCTATCAGGTTAACTAAGAAAAAAAAAGAGAGAGGGTACAAATTACTAATATTTGTAATAAAAGAAGAAACAACAGTACAGATTCCATAAACATTAAAAGGATAATAGCAATTCTATGAAAAACTCTATACCCACAAATTTGATAGCCCATATGAAATGTATCAATTCCTTCAATGATACAATGTTCCAAAACTCACACATAAGGAAACAGATAATCTGAATAGGACTCTATCTATTAAAAAACTTAGTAACTTTAGAAACAAAAAAATATATATATAAAAAGAAATTTCAAAAATAAATCATAAATAAAATGATAGTGGTGAGGGGGGTAATTGTCAAAGAAGTAATACAGAATATGATTTCACATTGAAAGGATCCATTGTGTGCCCAGCACAGTGAATAAGAAAAGACTTCTGTCATCATACAGTATCTGAATACAGCTAAGGAGGAGAGAAACCAGGTATCCCCTAAAAGACTGAGCATCAGATTAACACTAGATTTTCAACAATGCATTGAAGGTAGAAGATAATGGAGCAATGACTTTAAAAAACCAAAGGAAAATTTTGATTTAGAATTTTATATCAAGAAAAACCTAATGTAAAACATAAATTCATTTTTATATGGGCAAGTTCTCAAAAATTTTTTACGTCTCATACAGCTCTTCCTGTCCAGCTAATGGAACAACTACTCGATAAAGAGGAAGACATATTATCCATGAAATAGATCATTCAACACAGGAGGAAGAAAAAGGAATTAATTATTAAAGGAAAGAGGAGGGCTTCCCACATGGCACAGTGGTAAAGAATCTGCCTGCTAATGTAGGAGATGCCAGAGATGCAGGATTGATCCCTGGGTTGGGAAGATCTCCTGGAGAAGGAAATGGTTACCCACTCCAGTATTCTTGCCTGGAAAACTTCATGGACAGAGGAGGGATATAATCTGTGGGATCACAGTAAGTCAGACATGACTGAACAGCTAAGCACACATTAGAGAAAGTCCCCATGCTACCCTACTGGGTATCAGAGAGACAGAGCAATTAGTTCACACATGTTGGATCAGAAGGGTAAAGCTCTAGGAAGAATCTCAAACAGGAACACAATAGACATGTTAGATTCCCTGAGGTGCATGACTGTCCTGAATGATGAATTCTCACTTTTTGGTCTCAGGAGCCATTTATATTTTTCAATCATTGAAGACCCCATGTGAGTTATCTTTTGATATTTACATTACTGGAAATTAAAAATGAAAAATTTTAAATAAACTTATTTGCAAATCAACAATAAATCCATTACATATTTACATATTTTTAATGAAAAAAAATCATTGCTTTTCCAAAGAAAGACAATTAGTGAGAAGAGTAGAATTGTTTTACATTTTTGCGATGACTTTAATGTCTGGTTTAATAGATGAAAGCTACATAATCCTATCTGTTTCTGTATGCAGCGTATTGCAATGTCATACATTAAGTAACCTCTGGAAACCTTCACTGTACACTTGTCTACAGAATGAAAGTGAAAAGGGAAATAATGTTCTGGTATTATTATAAAGGTAGTTTTAGCTTCAAAGATCCCATGATAGGGCTTTGAGGATACTGTGGTCTAAGACATTAAAATGGACTGACTTTGAAGAACTTTCAGGAGTGAACCTCTAAAACGTCAGTCTTTAGAAAGTAAGTAAATAACAGATTAGAGATGAAACATTTTTCTTTGTTTGAAAATTATGAATATGAACTCAGAGTAGCAGCAAAACCTAGTGGTTACAAGCTCTGTTTCTGAAATCTGACCACAGGAGTTCGAGTCCTGGCTCTGCTGTGGCAACTTAGACAAGTTACTAACTCTCTCCAGGCCTCAAGGATTGTTATCAGCATTAAATATGTCAATATTCCTAAACACTTGGAATATTGACTTGCACACAATCAGCACTATCCTATGTCTGTGGAATAATAAAAGCTTCTTCCAGGGGAAAATTCTGCTTATCACAAGAATGCTGACCGTGAGGCAGAAGGCATGTGTTCCACATGGGCTTTACCACTGTGCGTATCATGACCTTGGGTAATTCTTTAAACACTTGACCCCTAGTTTCTCTGAGTGTGAATTCTCTACAAAACAGTTGTGTCTCAACTGAGATGGTATTTGTGAAAGCATTTGTGGAAAAGCTAAGAGCTCTGCTGCTCTGGAGATATAAAGAATTATTCTTATTTATATTCTCACCTGTGAGATGATCTGCCTTAAAATAACATGGCTTTTGATTACTTTTAAGTATCACTTGTCCTTCTGTATTTCTTTTGCCTGCGGGTGTCAAGAATTCAACTACTGAAAAATTTCTTCCTCTGCCTTTTGGCATTTTGATTTCTGTTTTATGAGTAGTGTTCCTTTCCAAAGTAACCTCGTTAGGCAGCTTTTGGGTAAATGATTTGGTTTTCACATCATGTAAAATTCACTGAGTTTATCCATCCCCTGGGGCTGCCACAGGACAGAAAGGGGGAGGGAGACAAAAAGCTCTTAGAAATACCATTATTATTGTAATTACTCACTACGGGCAGAAGCTGATTTTATTTTAGATTCAAAGTGTTGCCAGGAGGAAGGGAGAGAGGAGAGCTGAGCCAGGGACGCTGTGATGGCCAGTCAGCACTTTGGCTGGGAGACTCTAGCATCTCAGAGGGACAAGAGGCCCTGGGAAGCCTAGTTCCTTCCCGTCCCCCAGATCTAAGGGAGATGGTGCAGATGCATCTGTGAAACATCCCACTTCCTAGAACCTACCTCCTGCCCCCAAGCAGAGCCAGTGACGGATTCAGTACCCTGGAGCTGCAGCTAGGAATTTAGGTTGTGTATAGGTGCTGTGGCCTATAAAATGCAGTCAAGAAGTGTTTACAGAAAATGATCCTGCCAGTCTCCCTACATCCCACTCCCACCGTGGAACTCTGGTCATTTCTAAAATTTCATGTGTTCCTTTACTTCTGCCTTTGCACATGTGAAGGGTCCCTGCCTAAGACTTTTAGATCTGGTAAACTATTTGCTTTTAGATCTGGTAAACTATTTCTTTTTCCTTCAAGATAGGCTACTTCCTGTCTTGAAGGAACTTCTCTGAGACCTCTAGGACATCTACTCTCCTTTTCTTGGTCTACTTCCATTTAGATCTCATTTATAGAATCTAGACTTGACTTGAAGCCCCCCGGGAATTTATTTATTTGTAAATATTTGGTTAATATGTCTGTTTCTATTCTGGACATTGGCTTTTCTTGGGAGCAGGAGTTCTCACTGCACTACGCACACTTCTGTAGCTTTAAGACTTATCATAGTTCGTACTGGGATAATCAATAAATGTCTGTGGAATGGATGCTTGAGGAATGTCAGGAGTGCTGCATGTCTGGATCTATTGTAGGACAAACCTGCTGAATGACTATTGGAGCCCTCTTTCCTTGGATTCTGGACTTCATGGTCTTGAGGCTGAGAGCTAGAATACAGGCAAGGTGAGTTGTGGCAATGAGGAGGCCATGTAGGTGAACTTCCAGTTCAACTTCTTAGAAGACTTGTATATGGGAGAGGGCAGGAGGGGTGGGATGAGAACACTGCAATTCAAAGTCTCCATCACCCAGCACTTTTTAGATTATAAACACAGGGATTTCAGTCAGAAATCAAGAAGTTGAGATGGTGCCACAGATGGAATGTAGGCTTTGGGCATCATATAGAACTGGGTTCAGATCCTGTTCCCACTCAATGGAAGCTTGATTTTCGATGAGTTAGATAACTTAGGTCCATACTCTGTTTTCTTGTTTATTTCTGTTTTAAAACAGGACTAAAACATTTTTAAGGCAGTCAGAAGTTTTTAAACATAAAGCTGATTGACTTTGTAGTGTCCTGTGTTCGAAGTTTTGTTCTGGCACTTAGTTAAGTCCTAGGACATCATCCATTTTCCTCTTTTTAAACAGGGATAATAACAGTACCTGTTTAAGGTTGTAAACATTAAAACAAAGTACATAAATTGTGTCCCCAAAATGCCTGACATAGAGTTGAATAAATGTAAGCTCTTATTTTTATCACAGAATATGTGAGGCACCCAGCCCCCAGCAAGCACGCAGGGGGCTGCATAGCTTCCTTCTCTTCCAATAGGCTGGAGAGGTGGCAGCTATTTGGCTTGGTCCTATCACAGTGCTCACTAAGCTTGATAAATATTAGATAAATGAACTGCATGAAAATGTGAACCCCTTCTCATTCCTCTTTGATTCCTTCTTTCCTCCACTTTTTTCTCCTTCCCTCCCTTTTTTTTCCTTCCTTTGTTTCATCTTTTTTTTTTTCTTTCTTCCTACCTGTTTAGAGCACCTGAAGTACAAGGCTATGCTTCTTGACCCTTTGGAACATGTGTTGGGCTTCACACAATGCAGGTATCATATTCCTGTGGAGGTGGATTTTTGCGCAGCCTGAGGATAGAGAAGCAAAGGCCAGGGGCCATTTCCTTTATATTAAATGATCATGCATTTCTCCCCCCAAAACCCCTCAACACACTGAGCTCTTTTTTCCTGTTATCCTGTGCAGAACTCAGAAGATAAATCACAGGCTCATCTCTGTCTATACTGGTGTCTGGGAGGAAACACCTGGGAGCTGACAAAATACAGTTTAACTAAAAACGGAATTACAAGTGCTTAATCTATATTGAAAAAGTGTGTGGCAGGCATGACAAGGCCCTGGAGGAGGGAGAGATGAAAAGGAGCAATATTCCCCGCTCAGCTGGAGCCAGGGCCCCTTTTCTCTGGGGCAGAGATGTAGGTGCCTGAGCCCTCAGCTGGAGAGAGCCTCCTACGGCTTTGGGGCTCAGATGGATTCTCAGCCTTATCTAAATCTAAATGAACTCTTTTCCCCTCGAGCCTGCGGGAAGCCAGAAAAAGCTCTCTTTTTTACAGTGAGGGAGGGCTGCCTGGTTCAGGGATTAGCAAGTGAAGAACCGCAGCTTCAGCTTCAGTGGTTTTGATCCAGGTAAGACAGGTAGGAGTGTGTCAGGGAGGCCCGTCAGCTGTTCAGTGGTTATGAGAATTGAGTGGGGATGGCTGCTGAGTTTCTTTGGACAAATATTTTATAGGCCTTCAAAAAAAGTCTACCTTGAGTTCTCGACTATATGTGATGTAGTTTCATATACGTCTACTCCAAATTTCTGAAAATGTTAATAAGAGAGAATTGCTCAGGTGTGAAGTATCATAGCTATATTAAGATCCATATTCAGAAATAATGTCTGCTTTAGATAGGTGTCTCAGTTCAGCCAAGATACTATGATAAAAATACCATAGATTAGGTGGTTTAATAACAAACATTGATTTCTCACAGTTCTGGTGGTTGGGAAGCCCACGATCAAGGCACCAAGAGATTTGGTGTCTGATGAAGCTCTCCTTCCTGGTTCTCACCTCTGTCCTCACCCGGAAGAAGGGGAGAACTCTGGTCTCTTCTGCCCCTTGTAAGGCACTAATACCATTCGTGAAGACTCCATCCTCACTACCCTAATAACTTCCCAAAGGCCCCACTTCCTAATACCATCACATATGAATTTCAGGGGAGGGACACAAATATTCAGTCCATGACAGACAGGCTTATCCAATTTACCAGAAATTATAAATATTAATATGGCCTCAGATATTGACAAACAAGATTTGAAATAAGAAAAGATGGAAACCAGTTGCACAATTTTATTATTAATAATTCACCAAACCTTGATCACCACCCAAGGCATCAGTGACTTTATCTGTTAATTGTACTTTATCATGGTGGGAGAAGGTATGAGCAGTTTTAGTTCTTCATGCAAAAATATACTTAGGCTAAGAGGGTGTACTGTCAATACTTTGGGTTGAAAAGCTTGTAACTGGAGAAAACTGAGAATAAAATACCTAGTGAGCAGGACTTCACCAGTGAGATCGCCTTTTATCTGTAGAATGATTTTATAGCAGTTCTTCTGCAGTCTGTTTCGCACAAATCTTGTCATCTGAGATATTTTTGAAATCGTAGATTTTAAGACTTAAAAATTTCCTTAACAATTTAAAGTTTAACATGGTTTTTAGAATCAGTCCCGATGGCAACTGTGTAACTAACTCTATGTGGTCTTTTCAGCTTTCCATATTTAATTTCCTTGGTGTGAAAATTGTGCTGCATCACTGTTGAACTGGACAATTAATCAATTTCCTTCTTGTTCTAAAGCATTTTGAGCAAAATACTTTGCTTGTAAATAGGCTGACACTGAAGAGAATTTACCTATAAAAAATTAATAGACAGTGTGAAATAGTGATCCAATCATTGGATCCCAATATACTCTATATTACAAATCTATTTTTTATTACAGTATGAGAAGAGATTTTGTTGAATGTTTGTGAGTCAGAGTCACAGTCTCAACAGGAAATAACTGGCACACTCAAATGTACACATTTAGGGGAATTTAGGTGAAATAACTATTTACATAGGTATAAATGGGATTGAAGGACACCTGAAAAGGTGTGGTGAATATCTCAAGTAAACAATGATAATAAATTATAGCTGCACCTAGGCCTCAAGAAGTGCGATGACAGAGTGGTTATCATAACTCAGAAAAAGAGACACATAGAATATTAAAATAGGAAAGAACCGCTGGGCAGGTGCCACAGCCATAACTGGGACATAGTCATTGCTAACCAAGGGCCCTACAAGAAGGGAGCCAAGAAATACCTCATTCTCTCCTTTCCCTCTAATCTCCTTGTCTATGCCTCTTGTTGACCAAAGCAAATGCAAAGCCAAAGAATACAGTGTCCATGGATATATTACTCAGGGTTTTCTAGAGAAACAAGACCATACATATATATGAAGAGAGAAAGACAGAGACACACAGAGAAAGAGACAGACAGATTTATTTTAAAGAGTGTTATTGACTGTAGGGTATGGTAAGTCTGAAATTTGCAGAGTAGCCTAGCAGATTGGAGAACAAGAGAAGATTTCTCTGCAATCTTGAGATGGTAGAGGGGTCTAAAGGTAGACTTCCTTCCTTATCAGGAGACCTCAGTTTTTCTCTTAGGTCTTCAGCTTGTTGCATGAGGCCCACCTGTGTTATGGAGAATAATCTGATTTACTCAAAGTACACTAATTTAAATGCTCATTACATGTTAAAAATATTTTCATAGTAGTGTCTACTCCATTTCTTCTAAGGAATTCTTGCCCACAGTAGTAGATATAATGGTCATTTGATTTAAATTCACCTATTCCCATCTATTTTAGTTCGCTGATTCTTAAGATGTTGATGTTCAATCTTGCCGTCTCCTACTTGACCATGTCATTAGGCTTCAGCAGGACATGAACTGGGAACTTTGGTTCATGTACTGCAGAGGAACCAGAGATCAAATTGCCAACATTCATTGAATCACGGAGAAAGTAAGGGAGTTTCAGAGAAACATCTACTTCTGCTTCATTGACTGCATTAAAGCCTTTGACTGTGTGGATCACAACAAACTGTGTGATCCACACAAATTCTTGAAAAATGGGAGTACCAGATCATCCACCTTACCTGTCTCCTGAGAAACCTGTATGCAGGTCAAGAAACAACAGTTAGAACCAGACATGGAACAACAAACTTGTTCAAAATTGGGAAAGGAGTATGACAAGGTTGTTGTATATTGTCACCTTGCTTATTTAAATTATATGCAGAGTACATCATGCAAAATGCTAGGCTGGATCAATCACAAGCTGGAATCAAGATTGCTGGGAGAAATATCAACAACCTCAGATATGCAAATGATACCATTTCTAATGGCAGAAAGTGAAGAGGAACTAAAGAGCCTCTTCTGAAGGTGAAAGAGGAGAGTGAAAAAGCTGGCTTAAACCTCAACATTCAAAACAGAGCATGGCATCCAGTCCTATCACTTCATGCCAAATACATGGGGGAAAAGTGGAGGCAGTAACAGATTTTCTTTTCTTGGGCTCCAAAATCACTGTGGACAGTGACTTCAGTCATGAAATTAAAAGACACTTGCTCCTTGGAAGAAAAGCTATGAGTAACCTAGACAGTGTATTAAAAAGCAGAGACATCACTTTACTGACAAAGGTCTGTATAGTCAAAGCTATGGTTTTTTCCAGTAGTCATGTATGGATGTGAGAGTTGGACCATAAAGAGGACTGAGTGCCTAAGAATTGAGGCTTTTGAATTGTGGTGCTGGAGAAGATTCTTGAGAGTCCCTTGGACTGCACAGAGATCAAACCAGTCAATCCTAAAGGAAATCAACCCTGTATTTTCATTGAAAGGACTGTTGCTGGCACTGATACTTTGACTACCTGATGTGAAGAGCCCCCAGCTCATTGGAAAAGATCCTGATGCTGGGAAAGATTGAAGGCAAAAGGAGAAGAGAGCAGCAGAGATGAGATGGTTAGACAGCATCACTGACTCAGTGGACATGAAGGTGAGCAAACTCCAGGAGTTAGTGGAGGACAGGGAAGCCTAACGTGCCATAGTCCATGGGGTCACAAAGGGTTGGGTATGACAATGACTGAATAACAACAGGCAGCATCTAGACTGATATTTGACCAAACAGCCGGCCACCATGTATTACCCAAGTTGATCCATAAAATTAACCACCGCAGTATCCATGTAGGTTAGACGTTGTGGGTAGAGAGGACTAGGAAAATCCAAGATGGTATCTGAGGGGTTGGGATACAAAAGGAGAATATTTTGCCACCCACGTAGATAGCAGTTCCACCGACTTCCCATTCTTTCCTGCCAAGCTTCTTGAGGGTAGAAAGTAGGAGCATTTTGTAAATTGCTGGGTTCCTAGTACCTAGCCCAATACCTTGTGCATGCTATAGTAGATTCTCTAAGAATGCTTATTAAACTGGCTTGAATGTGATAGGAGCAAGTTCTGAGAAACAAGTGTTTAGTGAGTTGGCTCTGGGGAGTAGCATTGTCTCAAGAGCAGTTTGCAAGAAAAAGGTAAATAATATGACACTTCTCTATTATCTTTTGAGTGTATGGCAAAGCACCACATCAAATTAATCAGATATAATCATATCTTCTAAGGTTTAACACCAGATGACGTTTCTAAGCATCACTCTATGCCTTGTTAATAGAATAAATTTAGTCATTGAACCAAATGATCCCCTATGCTGGCAAAGACTTTAAATTGCTCCCTTTGTAATGAGGCAATTATATAAAGGCTTGGCTATATTGCTGGAGTATGATGTAAGCCATTTATCAGGTAAATAATCTCGAAGACAATCTAGTCTTAATGGCCCACAATTGTGAGGACTGTGACACCAGATTTACTCCCAGTAAAGAAATGGGATGAGAATCAGAATACATCTTATGTGTCTCAGGACAATGCAGATATTACAAATGGATGAAACTGAAAAGACCTGGGGTATAAAGTGCACCCTAGAATTCATGACATCATTTTTCATAGTCCCTGAAATGATCGTTCAAAAGCTACTGAAATATTACCTGATGAGGAATCAGTTTTTTGGCTAGTTCCTTTTCATCATCCTAAAACTAGGAAAGGGGCAGCTATAAAGATGGAGAGGAATGATGAAAACTGCAGGGATGCAGAGTGGTACCTCCAAGGGCATAGCACCACCAAGCTGCTCAGCAGCTATTGATCAAAATGCCACTTTGGCTTCATGTGTCAGTTCATTCTGATAAGAATCTTTCTTTTGTGTCTATTGCTTTCCTGGCTTGCTGTCAGAATGGGTGGATTTTTAAAGTGGTACATTAGTAATTGGGCATCTGAGAACAAAACTGATGAAAACATGTAAATACTTCAGGCAGGCAGGGGAGGCATGGGTGGTGTTGCTTCTTGTAATGTGTTATAAAAAGAAATTATCTTACAGAGACAGCCTGAGGCACAAGTATGAACTGGCTGAAAGTTGTCTCTAGGATATCTGCTTTCTGTCTCTGCTTCTGTCTCTTGTCTAAAGACCTTGCCATCTCCCCAGCATGCACCTAGTATATTCGCGTACCCTCATATGCACACACAGACACACACACCCCTGGGTCTTCCTGCAGAACCTGATCTAGTTATTTCTCAACTAAGCTGCAGCCATTGACTTATCTGACATCCGAGGTTTAGCACAACACCTGCAATGGTGAAAGTGCCCAATACGTCTTTCATGAGTGAATGAAGCTTCAGTAAGCTCTTAGATGAAAGTCTTTCGGCCACTTCTGGGGTTGGGAATCGTTACAATTTCATAAGGATTTCTTCAACTTAGAATTTCTAATGACAGAATTTCTGGTAATGGGAAAATCCGGGGCCACAAATGTCAGCAGGTAGTCTTACAGAGCAGTGATGAAGTCATCCCCAAATATGCTTGCTGTTTGTGAGCAGAAGACAGCTCCTGGCATTTCTCAAAGTACTGGGTTCTCTCTCAGTCAGGAGCATCAAGTCACAAAAGGCTGCCAAGAAGTGGTTTCTATCTCTCCTCAGCTCTGGAATAAACAGGCAGACAGGGGGCACCCTTCTCTCCAGTCCTCTGAGGCAAGCAGGGCTAACACTCAAGCTCTGAAATGATGTCAGGCCTGTGTCTTCGTCTCCCTTTGGAACCTAATAGAATATTTTTTCAGATGAAAGTTATTAAATATGTGCTTTTTTTTTTGCTTGATTGATTTCAACTTGCTGGTTAGAACTTTAAATCCTTGAACCTCTGATTTCCCTAAGGAAGTTATTTTTGAATTTCTCATTGAATTTTTTTCCTGGCTAAACATTATATATGTACATTCTTGCTTAAAATATTCTCTAGTGACTTCTCAATACAAAGGGTGTTTTTCTTCCCCCCAACCCATGTGCTAGTAATAGGTCCTAGCCTGATAAAACACTAACATTCATGACCGCATAAGACTGTTCACAGAGGGCTCTGCGTAGCTCAGGGTTCCAGACTGGTTGCTTCTGGTCATGAGTACCATCTCTGTTTAACCCAATGTACTGTTCAAATGTTACCATTTTCCTTGTATACCATGATGTGTCAGGGGAAGTTGGAAATCGCTGCTGTATGGTAGAGGTCAGCAAACTTTTACTGTAATGGATCAGGTAGTGAATAACTAGGCTTTTGGGGCCATATAATCTCTGTCTCAACTAAACTTTGACATTGTAACATGAAAACAGCCACAGGTAATATTGAATAAACCAGGTGTGGCTGAATTACAACCAAACTATCTACAAAAATAGATGGCAGGATGGGGACTTGGCGCAAGGTCCATGTTTGCCAACCACCAGTCCACAGGACGAAGTTTACTCTCCTTGGTACAGTTACTCTTGCCCCTGCCTACCTTTTCAGCTTCTTCTACTGGCTCAAACATTCCACATTCTGGAAGCATTCCTCTTATTTCTAACAGAGTTTTGAGACCATCTGTGTCACTGCTCCCAAAGCAAAGCGTTCACACATCTTCTCACTTCAATGTCATAGTATGTTGAAGGGTCTGTCTTCTCCATCAAACTGTAAAATCGTTTATGGTGGAGACCAGACTTTGCAACAATGGTCTGTATAGTCAAAGCTATGGTTTTTCCAGTAGTCATGTATAGATGTAAGAGTTGGACCATAAAGAAGGCTGAGAGCCAAAGAATTGAGGCTTTCAAATCGTGGTGTTGGAGAAGACTCTTGAGAGTCCCTTGGACTGCAAGGAGATCAAACCAGTCAACTCTTAAGGAAATCAACACTGAATACTCACTGGAAGGACTGATGCTGATGCTGAAGGTCCAATACTTTGGCCGCCTGATGCAAAGTGTTGATGCCTGATGCTGGGAAAGAAATATGGAAGGCAAAAGGAGAAGGGGGCAGCAGAGGATGAGATGACTAGATATCATCACCAACTCAGTGGATATGAATTTGAGCAAACTCTAGAAGATAGAGGAGAACAGAGAAGGCTGGCATGCTGTAGTCCATGGGGTCACAAAGAGTTGGGTACAACTTAGCCACTGAACAACAACCACGGACTATGTTACAGTTATAAATATATATCCATTAGACAGACTCTGTCATATGGCTGATTCTCAATGTTTATTGAATGCAGAAGAAGGAATTATCGATGGAAAGGAGAAAAAAGGAAGGAAGGGAGGAAAGAACAAAGGAAGAATGGACTCTCTCTGGTTGAACATTTTAAGTGAAGTTCCATTGTCTCCAAAGAGTTTGAATGTCAGGGATAAGTGTTAATAAAAAGTCAGTGAGGGTGGTAAAGAAAATGAGTAGATGGTAGATTTATGGAAAATTTGGGGCTACAGGCAGTAGGAAGCTGTCTGAATCGTACAAAGATTTGTTGTACAATTGTACAAAAGTTTTTTGGCTGCCTTTGAGGCTGTACTATCTGAGTTACTTGGTGTTATCCCAGATAAACTTGCAGCCTAGAAATGTGTGCCTCAAGCAGTGAGATAAAAGGTTACTGTGGCAAAAAGCAATTCAGTGATGTATTTGCAGTGACTCTGGGACTCTGGAATTTATGACAAGCAAATGAACCAGAAGTAAATGAATCAAAAACTGTAGGAAGGAACAACTGCAAACTCCACTTTAGTTAAGAATATATCTTAATTAGGAAGTACATCTAGAAACTTCATAAATTGATTTCTTTCTTTTTTTTTCTGTTTCTTATGAATTCCTTCCTGGTTTCCCCTGTGATACATATCACTGTATTTTCAGTGTAATTTCGTTTCATCACCTCTAAGACTCTGAAAGCTTCTTTATCTTAAAAAGTACAAAGTTCCGTGAGCTAATCTTAAATGCATCTGTCTGAGTTATGTTTCTCTAACTACTGGGGTTTAACCCCCTCAAGTATTCTTAGTGGTGGGTGATATATAGTGAAATCTAAGAAACAGAATCCAGAAAAATGCCAAAAGTGAGAATAATATTTTTATTTTCATGTCATAATTTGTCAGTTATAAATAACTTATTTCCATATATTTTATTTAAGTTCATCTTTTAAATTTGAATATTATAGGAACCTAGACTGTATACACGGAAACTTTCAATCTTTCAATCTTTTGATATTGCTTATGTGGCCTGCATCACATCATTGAAGAGACAAAGCAGAAATTTGGTATCTCCTACCCTAACCCCCAGGTCCTATCAACATGCAACGCTGTCGTGTGCCTGTTTTTTTCTATTGATCTTTTCAGTTTATATTAAATGTTCTATGCATAATACTATGACTTAATGGTGTTAACTTAAGGTATAAAAAGTTTTATTTGATAGCATGTTGCTTTTGAAATTCATTTCCCAGATTTGTATCACAGAACAACTTTTTCAGTTCTTCCAAAGTAATACAAACTTTATTTTTTGCAGAAGCTAAAATCTACTAGTTCACTTCAGTTCAGATCAGTTCAGTCCAGTTCAGTTCGGTCGCTCAGTCATGTCCAGCTCTTTGCGACCCCATGAATCGCAGCACGCCAGGCCTCCCTGTCCATCACCAACTCCCGGAGTTCACTCAGACTCACGTCCATCGAGTCAGTGATGCCATCCAGCCGTCTCATCCTCTGTCGTCCCCTCCTCCTCCTGCCCCCAATCCCTCCCAGCATCAGAGTCTTTTCCAATGAGTCAACTCTTCACATGAGGTGGCCAAAGTACTGGAGTTTCACCTTTAGTATCATTCCTTCCAAAGAAATCCCAGGGTTGATCTCCTTCAGAATGGACTGGTTGGATCTCCTTGCAGTCCAAGGGACTCTCAAGAGTCTTCTCCAACACCACAGTAAAAAAGCATCAATTCTTTGGCGCTCAGCCTTCTTCACAGTCCAACTCTCACATCCATACATGACCACTGGAAAAACCATAGCCTTGACTAGACAGACCTTTGTTGGCAAAGTAATGTCTCTGCTTTTGAATATGCTATCTAGGTTGGTCATCATTTTTCTTCCAAGGAGTAAGCGTCTTTTAATTTCATGGCTGCAATCACCGTCTACAGTGATTTTGGAGCCCCCCAAAATAAAGTCTAACACTGTTTCCACTGTTTCCCCATCTATTTCCCATGAAGTGATGGGACCAGATGCTATGATCTTCGTTTTCTGAATGTTGAGCTTTAAGCCAACTTTTTCACTCTCCTCTTTCACTTTCCTCAAAAGGCTTTTTAGTTCCTCTTCACTTTCTGCCGTAAGGGTGGTGTCATCTGCATATCTGAGGTTATTGATATTTCTCCCGGCAATCTTGATTCCAGCTTGTGTTTCTTCCAGTCCAGGGTTTCTCATGATGTACTTCGCATAGAAGTTAAATAAGTAGGATGACAATATATAGTACTTGATGTGCTCCTTTTCCTATTTGAAACCAGTCTGTTGTTCCAAGTCCAGTTCTAACTGTTGCTTCCTGACCTGCATACAGATTTCTCAAGAGGCGGGTCAGGTGGTCTGATATTCCCATCTCTCTCAGAATTTTCCACAGTTTATCATGATCCACACAGTCAAAGCCTTTGGCATAGTAAATAAAGCAGAAATTATTCAAATCAAGGGAGTGCTGTAAGGATGAAATAAAATATGTATGTTTGTTCTTATTCAGGAGCCATAATGTACTGAGATATGATTGTTCAGCTGAGGTCCATAGATTACTTCTCTTTGATGGCTTGTCTTATGGGCATGGTTGGAAAGTGAAAAGTTAAAGTGAAAGTCACTCAGTCATGTCTGACTCTTTGCGACCTCATGGACTTTAGCCGCCAGACTCCCCTGCCCTTGGAATTCTCCAGGTAAGAATACTGAAGTGGGTTGCCATTCCCTTCTCCAGGGGATTTTTTTGACTCAGAGGTTGAATCCAAGTGTCCAACATTGCAGACAGATTCTTTACTATTGGTCTGATGTTAATTACAAGGGTAAGAGGAGCTTCTCAGATAAGAAATAAAAGACTCTGAAAGTAGGTCTTAGGTAGAGGGGCAAGAACACAATATTTGTCTCTAAGTCTTTTCTCTTTGTTCTGAACAGAAGAATGTACATATCTAGCTCCATGCCTCCCAGAAGACATGGAGGAAATGCTGGTATCCACTGTGGGGAGATGAACCCAGAAAGAGGATGAGTTAGACACTGTGAGCCCCAGAAAGCAAGTGAGATGCATTAAGTAGGAGTATCTGCAGTCACTGTACTCTAGGAATGCATTTTTTCCCCTTTTATTATGGCTGAGAGTTTGAGAAAGTCTTAATCCAAATGTTTCAGCCTTTCATCAGCTATACCATCAGGTACACAAGGTCAGGTTGTGTACTGACCTTCTTATACTTCTGCTAGTTACATGCACGAGTTCAAGGTTCTCTAAGATCAGTGTGGAGACAGCAGTGGGAAGTGAGGAGTGCTTTTTAAGATGGGTGGGCCTTAGGATATCAGTGGGACTCCACAGTCCGATGACCAACATCCATGTAGAGGTCTTTCTTCAGGTTCTAACCTTTCATTATAGAATGAACTATAGCTGCTTAGGCCAGGTGGGGACCTTCCAAAATCTGATAGCCCCTTCCACAGGTTTCAGATCGCCCCCAAGCAAATTCAGTGTTAAACCCACACAGAGGTGAACTGCACTGGCCTATAATACTGTTTCTAGTCATTTCTGGTTTATGGTAAGAATGATCTGATGGTATTGTGTAAGAATCGTGCCTGACTCTTTGTGACCTCATGGATTGTAACCTGCCAGTCTCTCTGTCCATGGAATTTTCTAGGCAAGAGTACCAGAGCAGGCTACCATTTCCTTCTCCAAGGATCTTCCCCACCCAGGGATCGAACCTGTAACTCTTGCATCTCCTGCATTGGCAACCAGGTTCTTTACCACTAGCACCACTTGGGAAGGTCCGATGGCATTAAGCTTCTAAAGTGGAACACAAAACCCTTTAAATTATACTTAATGAGATTAGGTTTTCTTCTCAGCTTTTAATGAGATTAATTCTTCTCAGCTTGACTTGATCCTTCTGCTATTTATTGCTATTCAAAAACATACCAGTGGACAATATATATTTTTTTAATTCCTAAATGTGCACTTCAATGATGGAAGCAAAGCTGAACTAGTACAATTCCAAAAAGTTTTCCCTAGGTGTCCTAAATCAGTTAACTTAGGACATTTCCATTATCGCCAAGAAGGAAAATATTTCTGGCTTTCACTCCTGTGTAACTACACCTTGGCATATGCACAGTAAAATTTTTCCTCTCATGATTCTCAAAAATTGGGAGACTAGTTAAATTATTCATCACCAGGTAGAATACACATTAGGCTCAGCTTTTGCTAAGTTTTTGTTTTTATTTTATTTTTTTCTGGTGTCAGTTATGCCTCTAGGATAGATTGGATTTATGCAGAGGGAACTTTCGGGGGCATTTGGGTAATTCATCTTCTCCACGTTCTCTGAGAAGCAATATTTCACTGGCCAAATGAAATGCTACTTTTATTTAACCAGCCACATAATGGAAGCAAATGTTTTCAGCATCAGCATTTCCCTTGGTCTAATATATGTTTTAACATTCTATGAACTTAAATGATTTTATAGCCTTATGTTCAGGAAACAAACACATAAATGAGTTTCAGAGAAAATTTTCCTTCAGTGTTTCTCTTTTTAATGCCCATTTGGGGAGAAAGATAAATGCAGTTTCTACATTTTGAAGAAAATATCCCACACCCCTCAAATTACCCCCAGAATGCATCAAGGGATGTATATTGTTAATTTTTAGGATCTAAAAGCTCACATATTTTGCTTACTATATGACAAGATTTGCTTGAAATGTTTTGAATGTTTAAAATATTTTAAACCCTCATGTGATCTATGTGCTTTTTGTTATCATTTTCATTTTATGGACAAAAAAGTAGAAACACAAAGAAGTTAAATAATTTGCTAAAGTCTCCACCAGTATTGGCTTCCCAGGTGGTTCAGGGGGTAAAGAATCCACCTGCAATGCAGAAGACACCGGAGACATGGCTTTGATCCCTGGGTCAGGATGATCCCCTGGAGAAAGGCACGGTGACCCAGTCCAATATCCTTGCATGGAGAACCCCATAGACAGAGGAGCGGAACAGGTGGGCTGCAGTCCATATGGTTGCAAACAGTCAGACACGATTGAAGCGACTTACCATGCATGCCACTAGCATTAGTTTTGGACCTGCTGTAAAACCTGTCCTCTTAGTACCAGGCTACCTTGCACTCTGTCTTCTAATTGATAACATGTACCAGGTGCTTTCCCTGTTATATTGCTGATACCAGCCACAGCAGGGAAGGAAGTATTACCACCTTCCATTTTCTAGATGAGAAATCAGAGGCTCACCACAACCTAAGAACTGGCCAGAGCTCACATAGCTCATAAATAGTAGATCTGAGAAGTGAACTATGACCTTCTGAGTTTATTTCCAAGACCACACACTTTTACTCAGTGCAGTGCAACTAAGATGCTTAAAGTTTTTATTGTGCACCCTAAGAGCTATTTTGGAAGGAGAAATAATTTAAGAGCTAATTCTAGAGCTTCCAAAGGGGGAAAAAAATAAACTTTCTCCATGTCTTTGCATATTCACTGAGGAAATTGCAAATTAAATTTAGGACTAGTTCTTGGGATGTTTGTAACTGGGGATTGCAACTCAGAGACAAGCTGTGAGTTGAGGGTCAGCCTGGACTAGTTTTCTAAGAGGAGACCTGGGAATTTAAAAGTGAGTGGTGAGATATTAGGGAAAATAAAGGAGCAGAAGCAACACAAGACATTTTACATAGTATCTAGAATCAGGATTTGAGGTTTTTGAAGACCTTGTGCCATGTTTGGAATAATCCTTTGAAAATGGGTCAAAAACCATGAATACAACTAGCTATAACTACAACTAGATAAAACTTCTCCTAGTAGATTTCTCCATCATTGATTCTTTGAACTAAGCTTTAGGTTGATGAGTTAATTATAAAGCCTACTAATGTATCCCAATATTTTCACCAACAGCTGCCATTCAAATAAAGTATACTGTGTATTCTAGAATATCTAGGGAAGAACTTTAAAGCTACTTAGGGTAACACAGTGACTGTACAAGTGAAAACCTGAGGTTGTTTTATAAAAACTGAAAATCATTCTATTCAGAGGTTAATCATTTATTTAGCTATTTTGAAAGTGTTCACCTATAAACTGTTTTAAGGCATAAATATGAGAGATAAAAAGGCAATTAATTAAAATATCTCAAAGATCTAACAATAATGCTAAGAGATACAGAAGAAAACCTCAATTAGATAAATGAAGTTAAAAATAAATACCTGACCACTTCCCAGGTGGCTCAGTAGTTAAGAATCTGCCGGCCAGTGTGGGAGACATAGGAAATGCGGGTTTGATCCTGGGGTCAGGAAGAGCCCCCGGAGAAGGAAATGGCAACCCACTTCAGTATTTTTGCCTGGGAAGTCCTAGGGACAGAGGAGCCTGGTGGGCTATGGTCCACGGGTCACAAGAGTCGGACATGACTGAGGACTGAGCGCAAGCACGTCCTGTCCTCTCCCAGCGGGTCCCTCAGTGTATAGGCGCTGCCCTCTAAACAGCAGAAAGGGACCTGAGCTAACATTCCTCAGACATGGAGAAATGCTACTAAGCCTCAATCGAAGCAACCTTCTTATTTGCACAACACTGTTTTACCTTTCTGTAGAAATTCTCCAGTAGGCAGGATGGGGCTAGCCTTAGGCAGCATTGTGCAATAAGAGAATTTAATATTTCCTTCTCATCCTATTTTCTCCTCTCTGTAGGTGGGTTCTTCTGGATGTGTTCTTTTCCTTATAGAGTGAACTGTCTAATAAGGTCCCTTCACTGAGTCAGTGGGGATTTAAGTGCAATTCACCCCTGGAATCTGTTTAAAAGTAAGATTAGAGATGGTCTGTGATGGGGCTAAAGAGGACTTCAAACAGGGCCCTTTGTTTTATTTTTTGTATCACTGGTCATATGATAGATAATAGATAATTATAGTATATAATTAGTGGGCAAGCACTGTTTTGTGAAGCTTTTACTTTTTTTACATTGTGTGTGTGTGTGTGTGTGGACTACAAGACAATGAGGACTATATTTTAAACTATAACTCATGGTGCAGTCCAGTGGCAATGTGGATAATCTACATTTGTGCACCAGCATGTGATGGTTCAAACCTTGGCTTGCAACTAAGTAGTTCTGTGACTTTAGGCAAGTTATTCAGACCGCTTGTGACATAATTTTCTAATCTTACATGAGTGTAATAACAGGGCCTTCCTCGCAGTGTCATTGTGGTCATTAAAAGAAGTTAACAAAGGACTTCCTTGGCAGTCCAGAGGTTAAGACTCTGAGCTTCCATGCAGTGATGCAGGGGACAGAGTTTCAATCTCTGGTCAGGGAACTAAGATCCCACATGCTGCATGACGCAGCCAAAAAAAAAAAAAAAAAGAGAGAAAAGAAAAAAGAAAAAAGCAAACTTGGAAAAGAATCTTAAAAATAATAAATATACTGAATCACTTTGATATAGACCTGAAACTTACACATTTAAAAGCAACTATACATTTATAAAGGGGCTTTCCTGGTGGCTCAGAGGTTAAAGTATCTGCCTGGAATGCAGGAGACCCTGGTTCGATCCTTGGGTTGGGAAGATCCCCTGGAGAAGGAAATGGCAACCCACTCCAGTACTCTTGCCAGGAGAATCCCATGGAGGGAGGAGCCTGGTAGGCTACAGTCCATGGGGTCACAAAGAGTTGGACATGACTGAGTGACTTCACTTCACATACATTTATAAAAATGAACAAATCGTGACACTTAAAAAAATAGTTAACAAAAGCAAAGCACTTAAAAGAGTGGGCATAAAGTAGGTGATCTTGGGTTATGGTTGTTGTTATTATTGTCACCTGGGGAGGCTGGATGACTTACTGTCCAATGTCCTCCTGGAAGAGACTGAGAGGAGTGAGCCCTGAGACCACATCATTCATTCTGTCTACATAGTGTCTTGTTTCCTAGGGCTCCTCGCAGAGATTAATGTACAGTAACTGATGAAGTTCTGACTGCATATACTTGCTTTCATAGGCCAGTTACTTCTGGTTTGATTTCTATCTAGAGTAAGCACAGGCTTTGCTCAGCCATGTGTATATCATTATGCAACTCATATCCAGAGTCTTCCTGAATGTCAGGAGCTGTTCTAGGTGCTGATGGCAGACAGCAAAATGGCTAAGGTCCCAGTCCTCAGGAAGTATTCAGTGGAAGAAAGAAAATATGTACGTATGGGTTTAATATAATCGATAGTGCCAAGTGCTATTAAAAATGAGGTAGAGTAATGAAGATAGAGATTGAAATGGGGCTGGGACTATTGGCAGGATGCTATTATAGTGGAGGTGAGCAGTGAATGTCTCTCTGCTAACGTTTGAGCAGAGACCTGAGTGAAAAGTGAGGAGTGGCATGCACTAGCTGGGAGAAGAACTTTCCTGGCAGAGGTAGTTCAGGCCCTAAATTGGGAGGGTGTTTGGTGTGTTTAGGGAACATCAAAGAGGCCAGTATGGGTATAGTGCAGTGGGCAAGGAACAGAGTAATAGAGATGAGGTCAGAGAGAGCAGAAGGGGCTAAATCGTGGAGGGTCTTAGAGGCTGTGAAAAGGATTTTTGATTTTATTTTGGGTGAAGTGAAAAGTCATTGAAGTATTTTAGTTGGAGAAATAATTATTTTCAAAGGGTCGCTCTGGCCACTGTGAGAAGAGTATGGCAGGGAAAGCGTGGGAACAGGAGCCCTGATAGAAGGCAAGAATCCAGAGGAAAGGTGATGGTGACCAAAACCCCCGTAGTTCTTGAAGAGGTGAGAAGTGGTGAGATCCTGGATAGCTGCTGAAGAAGAAGCCAGTGGAACTCGCTGATGGATTGCATCTTGGGGTGTGAGAGAAGGAGAGGGGTCAGTAAACACTCTTATTCCGAAGTGTTGCAAACTTGAATGTTGTCTTATCAACCAGCCTTCTTGGTTGCAAATGAGAGAAACCCAATTCAAATTAGCTTAAGTTAAAAACAAGTCTTGAAACTAAAATCAAAAGAACAGGGACGATGCTAGTCTTAGGACACTCTTCTCAGCCTCTCCCATTGATTTCTCTCCATAGTCATCTCTGTCTCAGAATAACTTTTCCATGGCAGTGGGTGTTTACAAACTAAGATTCTTAACCACTTGTATCTGAGTGGAAAGAACTCTCTTGGTCCTGCCTAGGTCAAGAGCATCCTAAAGGAAGATGCTATTATCATCAAAGGTACCCCCTAAACATCCATGTCAATTTCTGCTTGCCACCCTCAATCAAGAGCTACTGGGAATGCCCATTTTAGATCACCTTTCTCCCCAGTCCCATTCATCTCCCCAGATAAGAACCTAAAACAGTTCAAAAGCTACAGACCTTCTGCCTGACACTGTGTGAATTTAGGGACCATTTCAGCTTTTTGTATAGGTCAAGAATCAAAACAATGAGTTCAGTTCAGTTCAGTTCAGTCGCTCAGTTGTGTCTGACTCTTTGTGACCCCATGTATCACAGCATGCCAGGCCACCCTATCCATCAACAACTCCTGGAGTTCACCCAAATTCATGTGCCTCGAGTCCATGATGCCATCCAGCCATCTCATCCTCTGTCGTCCCCTTCTCCTCCTGCCCCCAATCCCTCCCAGCATCAGAGTCTTTTCCAATGATTCAATTCTTTGCATGAGGTGGCCAAAGTATTGGAGTTTCAGCCTCAGCATCAGTCCTTCCAATGAACTCCCAGGACTGATCTCCTTTAGGATGGATTGGTTGGATCTCTTGCAGTCCAAGGGACTCTCAAGAGTCTTCTCCAACACCACAGTTCAAAAGCATCAATTCTTCAGCACTCAGCTTTCTTCACAGTCCAACTCTCACATCCATACATGACCACTGGAAAAACCATAGCTTTGACTAGACGGACCTTTGTTGGCAAAGTAATGTCTCTGCTTTTTAATATGCTATCAAGGTGTAGCCACCATCTGCAATGATTTTGGAGCCCCCCAAAATAAAGTCCGACACTGTTTCCACTGTTTCTCCATCTATTTCCCATGAAGTGATGGGATCAGATGCTATGATCTTAGTTTTCTGAATGTTGAGCTTTAAGCCAACTTTTTCACTCTCCTCTTTCACTTTCATCAAGAGGCTTTTTAGTTCCTCTTCAATTTCTGCCATAAGGGTGGTGTCATCTGCATAGCTGAGGTTATTGATGTTTCTCCCAGCAATCTTGATTCCAGCTTGTGCTTCTTCCAGTCCAGCGTTTCTCATGATGTACTCTGCATATAAGTTAAATAAGCAAGATGACAATATACAGCCTTGACGTACTCCTTTTCCTATTTGGAACCAGTCTGTTCCATGTCCAGTTCTAACTGTTGCCTCCTGACTTGCATATAGGCTTCTCAAGAGGCAGGTCAGGTGGTCGGATATTCCCATCTCTTTCAGAATTTTCCACAGTTTTTTTGTGATCCACACAGTCAAAGGCTTTGGCATTGTCAATAAAGCAGAAATAGATTTTTTTTTTGGAACTCTTTGGCTTTTTCGATGATCCTGCAATTTGACCTCTGGTTCCTCTGCCTTTTCTAAAACCAGCTTGAACATCTGAAAGTTCACGGTTCACGTATTGCTGAAGCCTGGCTTGGAGAATTTTGAGCATTACTTTACTAGCCTGTGAGATGAGTGCAATTTTGCGGTAGTTTGAGCATTCTTTGGCATTGCCTCTCTTTGGAATTGGAATGAAAATTGACCTTTTCCAGTCCTGTGGCCATTGCTGAGTTTTCCAAATTTGCTGGCATGTTGAATGCAGTAGCTACCATAATTTGGGAGAATATAACAGGTGACTAGTAAGGTCTGACAACTTAAAGCAATCCCAATTAGCTAGTAAGGCTCTCCTTTCCTGTTTTAAAATTTTTTCATGTTTTATTTAATCTTCACCGTAGTCCCTGAAATTGAGGAAGGTAGGAAACTAAGCTGCCACCCATTCTTCACTCTTCTTCTTTCTCCCCCTTGCCAACCATTTAGAGGGAAGGGAAAGGAGTTCTGGCAGGTGAAGTCATCAGTCAAGCCTTGGGAGGAACTAGGTAGCAGCTTCAGGTATGGATTCCGCTGTCTTCTCAGTGGTACTCCTAATTCTATAGGAAACCATATTTTATCACCCATGTGTTCTCCAGAGTAGATTGCTGGTGCTTCTGTGGCTTTTCTTAAGAGGCTTACCAGATTGTGCAATTTATTTCTTTGACAATAAAACAAAAGAAACTCAAACACCAAGCACAGAAAAAGAAATCAGACAACTCTCAGGGGAAGAAATGCAAATTACTACAGAAATATTATGGAAGACTGTCGTGAAACATTTTGGATAAAAACATAAAAGTAACACATTTGATGAGAAGGCAGGCCACTCAAAGAACTAAAGGCTCTGTAAAACAAACAAGCAAACAAACAAACAAAACCTAAAAACAAAGACCTGAAATGAACAGAAATGTTTGAGAAGGGTGGCTGGTTATTCTTTCATCTGTTCCCCATCCTCCTCACCTCATACTGAGCCTGGTGCCCGTAGTCTCTCCTTCAGAAGCCACGAGGAGTGATCTGGTGAGACAAGGTAGTCAAGCAAATCAAATCTTTCATTATGAAAGTTTGTGAAAATTCTCATTCAACTTTGCTTGCGGCACTTTCTGAACTGACAGCAGTGATAGACACAGTTTTCTAAGCTTTGTTTTTCTAACATCTAGACACAATATATGTATTTTTTATATACTATGAGCAGTTAATCTCCCTGAACAAATTGTTATAATGAAGTTGTGATATTTGTTAATGTGAGTAATTTTTCTCAGGTTATTTCATATCAATTCAACATTTATTTCTTTATTCACTCACATATTCACTCTTCAATGTAGGAGACCCAGGTTTGATCCCTGGGGAATCAATAAATCAATACTCCAGTATTCTTGCCTGGAGAATCCCATGGACAGAGGAACCTTGCGGGCTACAGTCCATGGGGTTGCAAAGAGTAGGACACAACTGAGCAACTAACACTTTCACTCATATATTCACATAATCACATCTTCATACTATCCCTCTTACCTTCCATAATTTCACTATTACCCAAATGCTTACTGTGTACAGGCTCCAAAGTAGATAGGTAGGGACTTGTGAATGGCGTGTGAATACTGTGGATGGGGTGAGTTCTGCGGTCAATGCTATTTATGTGGTATATCACCAAAATTGAAACTTTGTCATGAGCTCCAGTTTTAAACAAAATATAGACTAATTTTGTTAAGTGAGCCAGCCGGTCAGCCCACCCCTGGAGTTTTGCCTTCTTTTTTTATTAATTTCCTCTCTAATTACAAGAACAATTAGGTCGAAGTAGAGATTTATCCACTGTAAGCTATTCTTAGAGACTTTAGTCTGTATATTCTTTCATTGGATGCTGATGAAGTTGGCCATCAGGTGTAGATGGCTTCTGATGCAGGTTTTACAGTTTCATATTCATTTCTTTAAATGAAGTGGTAATTGTTCCCAAGGATTCATTTTAGATAAACAAATAATGACTTAACTTATATCTTATCTCTTTTGCTTTCCAAGGCTTTAGGACTAATTTTCTAACCTCGTTTTTTCTCTTTATAAGTCATAAACAGTATCTACTATTTAGAAGCTTGTATAAAGGGGTAGGGTATGGGAAACATGGATTATTTTGATCTTAGACATTATGACTGAAGAAATAGGGCAGAAAACTTAAATGATGCATTCTATGCTTCTCTCTGAATTAGTGCCCACGACCTGATTTACTGAGTCTTCTCTTTTACTTTAAAATAACAATATCCTACTATTCAGACATATATGTTGAATTTGTAGAAGCCACAAAATCTTTTGGCTTATTTGAACCAGCTCTGCCCCCCACCCCCCAAAAAATAATATTTTGTTTTATTCTTCCCATAGTGTAGCTGGTAGATAAGCAGGAGTTTAGATGGCATCTTTTATCGTTATCCTGTCTACCTCTATCACTAAAATAAGCACTTAGATCTTTGCTAGATAATTTCGGGAGATAAAAAACCCCACAAACTACATATTTAAGATAAAGAATTACTTACTTTGTCTTAAAAAATAAGTAGATTTCCTTGAGATGGACTCAGTATTTTAACCCAGAAAAGATACACATTGTTGACACCCTCATCGTAATGGATTGTCAGGAGTATTGCTCATCACACATTTGGAACACGAACAGGAGCTGTGTAAGTAACACAGCATCCTTGGTGTGATGTTTTCTTATAATAGTTTAATGTCACAACTCTGTCAGCCCGTTTTCCTGTGTTGCAACCAAACACTGGGACAGGGCAGAATTTGTCATTCTGATATATTGACTCATTTGACATATGTAAGCAGCCTATCAATTTTAGCCTCATTGGATACATACAGAGCTTTTACTGCACACTAACTTCCATGTGAAGCTTTTCTGCCCTTGTTCTCTTTGGCCCACTGACGATTTCTCCTGGCCACCTGCATAATGCCGCGGTGTACCTCTACCCTAGCTGTTGACTCTAAGGAAAAGTAGTGTCTACGGAAAAGCCTTGGAATTTTTTTTTTTTTGAAAAGTGAAAGTGAGAACTAGAGTACAGGAAGATCCAGTCTCCAATTCAGTTAAGTAAAATGTCTTCTGCACAGAAGAACTTAATTCAAATTAAGAACCTAGACAGCGGTGCCTAATTTTTTATATCAGTTGTAGGTCTGGGAATCAGAGACATGTACTGTTTTGTTTTGTTTAACAACTCTAGTGAAGTCTGAGCTACCTGGGCAGTGGCCCCCTTCTCTAACAAAATGATTGTTATCCAAGAGGCTGCTCATCATATTTCTCTTTGCAGGCAGACATAATAACATTCAGGAATGGCTATGAAGGATACTGGGAAAGCTACTCCTCCATTTCTCAGAGATGTAGACTCTCAAATACAATTCAAAATTCATATTGAAACCACATAGCCAAACCCCATGTGGAATATCTGTCAGCAGTTGGCAGCAGCATAAATTATGATGCCAGACGTCGTTGTTTTCCCCTTGGTGATTGTTTACTGTCATCTGTGAATGTGTCAATCTTGCAAGGTTACCCACTACCAGATTTCTGAGAAGTGACGAGGGACATGTGTTGGAGATCCCTTTGGATCTAGTTTGTTTATCTTCTCTTTGTATCATAACATGACATATTCCTCAAAAGATTTTAAAACAGTGATTGGTTTAACTGGAGCAAAATATTTATGAGGGATATGGTTATAATGTGTGCTTTAGGTATACTCATGTGTAATATATATAATGTTTTCCTGGAGAAAATATTTAACACAGTTTTTCTTATGTGTAGGAAATCAAATGAAGAGTTTAAGGGTACAATGAGGCCTGAGATGAAACTCGGTAAAAAGAGAAGAAAATATAATCTTAGGTGCATATCTAAATAAACTTGCTAATAACAAATTTAACTTCTCAGTAAAAAGAATGGGATTTTATCTTTTCCATTCTTTCCTCAAGTATGAGAGGAAAAAAAACTTTCAATATCTATTTTTAAAAGCTTTTTCTCTGACAGTCTATTTTGAAAACTGTCAAACCTACAGAAAATTTGCAAGAATAGTATATTCGATACCCACATGTCATTTAAGTATATTCACCAATTGTTAACATTTTGCTGCATTTGGTTTTTCCCTTTCAATTTCTCTCTGATTTCTTAATGTTCCATTTTAATCTCAGTTGCAGATAATTATGAACCTTCAGTCCTCTAAGAACAAGGAATTTCTCCTATAAAACTACAGTACAATTATCAACTTAGTAAATGTAACATTGATTTTATGTTATTATCTATTTTATTGCACATATTAATATTTCCATATTAATCATAATAATATCCATTATGTTTTATCTTTAAATCCAAGATCCAGTTGAGGTGTGTACATTGGTTTTAGTTGTCATATTTATTGAACTGTATTATTTAAGATGTTAGAAGAAAACCATACCCTTTGAAAATACTTCTTTCTAATAGTACTTTTTCATCTGCAAAGGAATCAGCATCCTTCTGGATCAAGAATGACTACTAGGTTTGCTTACTCTCCACATGAGCAGTGCCCCTTGCTGTGTGTGCTCTTTGTTCTGTCTAGATCTTTCTGATAGCTCTCTATCTCAACTTAATTGACTCTGGCATTTAAAAAAGTACATATTTTGAGTTTTATTCTCAAAGGTCCATGCTTTCTCCTGAGATAAGGAAGGAATACAAAAATCTAGGCCAATGGCTGGCAAATCTGTTCTGCATGGGACCAGATGGTAAATATTTTAGGCTTTGTGGGCCTAAAGTGGTCTCTGTTGAAACTACTCAACTCTGTCACTGTGGCTTGAAAGTAGCCACAGACGATCTGTAAATGAATGGACCTGGTTTTTTGCCAATTTGCAACAACAGGCACTGGCCAGGATTTGGTCTGTGCACAATAGTTTGCTGACCCTTCATCTAGGCTAACATGGTAAGAGGTAGTAATCGTTAAGAAATTAGTCTTCTTGGGTAGCTTAATTTTACATTGGCTGCAGCATTCTGGCAATAGTCCTTCCATGGATAAAGAATTTTCTTCTGGGCTTTGGAGAGGAATTAGCCTAACTTCAAGAGATTCCTGAATACCAATTAAGAAATGATTGCGTCTCAGTTTCTGGAAATATTTTGGAAATTTCAAAAATTTTTCAAAAAAATGTTTGATATTTTTCAAAATATTTTTAATTGTGGATTATCACTATAAAAGAAAAATTTAGTCCTTATACTGTGCCCTCATTTCCTAATAAAAATGAAAAAAACATAAAAAAAAAACATGTGGATGTTTTTGCTCAGTTGTGTATATCAAGTTCAAGAGGCTCTAAGTCCAAGTCTGTAAAATGAAAGCAATTCCACTAATTAGGATAACTAGTGCAACCAGCATCGATTCCAAAACTCCATAATGAGACCTATGGAAAGTGCCCCCCTCTTTTTTTTAAAGTGGTAAATTTAGAAGTTCCTTGTTTTAACAGAGACAGTCTTCACACTTAAAGAAAAGAGGTAAAGAATGGATAGGTATGAATAGAGCATCACAGATGGGTATACACAGAAACCAAATGGAATATATAGGATTTGGCTCTAGTTTACAAAAAAGTCAGATGGAATAGAGGAAAATGTAGAGTTCTGATGCAGCCTCAATCATGGCCTTATAACTGATCACATGAGGTGTCCCGGAGCTGAAGTTGTCCTGCTGCTGCTGCTGCTGCTGCTAAGTCGCTTCAGTCGTGTTCGACCCTGTGCGACCCCATAGACGGCAGCCCACCAGGCTCTGCCATCCCTGGGATTCTCCAGGCAAGAACCCTGGAGTGGGTTGCCATTTCCTTCTCCAATGCAGGAAAGTGAAAAGTTAAAGTGAAGTCACTCAGTCGTGTCTGACATTTCGCGACCCCATGGACTGCAGCCTACCAGGCTCCTCTGTCCATGGGATTTTCCAGGGCCAAAATGTCCTCGAGATGTAAGTATCCTTAGAGTCCAAAGGCAAATTACCAGGCTGTATTGGTTTGGTGCAAATTTTCATTATGGCAGTTATTCTTTGGGTGGTTTCCTTACCATGCACCTTTTATATGATTACTCATTTGCCCTTCCAGTGGCCAATTTAACCTCATTCCTAAGTTTGCCTACAATTAGAGCAAAGTGTTAACATTCTGAGCAGTAAAACCAGTCTCTTGTGAGTCTAGAGAACTACCTGGGCTACAAAAATAAAGTTTCTGTGCCTACATGTACTCCTATGGCCCTCTCTTCTGCACAGAAACCTTCTTCACCCTGACCTAGCCCATAACTGGTGAGGTAGGTGGTAGTCCAGTAGAACTCTTGCTTTAGCCATAACTATATTCAGGAGTAAGCTCTGGGAGTTGGTGATGGACAGGGAAGCCTGGCATGCTGCAGTCCATGGGATCACAGAGAGTTGGACATGATCTATCGATCATCTTAAACACTGGCATTAAAATTGATGGCAAAACTTAGCTTCCGATCAACATGGCAAGGCTACTCTCTTTAAAAGGGACCCTATCACCCCTAGTCATATAATTACCAAAAGAGTATTCACTTACTAATGTTACAGAAGCTGGGATATGGATGCAGGTGTTGAAATGCAAATGCCTTCGACTGTCTCATTAAGTGTTACGCAAAGTGGTCTCAGAGAGGGGGAGCTAGGAAGGACAGACTCAAAAGTGAAGTGGCCTTTTCTCTCCCACTGGAAACCTTCTGAAGTCAGGCAAGAACCAAAAGCGCATCAAGGGTATCCAGAGAGTAAGCAAAGTTGGAGCAGATATGGTTTTCAAGCTGCAGTTAATCTGCAGGAGGTAAAGGCAGAGCCGGGCGATGTCTGTCTGAGAGGTCAAGAGCCTGAGCATGAGGAGATGGAACAGACAGCTAGCAGAGGGAATGCTTGTTTGCAGTGACAGATTTAGAGAATCCCCAGGACACAGAGGTCTTCTGTCTTGTAGGTGGGCACGTTCAAGGGACTGGGCGTATAGTTTTGCTCATTTAAATTTGCACTCCATTTACTCTGCTGTGATTTGCTCTGATGGGTTGGACAGACTGACATGAAAACAAAACAAGAATATTTCTCGTCCATATCATACATTGCTTGATTTGCTATATTTTAAGGTATGACAAATGTTTTGCATAGAGTTATTGGCTCTGTTTTTAAGAACAATGTAATCCTTATTGTGTGGATAAAGGAATTCTGGGTGCTGCCAAGGTGCTAAAGGCTTTGTAGAGCACTGTCTAAATGCTGAAAAGTATTAGTGTGAAGAAACACGGCACCCTACAGAGAATAAATCATAACTCTGATCCCCACTCTTTATAGGCGAAGAGATAAGTTTCGAGGAGTTAAAGAGCTTGCCCTAGGTCTCAGTTCTGATAAGAGACGAGTACTGTTCTGCTTGATTCCAAACCTCAGGCTTTGAATCACTATGCTCAAAAATTGTTCAATAAATGTAGCAGAGAACAAATATGTTCCCACAGTTGCTGTTAAAGAAATTCAGGGGTTCTTAAGGCAAGAAGAGTCTCACAATCTCACAGTCTTGTCTTCAGCTTCTTCCTCATCCCTATTTCATGGGGCCAGCAGGGAAGGACACAACAAAGGAACAGAATCTATTTGACAGCTCTCAATAAATCTGCTGTCTGGCCTCTATTACTATTTATAGTTAATGCTGTTAGGAGGATCATTTATTTAAAAACAATACCTTATATTTCTGTGGTTGTTTGCAAGTCACAAAATGTTTTCAGGGACGTTGTCTCTTATTTCATTTGATTATGTTTCAGTCCTATCTGCATAATTCCAAATGTTGAGTGAAACGTTTGGGGAGGGAGAAAATGTGAGAGTTGGCCATTCAGCTGTGGCTGGATGCTTTGAATCCGGAGACACAACATTCATATAACTGATTGATTTTTTCCCCAATTCTATCAGGATGTTTTGTCATAAGTCTCAATCTAACCTTTAAAAAAGGAAAAAAAAAAAAACACCTTAAACATATATTCAACATTTTTTATCGGGCAGGTTTCCCAGATATTTCAAGTGTATTTTATTTACTAACATTAGAAGTTAACCTGGCTATTGTATAGTGCTATTTCATTCAGTCCCTTTTTTTTCTTTGTATATTCCTACCTGCCTTTTGAAAAATTAATTTATCTATTTTTCAAGATTCATACCAATATAAATGAACACACGCACACACACCAGCCAAGAGAGAATAGAGAGATCAGATTTAGGCTGGAAGGACCTGTCCTAGAAGTCTTTTTGATAGTTTGTATTATCTGAAGGCATGGGTATTTGAAACTATCAGGCTGGCCATTGATTCTAGCAAACAAATAAAAGGGTTTTCTTGAGGTGTGAAAATTCTTGATCTTGGAAACATAAAGCTAAATTTCTATTCCTGTTCTAACATGGTACCATAATCACGATTAGTCAAACTGCGTGCTGTGCTTAGTCGCTCAGTCGTGCCTGACTCTTTGCAACCCCGTGGACTGTAGTCTGCCAGGCTGCTCTGTCCATGGGGATTCTCCAGGCAAGAATAATGGAGTGGGTTACCATGCCCTCCTCCAAGGGATCTTCCCAACTCAAGAATTAAACTGGGGTCTCCTGAATTGCAGGTGGATTCTTCCTGCAATTCTCCTGCACTGTAGGTAAACCTGCATTGCAGCTGAGTTACCAGGGAAGCCCAGTCAAAATATAGCTTCAAGTTATTTCAGTATTGAGGGTCAAGATATTTATTGTTTTGATCGTCTATAAGGAAATTACATTTTGAATGGAAAAATGGAAAAACAGAAAGCAAAATTTGTATACCATGCAGAGATCTTAGTAATAACCCAAGGAGAAAATAATTGATCTACAAAAATGCTGTGAAGGATGTCAAAGATTTTTTTTAAAACTAAAACTTAAGAATGCTCTCCTGACAAAGATCACCAATCAAACATTATTACTGGGCCAACAATTTTGAAACTTCAGAAGTCTGAACTTTCATCGTATCATTGCCAAGAGTTCCTAGTTTTAAAGAATTTCACTGCAAGCTTGTTTGTAATTATTTCACTAGCCAATTAAAAAAAAAAACTAGCAATTAGGAAGGTATTGTAAATAAAATCAATGTAAGAAACTGTAAAATAAGAAAAAGAAGGGAAAATTGAATAGTTTTAAAATTTACATGACTACTCATAAAGAATACATTTACTACTATTAGTAGAACATGAAACTTACTTTTCCTTTACTTATTGCAGAAGTTGAGCTTTACAAAACCTGCTACTTTATTTTCTCTTTTATATATTTCACTTACTAGTGTTAGATGAAACCTGTCTCTCTTTGTTTATAGCTTTTGTCATTTCAGTCTCATTAATTCTATGTTATAGCATTGGCAGTTTTTATAATACCAAACACAAATCCAGAAATGATCAGGCAAAAGCAACTCAGCAGAAATGAGCAACTTGGAGTTTATAGTCTATCTCCTCTGTGATGCAAGTGAATATGTTTTTGCTCTGATATTTTTCCCCAAGGACCTCCCTAAGTATTTTCCCTGTTTAATCTTGGCTTTCACAAATTCTTTTGCATCCACAGTCCAACACTAAATTGGGGTGGTGGTGGAATATAGATACTGGAATACAACAGACCTGGTTTCATAGTCCAGTTCTGCCACTCACAGTCAGTCTGGATAAATCCTTTACTGCTCAGAGGCTGGCATCTTCCTCTGTACAAGTGGATGACAATGCCTGGCTGGTACCAGTGTTGTGGAATTGAGCTGATTTTCTCAGTGCATCTGGGTTTAGTGCCTCGTGTGGAGTTGATGCTCATTAATAGTAGCTTGTGGCAGGACAAGTGGAAACAGATCATTTCCCCAGATATATTTACCTGGTTTCTTCTTTCTAACCAATCTCTTCTTGCCAAGATCTCTTTCTTTTTAAATGAACACTTCTATATAGGGAGGTACGTGCACTTGGTTAGTAGACAAATGGATAAGTGAAAATGTTCCAGCCATTACATTAGCTACAGTTCTCAGACCCCCTTCTCAAATTCATTGCCTATCACCTTCTCTTTTCCTCTACCCACCATCGTCTCCATCTGGACAAAGATCAAGCACCTATTTTTATGCAGGCACACTTCCTGAATTATTTATGCATATTCATCGGAAGGACTGATGTTGAAGCTGAAATTCCAATACTTTGGCCACCTGGTGCGAAGAGCTGACTCATTTGAAAAGACCTTGATGATGGGAAAGATTGAGGGCCGGAGGAGAAGGGGATGGCAGAGGATGAGATGGTTGGATGGCATCAATGACTCAATGGACGTGGGTTTGGGTAGACTCTGGGAGTTGGTGATGGACAGGGAGGCCTGGTGTGCTGTGGTTCATGGGGTTGCTAAGAGTTGGACACGACTGAACAACTGAACTGAACTGATTCCATATGAGTGCATAAAAATGTCTTTTTAAGGCCTTAACTGTTGTAAAAATGGCTACTATTATTCTCAATGATTCTTTGATTATGTCAGTCTTTTAGCAGTGATACAATAAATGTAAAATACCCAGGAGCTCATAATACAGGATAGGAACTCAGGTGAAATTGAGTCAAGGTCCTTTCTCAATGTTCTCACTTTTACTCTGTATAATAGTAATATATTCTTTGGCTTAATCTCCTCTAATAGACTGTGAGTCCTTCCCATATAAAAACCCAACACAACACTTCAGTTCATAAAAAGCTTTCAATACAAATTTGTTGAATGAATAGAATAGTTTACCTATGTTTGAATTAATGTTTCTTTGCTAATTTTACTAATAAACTTTTATGATAAATGAAATTTAATTTTATAATAAATAAAATCACTTATCTTAGTGATAGTCACTATCACTGACTCTTATCATATTTTAACCTGAGTTGGCAATTCAAGTTAAACTGATGAATCCCTCATATACAAAGGTGAAAAAAGACATTCATTCTAAGCCTAAAATGCTTCTCATAAACAAAGTAAAATAGTGGTCATCTCACCATGCCCAGCCTGATAGAAAGCTCATGTATTATTGCTTTAGTCAGGGGCAAACGCTATAAACCAAAGATTGCCAGCATTCCTTCTGCAGAGGTCACTTCCTGTGAAGGAATCATGTCCAGTGAGCTACTCTTAGATGCCGGGGAGTGGAGATGGGAAAGTCCAACAGTTCCCAAGTGATGTAGTTAAGAGAACTCAGGTAGAAAATTAGGTCAGAGAGCCCTAGTGGTTGTAAATCAGAGTTAGGAGATCCCATCCTCTTGACAAGGAAGCTGAACCTCTGCCTTCTCACTCAGATCCTCAACAACTAGAACCCCTATCTAAGAAATCAAACTTGAACCTAATCCATCAAGTTTTTGTTTATCACTAGATCCAATTCACTTCACTTTTGTTTATCACTGGAGCCAATTACTAACTGGCAATGGTGCCCCCAGGTAATTAAATGAACAAACAGGTTGTTTTGGGGGGTCCCTTCTCTACTTATAATGCTATGTAACCTATTAAACTGTATTCAAATGAAGCATTTTAGAATGAACTTAAGGACTATCCAAAGAGGCTAAGTCTATGATAAACTGGCAGATGGACGATTGTGACTATGTTCTACAGGTTTGTTTGCTTGCTTACAATAAATTTTGTTTAATAACGATTCCTGATGAATCCATGTGAAAACCACTTCCTGGCTGTATGGGAATCATTTGCTGTAATGAAGCCGATGTTTTCTTTCTTTCTGATTTTATTTATTGCAAGCACAGAATGTTCACCACAGAAAAAAAGATGCTCTCCAATTCACCTTTGGTGAGCAAGATCTCCTTACCTTACCAGGTTATGCTTGCATTTTGTGGGTGACCTAAAGCATCAATTGTTGGAAGTGATTAATCATTTGCATGGAAGAAGAGAGCTGGAAAATGTTTCAGAGGACAGCATAACAAAACAGCTTCCCTCTTTGACTTTTTGAACAAAGGTGCATTATCATCTTTGTTTCTTCAGGCAAGAAAATTATCACATATAAACTAAACTTTAAAATGTTTGTATTAAGCACCTACTGTGTTTTAAGCATTTTAGTCTTTGTGAGCTCATAAACTTAGAGTTATGCAAACAAATGTTGAGAATGAACTCAACATTTGTTGAGTTGTTGTTCAGTAGCTAAATCTGAACAACGGACTCTTTGCCTCTTTGCCACCCGGTGGACTGCAGCAGGCCAGGATCCTCTGTCCTCCACCATCTCCCGGAGTTTGCTCAAATTCATGTCCGTTGAGTTGGTGATGCTATATAGCCATCTCATCCTCTGTTATTGCCTTCAGTCTCTCTGAGCACCGGAGACTTTTCCAGTGAGACAGCTCTTCGCATTAGGTGGCCAAGGTATTGGAGCTTCAGCTTCAGCATCAGTCTTCCAATGAATATTCAGGGTTAATTTCCTTTATGATTGACTGGTTTGATCTCCTTGCAGTCCAAGGAACTCTCAAGAGTCTTCTCTAGTACAATATGAAAGCATCAGTTCTTTGACTCTCAGCCTTCTTTATGGTCCAACTCTCACATCTGTCCATGACTACTGAGAAAACCATAGGTTTGACCATATGGATCTTTGTTGGCAAAGTGACATCTCTGATATTTTTCTTAATTTATTTATTTTTAATTGAAGGATAATTGGTTTACAATATTGTGTTGGTTTCTAGCCATACATCAGCATGAATCACCTGCTTTTGAATACGCTGTCTAGGTTTGTCATAACTTTCCTTCTAAGAAGCATCTTTCAATTTCATGGCTGCAGTCACCATCCACAGTGATTGTGGAGTCCCAAGAAAAGAAAATCTGTCATTGCTTCCACTTTTTCCCTTTGTATTTGTCATGAAATTATGGGACTGGATACCATGAACTGGATAACATGATCTTAGCTTTTTGAATGTTGAGTTTCAAGTCTGCTTTCTCACTCTCTTCCTTCACCTTCATCAAGAGGCTCTTTAGTTCCTCTTCACTTTCTGCCATTAGAGTGGTATCATCTGCATATCTGAGATTGGTGATATTTCTCCTGGAAATCTTGTTTCCAGCTTGTGAGTCATCCAACCCAGCATTTTGCAAGATGTACTCTGCATATAAAATAAACTGGTTGACAATGTACAGCCTTGTTGTACTCCTTTCCCAGTTTTGAACCAGTCCATTGTTCTATGTCTGGTTCTAACTGCTGCTTCTTGACCTGCGTACAGGTTTCTCAGGAGATAGGTAAGGTGGTCTGGTATTCCCATCTCTTTAAGAAGTTTCCACGGTTTTTTGCAATCCACACAGTCAAAGGCTTTAGTGTAGTCAATGAGTCAGGTGTTTTTCTGGAATTCCCTCACTTTCTCTATGAGCCAATAGATTTTATCAATATGATCCCTGGTTCCTCTGTCTTTTCTAAACCAGCTTGTACATCTGGAAGTTCTTGGTTCACATACTATTGAAGCCTAGCTTGAAGGATTTTGTGCACAACTGTGATAGCATGTGAAATGAGCACAGTTGTATACCTGGGTTTGATTCTTAGGCTTGGAAGATCCCCTGGAGAAGGAAATGGCTGCCCACTTCAATATTCTGGCCTGGAGAATTGCTTGGACTGTGTAGTCCATGGGGCTGTGAGGAGTGTGACGCTATTGAGCAACTTTCACTTTCACTTTTCACTTTGAACATTGTTTGGCGTTGCCTTTCTTTGGGATTGGAATGAAAACCGACCTTTTCCAGTCCTGTGGCCACTGCTGAGTTTTCCAAATTTGTTGATGTCTTGAGTGCAGCACTTTAATAGCATCGTACTTTAGGATTTTAAATACTTCAGCTGGAACTCCATCACTTACACTAGCTTTGTTTGTTGCAGTGCTTCCTAAGGCCCACTTGACTTCACATTCCAGGATGTCTGACTCAAATACCACAACATTTAGGTTATCAGCTCACACCACCAGCTCATTGAGATCTTTTTTGTGTAGTTCTTCTGTGTATTCTTGGCACTTCTTCTTAATCTCTTCTGCTTCTATTAGGTCCTCACTATTTCTGTCCTTTATCATATACATTCTTGAATGAAATATTCCCTTGATATCTCTAATTTTTAAAAAGCTATCTGTAGCCTTTCCCATTCTATTGTTTCCCTCTATTTCTTTACATTGTGTTTAAGAAGGCTTTCTTTTCTCTCCTTGCTATTCCCTGAAAGTCTACATTAAGTGGGGTATATTTTTCCCCTTTCTCCTTTGCCTTTCACTTGTCTTCTTTTTTCAGGTAGTTATAAACCCTCCTCAGATAGCTCTTTGCCTTCCTGTACTTCTTTTTCTTTGGAATGGTTTTGGTCACTGCCTCTTATATAATGTTATGAACTTCTGTCTATAGTTCAAGAACTCTGTCTATCAGATCTAATCCCTTGAATCTATTTGTCACTTCTACTGTATAATCATAAGGAATTTGATTTAGGTCCTACTTGAATGGCCTAGCGGTTTCCCCTACTTTTTCAATTTAAGCTTGAGTTTTGCAATAAGCTTCCCTGGTGGCTCAGACGGTAGAGCGTCTGCCTGCAATGCGGGAGACCCGGGTTTGATTCCTGGGTTGGGAAGATCCCCTGGAGAAGGAAATGGCAATCCACTCTAGCACTCTTGCCTGGAAAATCCCATGGATGGAGGAGCCTGATAGGCTACAGTCCATGGGGTCGCAAAGAGTCGGACATGACTGACTTCACTTTCACTTTCACTTTGCAATAAGCTGTTCATGGTATGAGCCCATCAGCTCCCAGTTTGTTTTTGCTGAATGTATAGAGCTTCTCCATCTTCAGCTACAAAGAACATAGTTAATCTGATTTTGGTATTGACCATCTGGTGATGTCCATTTGGAGAGTTGTCTCTTGAAAGAGAGTGTTTGCTATGGCCAGCTGGTTCTCTTGACAAAACTCTATTAGCCTTTGCCCTGCTTAATTTTGTACTCCAAGGCCAAACTTCCCTATTATTCTGTGTATCTCTTGACTTCCTACTTTTGCATTCCAATCCCCTATGATGAAAATGAGATCTTTTGGGGGAGTTAGTTCTAAAAGGTGTTGTAGATCTTCATAGAACTGGTCAGCTTCAGCTTTTTAAGCATCAGTAGTTGAGGAGGCATAGACTTGGATTACTGTAATATTGAATGGTTTGCCTTTGATAGTAACCAAGATCATTCTATCATTTTTGATGTTGTACCCAAGTACTGCATCTTTGACTCTTTTGTTGAATATGAGGGTTACTCCATTTCTTCAAAGGGATTCTTGGCCATCTTAATCCCTTCAAGGGATTAATGGTCATCTGAATTAAATTCGCCCATTCCCATCCATTTTAGTTTATTGATTCCTAAGATGTTGATGTTTCACTCTTGCCATTTCCTTCTTGACCATGTCCAATTTACCTTAATCCATGGACCTAACATTGCAGGTTCCTATGCAATACTTTTTTTTTTTTTTTTTTTTACAGTATCAGACTTTACTTTCACCACCAGACACATCCACAGCTGAGCATTGTTTCTGCTTTGGCCCAGGTGCTTCCTTCTTTCTTGAGCTATTAGTAATTGCCCTCTACCCTTCCCCAGTAGCATACTGGACACCTTCCAATCTGAGAGGCTCATCTACCAGTATCATATCTTTTCGCATTTCCATACTGTTCATGAAAGAACAATATTCTTGCCGGGGTTCTAACATCAAGAATGCTGGAGTGGGTTGCCATTCCTTCCTCCAGTGGATCTTGGTTTGTCAGAAATCTTTGCTATGACTTGTCCATCTTGAGTGGCTTTATATAGCATGACTCACAACTTCAATGAGTTATGCAAGCCCCTTCACCATGACAAGGTTGTGATTCATGAAGGGGAATGAACTATAGTGTTAGTAATACAAGATGCAGTGGAATCACAGAGAAATTAGCACTGAAGTTTGCCCAAAGCAATCAGAAAAGATGTCACTGGATATTTTTTGTTTCAGTGCCTTTTTACTATGACAAGACCTAAACTCATATGTGTTCTGTCTCCACCAAAACCATCTCCCAATACCCACCCCACTTCACCCTTCTTATATCCAACACCTGCACCAGTTCTGTGTGAGGCATTGGAGTGAATTTCTCCCCTTGTTCTTTCTTTTTCTCAGGCTTACCAGCCCTCACCATCAGAGTGACTAGAAATCTAACACTTAGATTAGTTTGAGAGTCTAAAGTGAAAGGCCAATGAAGGCCACTCAGTCTGCTTTTAGTAAGGACATAGGTCAGAGACAGTCAACAAGTCTTTCTAATTCATCTGTGGTCTAGCCCACCACACCCTGGCCATCTGAAGCCAAACCATTTTATTCATTCATTCAAGAGATATTTATTGAGCTTTTACCAGTGCTAGGCTCTATTCTGGAAGCTGAGGATAAAGTAGAAAAACTAACAGAGAAAGTTCTCACTTTCATAGGAAATTGAGGTGGAGTGAGATGAATTTATTTGCTGAAGGTCAAACTGAAAGTCACAGAATCTAGCTTAGCCCTTGGGTCTCTTAACTCCCAGAAATCATGGAGGTATTTTTCTACTCTTATAGTTTTGCTATTTATGTATTGACCTTGAATTCTCACAATTCTGAGTCTCTGTGTGTGTGTGTGTGTCTGTCTGAGAGAGAGTGAGAGACAGAGGGAGAGAGAGGCCACACAGCATTCCAGATCCTGCTAGTATCTTCAGTTCAATTAGCCTTATGTTCGCCACGACCAGTCCATATCTTCAATAACTTAATTCTCTCTAGGTAAATTTTAGATAGTGGTAAGTCCTCAATAAATATGTATAGAATGAATGAATGAATGAAATGTGAAATGCCTAGTGAACAATTTACTATATTAATTGTGCAGAAGCAGTAAAATAAGCAATTCACAAATGAAAAAGAATCCCCGAATGAAGATGATATGACAAAATCAACCCTTTAATTTGAAAATGTTCTGTTTCCAAAACAGGCTCCCTTCTAGTTTCTTCACTTAGGGTCAATTATTGAATTGATTTGGCATCAGCTGATATTGTTCTGAAACCCATTTCTAAATTTAGCTAGGGTTTCTGAACGGCTGCCAGCGGTCACTTTACACAGAAAATGCACTGTCACCTGCAAATGCCCGAACTGTTACACAGTGGGTGATGTAATCACTTCAGCTGTTCAGCAATCAGTGTGACTTACTCTCTGCCATCAGGTCTGATTGGGAAAGTGGTTGAAATGGCCAGAGCACACCCTTTTGTTCAGATCAAGTTTGTATATTATCCCTCTCCACCTGTCTCCAGAGCTTCTTTGTTGTTACTCATTAATCTCTCACTTGAGAAATTTCAGGTGGATTTTTAAAAAGTAAAAGATTTCAGTCTGTTTGCTAAAATGTGCATGCTTTTTAAAATTTCTATACTCTCTAAGGCACTTTTTATCCCCTGGCCATGGTTCTGGGATTAAACTGTTTCTGTGGTTGTCTGTTACCTCTCTGGGACCGACCTTACTGGTAAGGAGGCAGGCTTCAGCTCTGATGTCCATACTGTATATTCAAGCCACAGTAAAAATTGTATCTAATTTATTCTCTGAAATGTTGAAAACAATATTGGGGAAGAAGCTAGAAATCTAAAGGTAGTAAAGTTTGGGGAATAATCTGCCACAGCTGTCAGAATGCTGATAAAAGGCAGTCTTTCTTCATTTTAATCAACCACTTCAACATTGGGAGAAAGAAAAAGACAGGGGACTTGTCCTGTCCTTTGCTTCCCAGTGACTGAAAAGAAACTCAGGAAAGAGAGAGATTGAAGCTCCAGCACTAAGGGTGAAGGTACTTGGGTCATTTGTGATAAATCTCATCTTATGTCTGAAGGACTGATATCCCTGAAGATCTGAGCCTGGGCCCCACCATCCTACACTCTCCCAGGGAGCAGAAGATTGGCCTCATGTCCACCTGACCCCCTGGAATGATGCTCTTGAAATAGTTTCCTATGATTCCAGTGTCTGCAGTAACCTGTTCTGTCCTTTGTTTCTTCTGATAAAACAACACTGTACTAAAGACTCTTCATGAAGCCAAAGAAGGTCTATTTGTGCAAGAGGCAGTAGTAATTTTTAATTTCATATAATTTTATTTATTTTACAAGCATACCTCATTTTATTGTACTTCACTTTATTGGCCTTTGCAGATGCTGCATTTCTTATAAGTTGAAGGTGTGTGGCAAATCTGAGTGAGTCTTGTGGTGCCACCTTTCAACAACTATTTGCTTGTTTCATGTCTCTGTATCACATTTTAGTAATTCTCACACTATTTCATAATTTTCATTATTATTATGGTCATTATGCTGATCTGTGATTTTTGATAAAGTGATTATTTATATTACTATGTAATTGTTTTAGCATTTCTTTGCCATATTTTTTTAACTGAGATATGTACTTTTTTAGACATAATGCTATTGTATACTCGATAGACTACAATGTAGTGTAAGCATAACTTTTATATGCATTGGGAAACCAAAAACTTCACATGGCTTGCTTTATTGTGATATTTGCTTTGTTGCAGTGATCTGGAACTGAGCCTGCAATATACCTGAGGTCTGCTTCTATATGTTTATACGTTTTTATTTAAATGTTCACATTATATATTTTACATCTATAGTTATTGTTTAATAAATCCATATATTTTTAACATGTGTGTTTTAGTCAAACAGTTGTGTTTGACTCTTTGTGACCTGAAGGACTATAGCCCTCCAGGCTCCTCTGTCCATGGAATTCTCTAAGCAAGAATACTGGAGTGGATAGCCATTCCCTTCTCCAGGGGAGCTTCTCAACCCAGGGGTTGAACCCAGGTCTCCTACATTTCAGGCAGATTCTTTACCATCTGAGCCACCAGGGAAACCTGTTTGTTAATATATTTTATATTAAAACACAAATACTTTGAGTCACCAGGGAAACTCACTTGCAAATATTTTTTTTTTATATTAAAACAAATGCTTTGTGGGAGGTGCGTTATTTTGACTTGGATTCTCTAGAGGCAGAGACAAGGATTTGGATACAGATAGCTTCCTTGCAGGGGGATTCTAGGAAATACTGACAAAGAAGTGGAGAAAAAGGCACTGGGATAAAAGGGAAGCCGTTGCAGATATGCAGTGAGAAGAGTCTGCTCTGGGCACTTACGGCTCCATGCCTCAGATGGCCTCTAAGCCACTTTGTAAAGCAGAGCTCTCCCATCCAGAAGGGGAGGAAACTGGGGTATTTATCCACCAGCATCTACTCCATCACTGGTTGACAGCGGCTGCCAAGCACATTAGCACCAAGGAATTTGAGCCTGGGTTTTGTACAGAGCACAGAGAAAACCTTGAGCAGAAAGTTAGAAGCTGGCAGTCAGAAGCTGCGGGTGTCCCTGAGAACAGTGGGTGCTGGGGGGAGAGATGGTCAGAACAGCTGCAGCGTCTGCTGTGGTGTTCCTGAGCCACTTCCCTGACCAAACACCGCAGGAAATGAAGGATGAGAATTTGCTCATAGGATTCTGGGACCTGTGTGATTGTTTCTCTTCTTGTCTTCTGTCTCCCCTCAGAGACAGAATTTACATGCAATTCTCCAAGGTTTTTCCATTTCATTTGGAGAATTGCATGTAAATAAGAGGAACACAAAAGCAATCACTCCATGTATTCTATAGACAACTTTCAGTTCTACCACTTTCCTAAACAGTCTGGCCCTCCCTCATAACAATAATAATTTATCGGTTCTGTCTTGTTAGTTCCCAAAGTGTTCTCACTTTTATTAACTCATTTGACCTTGTGGAGGCAGACAGGCCATTCTCATCTACATTTTCACAAGAAGCTAAAAGCACATAGTTATTAAATGAATTGCTCAATAGAGCCGGGGATAAAACCTCGGTCTCAATAAATACATATTGAACATCTATACTCCAGAAACTGTACTCAATTTAGGGGCTATAAAGATTAATTAGACACATCCCTCATCCTTTTGGAAATCCCTGGCTACTGAGAGAAATAAGTGTATGAGAATTCAATAACAATATGATGTGGTATTCACTGAAACAGATTTTAACAATCTGTATAGAATTGGGCTTCCTTGGTGGCTCAGTGGTAGAGAATCCACCTGCCAATTCAGGAGACACAGGTTTGATTCCTGTGTTGGGAAGATCCCCTGGAGAAAGAAATGGCAACCCACTAGAGTATTCTTGCCTAGAAAATCCCATGAACAGAGGAACTTTGGGAACTGTAGCTCCTTGTAGGTATGTATGTTAAGTCACTTCAGTGATGTCCAACTCTTTGCAACCCTATGGACTGTAGCCCACCAGGCTCCTCTGTCCATGGGATTCTCCAGGCGAGAGTACTGCAGTGGGTTGCTGTGCCCTCCTCCAGGGGATCTTCCTGACCCAGGGATTGAACCCTGCTCTCCTGCGTCTCCTGCTTAGGCAAATGTGTTCTCTATCACTAGCACCACTTGGACTGCGCTATCAGTCACTTCAGTCACTCAATCGTGTCGGATTTTTTGCGTCCTCACGGACTGCAGCACAGCAGGCTTCCCTGTCCCTCACCAACTCCCAGACCACACTATAGACTCCTTAAAGACAATGACTATTTCTTAGGGATCTTTATTTCCTAGTGTATAGCTCAGTGCCTAGTACATTAGTGCCTGGTGTTCAATAAATGTTGATTGACTGGAACTGAATTGACCAAATAACCACTCCCAAGTGCTAATTGATGCTACACCTGTCTACAAGAATTAACACATCTTGCCAACATGTGACTAGATTGCTGCACAGTATCTAATCAAGCCAAGTCAGACCAGACTGTTTGTGGTGTGTACCTTAAACAGTAAGAGAGACAGACAGCTCACAACATGACCTACAGATTCAGTCTTAAAGAATAAGTACACACAATCAAGGAAGGGAAAGAGGAGCATGCCCTGATGTTCTTGGGTCCACCAGATGTATTACTCTAATTTAGCTACAACCAACACTCAGCTCAATTTTACAAATAGCATTCTCTTGCTGTTTCCAGCTAGCAGTTCTATACAGGACAAAAAACCTAGGGCACAGTTTTCAAGAGATGACCCGACTTTCTTCAGACTTTCTAATTAAGTCCGGTCCGAACCTTGCAGATGTATATTTGTGGGACTGCCTTCCAGCCAGATACTCAGTCAAGCCACTGTACTTGGTTTTATATCATCTTTTGACATATAAATAGGCAGAAATAGGAAGCTGCAAATTTAGTGTGTCCTGGGTGGCTCATTTTGCTGTTTACTCTTCTTCAGAATTTCAAGGGACCCATAGAACAAGGATTCTTAGTATTCTAGACTCTATGCTTATTATATTCTACAATTTTTAAGACTTTTTTTCTTCACTAATTTGCCAAACCCTATTAATGTTGCTAAAATTTTGTCTTTTTTTAAACTTCTTCTATCACCACCATGTCCCTTCAATTTTCTTCTTTCAGCTAAAATGTTTTAAAATTAAAATCTGGTTATGTTATTCCTTTGCTTAAAGACTTTCCAAAGGGACTTTCCTGGTGGTGTAATGGATAGGAATTAATTTGCCAATGTAGGGGAAATGGATTTGATCCCCTGATCCAGGAAGATCCCACATGCCGTGGAGCAACAAAATCCATGTGCCACAACTACTGAGGCTGAGCTCTATGCGCTCTGCAACTACTGAAACCCTCAAGGTCTAGAGCCTGTGCTCCACAACAAGACAAGACTCAGCAATGAAGAGCCTGTGCACCACAATAAAGAGTAGCCCCTCCTCACTGCAACTGAGGATGCTCAAAGCAATGAAGACACAGCACAGCCAAAAAAAAAAAAAGCTTTCCGTGGTTTTCCAAAGTCATGGAAACATGCCATGAGACCCTTCATGCTTTTACCCATACCTGACTCTTCACTCATCTTTTACCACCCAATCCCGATCTCAGTACTCCCACCACAGTCCATCTTTCATTCACCGCCTTTTCCCTCCTACACCTAAAATGCTTCCCCTCTCCCAATGCATACACCACCCCCTCCAGTCAAAGTAACTCCTCTTCATCCTTCTGATTTCACCTCAAACTCTACTTCTTTGGCAAAGTCTTTCCTACCACACTCCCATCCCTCAGACTAATTCAAGTCCCTCTTGTTAAGTGATCTCACTCTACACCTTTTCCTCACAGCCCTTAGAATTATTTTTGTGAATCTATACAAGTAATTGAAGGGTATGGATTGGGTCCATTTTGCTTGCTATTGTATGCTTAGCACCAGATGTGGGGCTTCGTCCTTCGTGGGCCTTCAGGGTACAGTTATATAAGGCTGAATGAACGAAGAGTACCTTCTTGTTCAGGAGTGTGTGTAGAGTGCATAGGTAAGTGACCCAGGTTCCTCCAATATGCTCCTGGAATGAACACTGGGGAGCCTTCCTTATAGGCAAAATATCTCTATAAAACTACTTTTGATGCTTCAGCAGTCTAAAGTAGGCCTACTTCAACTTTTACTCAATGTTAAGTTTTGAGGTTCTAGGGTAGAATGTGACTTTATGACATTTCTGATATTTGAATTAATTTTAAATTGTCACCCTTAGTCATATTTTTATCCCACTTACAGCCAAGTTAAAAAAAAAAAACTGTATCTTTGTATCATCTTCTCCCACCCATGCCTCAACTCATTGTAATCTGGTGTTGACAGAAAAAAAAAAGCTCAATGTGCGAGTTGTAGGTTAAGTTTTATGTGGGACAAAATGAGTACAATAGCCCAGGAGACAGCCTATCAGATAGTTCTAAGGAACTTCTCTGAAGAGGTAAGGGGAGAAGGTCAATGTTTATGTGATTTGGGGGATATGTGCAATCAAACATATTTTGATTGTTAGAAAGTTGCTGCTAGTCGTGAGAAGGTTGCTGGTCATCACCAGGAACAGATGTTTCTCTTAATAATTTTACTGCTTTTTTAGATGTGAAAAGATGCAAGAATTTGGGCTCATAAAATCATCACCTGAACACAATATATATATTTTAAAAAATCAAAAAATGGGTTCAATTCAGTTCAGTTCAGTCGCTCAGTCATGTCCAACTCTTTGCGACCCCATGAATTGCAGCACGCCAGGCCTCCCTGTCCATCACCAACTCCCAGAGTTCACTCAGACTCACGTCCATCGAGTCGGTGATGCCATCCAGCCATCTCATCCTCTGTCGTCCCCTTCTCCTCCTGCCCCCAATCCCTCCCAGCATCAAAGACTTTTCCAATGAGTCAACTCTTTGCATGAGGTGGCCAAAGTACTGGAGTTTCAGCTTTAGCATCATTCCTTCCAAAGAACTCCCAGGGCTGATCTCCTTCAGAATGGACTGGTTGGATCTCCTTGCAGTCCAAGGGACTCTCAAGAGTCTTCTCCAACACCACAGTTCAAAAGCATCAATTCTTCGGGGCTCAGCCTTCTTCACAGTCCAACTCTCACAGCCATACATGACCACAGGAAAAACCATAGCCTTGACTAGACGGACCTTAGTTGGCAAAGTAACGTCTCTGCTTTTGAATATGCTGTCTAGGTTGGTCATAGCTTTCCTTCCAAGGAGTAAGCATCTTTTAATTTATTGATGGCCAACAAACACATGGAAAGGTGCTCAATATCAGCAAATCAAAACTTCCATGAGGTATCACCTCATATTGGTCAGAATGGCTTTCATCAAAAATATTTACAAACAATAAATGCTAGAGAGGGTGTGGAAAAAAAGGTAAACCTCTTACACTGTTGGTGGGAAGGTAAATTGATACTGCTGCTATGGAGGACAGTATGGAGATTCTTTAAAAAATGAAAAATAGAGCTAACATATGACCCAGCAATCTCACTACTAGGCATATACCCAGAGAAAACCATAATTGAAAAGCCACAATTCGTGTTCCTTTTATGGCTGAATAATATTCTATCATATATATTCACCACACATCTTCATCTATTCCTCAGTTGATGGACATTTAGGTTGTATCCACGTCCTGACTATTGTAAATAGTGCTGCAAAGAACATTGGGGTGCAGGTATTGTTTTGAATCACCATTTTCTCTGGTATGTGCCCCCTAGCGGTATTGCTGGATCACATGGGATTTTTCAGTTTTAACCGGCTCTCTTTTGCAAATCCTTCTGAAGTCATTTTCTGTCCTTGTAAACACCTTGTCCATTTTAAGGGTTTTTTAGGTGTTGCTGTGTGAATAATGACTAAATTTGCCAAAATTATCAAAAAATAATTCTTTGGACTATGTGCGTGCAGGCATGTTCAGTTGCTTAGTAGTGCCTGACTCTTTGCAACCCCATGGATTGTAGCCCACCAGGTTGTCTGTCCATGGGATTTTCCAGGCAAGAATACTGATGTGGGTAGCCAGTTCCTTCTCCAGGGGATCTTTCCAACCCAAGTATCAAACCCACATCTCCCGCATTGGCAGGCATTTTTTTTTAAACACTGAGCCACCTGGGAAGCCCTTTTGACTGTGTAGAAGTTTTATAAAAATTAGTATGATGTGGAATATTTGTAGCAATTTTCATGGATTTCAGTATTTTTACTCTGTATTGAGGTATAATACGGAAATAGCACTTTACCTGCCTCCTGAGAAATCTGCATGCAGGTCAAGAAGCAACAGTTAGAACTGGACATGGAACAACAGACTGGTTCCAAACAGGGAAAGGAGTACATCAAGGTTGTATATTGTCGCCCTGCTCACTTAAATTATATGCAAAGTACATCATGAGAAATGCTAAGCTGGATGAAACACAAGCTAGAATCAAGATTGCCAGAATAAATATCAGTAATCTCAAAGATACAGATAATACCACCCTTATGGCAGAAAGCAAAGAGGTACTAAAGAGCCTCTTGATAAAGGTGAAAGAGGAGAGTGAAAAAGCTGGCTTAAAACTCAACATTCAGAAAACTCAATATTCAGATCATGACATTCAGTCCCATCACTTCATGGCAAATAGAAGCAATGGAAATAGTGACAAAATTTATTTTCCTGGGGTCCAAAATCACTGCAGATGGTGACTGCAGCCATGAAATTAAAAGATGCTTTCTCCTTGGAAGAAAAGCTGTGACAAACCTAGGCAGCATGTTAAAAAGCAGAGATGTTGCTTTGCCAACAAAGGTCCATATAGTAAAGTTATGGTTTCTCTAGTAGTGATGTACAGATGTGGGAGTTGGAACATAAAGAAAGGCTGAGTGCAGAAGAATTGATGCTTTTGAACTGTGGTGTTGGAGAAGACTCTTGAGAGTCCTTTGGACAGCAAGGAGATCCAACCAGTCCATCCTAAAGGAAATCAGTCCTGAATACTCATTGGAAGGACTGATGCTGATTCTGAAGCTCCAATACTTTGGCCACCTGATGCAAAGAATTGACTCACTGGAAAAGACCCTGATGCTAGGAAAGATTGAAGTCAAGAATGGACGGGGACAACGGAGGATGAGATGATTGGATAGCATCACAGACTCAATGGATATGAGTTTAGGCAAGCTCCGGCAGATGATGAAGGACAGGGAAGCCTGGCATGCTGCAGTCCATGGGGTCAAAAAGAGGTGGATACGACTGAAGGACTGAACAACAACAAATAAGTGGTAAAGAGTTCAGTTCAGTCGCTCAGTCATGTCCAACTCTGTGACCCCATGAATCACAGCACGCCAGGCCTCCCTGTCCATCACCAACTCTCAGAGTTCACTCAAACTCACGTCCATCGAGTCAGTGATGCCACCCAGCCATCTCATCCTCTGTTGTCCCCTTCTCCTCCTGCCCCCAATCCCTCCCAGCATCAGAGTCTTTTCCAATGTGTCAACTCTTCCCATGAGGTGGCCAAAGTACTGGAGTTTCAGCTTTAGCATCATTCCTTCCAAAGAACACCCAGGACTGATCTCCTTTAGAATGGACTGGTTGGATCTCCTTGCAGTCCAAGGGACCATCAAGAGTCTTCTCCAACACCACTAGCTTGATGAACTTTAGCATGCATATATGCCTGTGTAACCAGGTCCAGATGTTGCACATTTCCAGCACCCTTACCCCTTTTCCAGTTCATACCCCTCTGGGCATCTCTTTGAATTATTTTATGACCTCTAATAGCATAGAATAGTTTTGTCTTTTGAAAAGAACGTTCAGTTTCCCTACTCCTTTTTCCCTTCTGCCTTCGTTCTTGGCAGGCAAAGTATGGGAACTTACTGCCAGTGGAAGAAAGGTAGAGGTTACAGTCCCAGGGAAAGAGAGACTGAAGCAGAGAGAGGAATGTGCAGATATGGACCCCTGGAGCCCTGGCTTCCCACAGCTTTTGTAGACCCTGCCAGTCCAGCCAAGGCCAGAATACTGGAATGGGTAGTCTTTCCCTTCTCCAGGGGATCTGCCCAATTCAGGCATTGAACCCAGGTCTCCTGCATTGCAGAAAGATTTTTTTTACCAGCTGAGCCACAAGGGAACCCAATATTAAGTATTAAAGGCATTATAAACATTTTAAATAATTTATTTTTAATAAATACATAAAAATAGGAAATTAATCATTTGATAACTTGATCTTTTAATGTGTGGCCTCTCAGTGAACTCTGAGTCCACCATAGCCTCTCTTTCTTATAACAGCCAAGCTGTGAGGCAATGTTTAAAGGCAAGCTTTGAGACCAGGAAGAAAGGAATGGGTGAAACTCACAGGCTTGCAGAACTCTGCTCAGAATAGGCCTCAGCTGTACTTCTTTGTCCGCTCAGAGATGATGAGGCAGAAACACACTTGGGGCTTCATGGAGAGAGAAACTCATGACCCTTGAGAGAGCTGACCTACCCTGACAGGCCTGGTGCTACACAGCTGTGCCAAAGCAGTGAAGTACAGCTTTGGGACCAAGCCCTTGAGTGACTCCAGGCCATTTTGACATGCTTTGACATCAGAAGGAAGTTGTTGCCCTGTCCTGATCATCACCTTTGCCCCTGTGTAGAACTGACAAGACCTGAGTGTCCTTTCTTTCTGTGTGAGTGAAGGAAACTAAGGAGAGGGCAAACCAAGGCCCAGAGTTTTCAGGCTTGTTCAACAAGATTTAATGCAGTGTCATTTGCTAATTGGGAAAAGTAGAGATTTGTGGGAAAAGTAGAGACCTTAGTTTTTGTGAGGTTACATTTGATTTCTTACTAGATGGCCAAATGGATAAAGTAAGGAAGCAATTGGATTTATAAACCTGGAAGTGAGGAGAGAGAGATAAATTAAGGAATGTTTAGCATATAAATGTTATTTAAGGTTGCAGGGAAAGCAGAGTTTTTAGAGCTGTGAGTCACAATCCATTAGTGTTATCACATCAATTTTGGTTAAGACCAATATTTAAAAAATTAAATAGAATAAGATATAGTGGAGTAGAAAGTATGAGAGAGAATCATACAGATGTATAAACTGTTATTTTGTGAAACTGATGATTCCAATAAACTATCTATGTGTATATGTATATACTCACACACACATACACACACACACACACATATTTGACATACATGTCATTAAGATGAGAGGAAAGAAGAGGGCCTGGAGTTAAGTCTTGAGTGATAACAATACTTTGAGATCTTGCAAATGAGGAACAGTAAAATAGCTGGTGTTGGTATAAGGAAAACTGGAAATAGAGGGGTCATAGAATTCAGGAGAGAATGTTTCAAGTAATAAAGAGTGAACAAGTATATTGAGTAATGCTGGGAGGCAGGACAGATGAGGGAAGAACCTATCTATGGCGTTTGGTTTGCTGGAGATGCCTAATGACTTTGGCAAGAATCTTTTGAGTGGACTGTGGGAAAGAAGCTGTGTTGGTGTGGATTGATAAGAGAATGGCAGATGGAAAATTAGAAACAGGGTGGATATAGAATCTTTCAAGAGGTTTGACTATGGAAGAGCTGAAACTGAAGGAGGCAGAATGGTACAAGGTGATTTCATTTAAAAAAGTAATAAATTAAATAAAATAATTTTTAGAGATGAGAGAATGTAGAATACCTTTACATATCTACTCCATTAATTCCACCTTTGATGTTGGTTCTGAACAATGATGGCAGCTTAGATAGACTGGGAATAGCTGCTTGGAGCAGGGCCAAGAAGAGCTGTGAGGCTGTGTTTGACAGCATGTTGCTATCATTGACTTAGATTGAGATGTTGGAAGATGGGTATGGGAAAAAAAAAAGATTTTAAAGAGTGCTTACAGGGTTTAGTGGTTAGATTTTGTTTGGTTGCCTTGAAAAAAGAGAAATATCATTCACTGAACAAAAATATACTTAATAATTATATGTTCAGGAAAGTACTTGTTTTTTTGGTAGATGACAAAACAAGATTATTTTGTACTGTCAAGGATCTTATAATCAAGGCAGAGGGGCAAGGCATACACACAAAGCTGAAGATTAGTATATAATTTCATGCTTAAATGACTGGTAGAGAAAGTAAGTTCTACAAAATAAGATGATTAAAATGTGCTGTGGGAGTTGAGGAAAGCCTTGTAGAGCAGTGGTTTTTGAACTGTGAATCTCAGCCCATTAAAGCATTGTATTAATTTGCTAGTGCTTCCATGCTAGTAAATGTAAACAATAGATGACTTAACAGAATGTTTTTTTCTCACAATACTGGAAGCTAGAAGTCCAAAGTCAAGCTGTCAGCAGGTTGCTTTCTCCTAAAGACTTCCTGCTTGGTTTATAGATGGCCCTCTACCCTGAGTGTCTCCATATGGTCTTCCCTTTATATGGGTGCATGTCCTAATCTCCTCTTCTTATAAAGATAGCCACCACATTGGATTAGTGCTCACCCTAAGACCTCATCATTCCTTCATTACCTCATTAAAAACTCTATCTCCAAATAAGGTCACATTCTGAGGTACTGAGGGTTAGAACTCAACATAAATTTTAAGAGACAAAATTCAGCCTATGACACAGTATCATCATGAAATCAGTTTAGTGATTTAAAGCAGGATTAAAAAAAGGAATGGAATAGGATAAAGTATAACAGAACAGAAGATATCAGTGTGAATCCTACTGTGCTTGTGCTCAGGTGTATCCAGGTCTTTGTGACCCCATGGATGGTAGCCCGCCAGGCTCCTCTGTCCATGGGATTGTCCAGGCAAGAATACTGCAGTGGGTTGCCATTTCTTCCCTAGGGGATCTTTCCATCCCAGGGATTGAACGCGTGTCGCCAGTGTCTCCTGTTGGCAGGTGGGTTCTTTAACACTGAGTCACCTGGGAAGCCCAATAGAAGCATGATAAAAAAATTTCTTTTATTGGTTATAGTAAAAACAATAGTTTAAAAGCCACTATCATAGAGAATCCAGGAATGCAGCAATGTGTGAATACATGGAAGGACTGGGGAAGATTATTAACTTATAGGAACAGAATGAACAGGCAATAAGCGAATACCAAACACAACATCTTCTTGGGAGAAAAAGAAGTGTCACCTGTTTGGAAGTGAACCTTCACACCAAGTCATAATTAGACCTTAACTTTGGATCATAATGCAGGGCTTCCCTGGTGTTGCAGAGGTTAAAGTGTCTGCCTGCAATGTGGGAGACCTGGGTTCTATCCCTGGGTCAGGAAGATCCCCTGGAGAAGGAAATGGCAACCCACTCCAGTATTCTTGCCTGGAGAATCCCATGGACGGAGGAGCTTGGTGGGCTACAGTCCACAGGTCGCAAAGAGTTGGACACGACTGAGCGACTTCACTTTCACTTTCACTTTTGGATCATAATATAGTCTATACTTTGGTCAACTGAAGCAAAAAACATACTCATTGGAAAAGACCCTGATGCTGGGAAAGGTTGAAGGCAGAAGAAGGGGAAGACAGAGGATCAGATGGTTGGATGACGTCACTGATTCTATGAACATGAGTCTGAGTAAGGCCTGGGAGTTGGTGATGGACAGGGGAATGTGGTGTGCTGCAGTCCATGGGGTTGCGAAGAGTCAGTGATGACTGAGCAACTGAACTGAGCTGAACTGAACTGACAGTGTTGAAGTCAAGCTAAGAACATGAATTTTCACACTGTTGGTGAAGGAAGATTTTATGCAGTCGTGAATTTGGTAGTTTGTGAAGCTATAATGGCAACTGAATTAGAGAGGGGAGAGTCTAGAAACAAGAATATTGGAAGCTGATGGGTTTCCCTGGCATAGATTGAGGGGGGTCCCTAAACAAGCTGGTGAAGGAAAGAAAAAGAACGATGGCTGTCAGATATACATATAAAAAAAAAAGTCACAGGACTTGTCTGAATAAACATGAGACAGAAAAGTACAAGTAGTGGAGGTTAGAGGGGTTCTGGCTTTAAGAATCAGGTTGTCCAATTCACTTAAAAAATTTTTTTTTCTTTTTTAATTTATTTTTACTGGAGTATGATTGATTTACAATGTTGTGTTAGCTTTGGGTGTACAGCAAAGTGATTCCATTATGTATATGCATATATCCATTCTTTTTAAAATGAAGTAAGAATTCAGTCACGGTAGCCACATTTGAAGTGCTGAGTATTCATGATGTACCTAGTGGCTGCAGGATTAAATAGTCCAGATATTGCCCATCCATCATCACAGAGTTCTACTGGACAACACTAGCGAGTGCTTCCTTGAACTTTCTTTTGAGATGCTAGCTCAGCACCCATGACTTCCATACTCAGAAGCACTTTCAGGTATTACTTTGATGAAATTTGCTTGTGGTCACTAGAAAAGCCCATATGTTCTCAAATCATTCACTCTTCAACCTATTGAATTCCTACCGTTCGTTTCCATTGCTTGGGCTTAAACCCTATACAGATCTAATTAAATTCCCAAAACTCTAAAAGAGGCACGAAGAACCGTCATAAAGATACTTTAAGAATTATTTTTTAAATGTGTAAAAAGCAAAGGAAGAGTATAGACCTTCTAAGAGTTAGAACCAACTTTTAAGCATCTATCAGAAGCAAGTAGAGTTACTGAAATATGCAGTGCAGTTTAAATATTTTTCAAGTTAATTACCTAGTTGATAGAAATAACATGGAACACAAATATTGTATGTCAACATTTTGGAGGAAAATAAGGACTCCCAAGGCCTGATGTTCAGGAGTCAGTTTAAAATAGAAGAAAATGTTTACATATGTTTGCTAATTTCATCCTGTGAGATAGTTATTATTTTTCCCATTTTAAATCAGGAAGAACAGGTATAGGAGAAGTTCACTAACCTGCTCAAGGTCATTTAGCTACTAAGGGACAGAGCCAGGATGGGCACTCAGGTCTTTAACTAATTCCCTGTTCTCAGTTCCTTTAGCCACCTTACCTGGGAGTACAAGAATCTCAGGTTGCTTGTCGTTAAGTGATGGGCTGGATCAATTAATTGAATTTTTATTGAGTAAATAGTATGATCTGAGGGTATCTTTTTACCTGGCTTGAAAGTGGATGTTACCCAAAGGCTTGCTATATGATCAACACTTGGCAAAACTGATAACATTTAAATATTTCACTCTATTATATGAACTTAGTCCTGTCTAGCATCTCCTCTGGCTGTCTGACTCAGTTCATTATCATCACCTGGTGGTAGTGGTTGTGGTTTAGTCCCTAAGTTGTGATGACCCTTTGCGACCCCATTGACTATAGCCAGCACGTCTCTGTCCATGGAATTCTCCAGGCAAGAATCATGGAGTGGGTTGCCATTCCATTCTCCAGTGGATCTCCCCAGTCCAGGGGTCAAACCTGCATTTCCCGCATTGCAGGTGGATTCTTTATGGCTGAGCCACCAGGGAAGTAGTATTATCAACTAGTGAGATACATTTTATTGGTAGGATTTTCTTTTCTGACTGACCAAATATCCCTAAACAAAATCGACCAGTTCAGTTCAGTCGCTCAGTTGTGTCCGACTCTCTGCAACCCCATGAATTGCAGCACGCCAGGCTTCCATTACCAATTCCTGGAGTTCATTCAAACTCACTTCCATCAAGTTGGTGAAGCCATCCAGCCATCTCATCCTCTGTCATCCCCTTTTCCTCCTGCCTTCAATCCCTCCCAGCATCAGAGTCTTTTCCAATGAGTCAACTCTTCGCATGAGGTGGCCAAAATATTGGAGTTTCAGCTTTAGCATCATTCCTTCCAAAGAAATCCCAGGGCTGATCTCCTTCAGAATGGACCGGTTAGATCTCCTTGCAGTCCAAGGGATTCTCAAGAGTCTTCTCCAACATCACAGTTCAAAAGCAACAATTTTTTGGCGCTCAGCCTTCTTCACAGTCCAACTCTCACATCCATACACGACCACTGGAAAAACCATAGCCTTGACTAGACGGACCTTTGTTGGCAAAGTAATGTCCCTGCTTTTGAATATGCTCTCTAGGTTGGTCATAACCCTCCTTCCAAGGAGTAAGCGTCTTTTAATTTCATGGCTGTAATCACCATCTGTGGTGCTTTTGGAGCCCCAAAAAATAAAGTCTGACATTGTTTCCACTGTTTCCCCATCTATATCCGATGAAGTGGTGGGACCAGATGCCATGATCTTCGTTTTCTGAATACTGAGCTTTAAGCCAACTTTTTCACTCTCCTCTTTTACTTTCCTCAAGAGGCTTTTTAGTTCCTCTTCACTTTCTGCCATAAGTGTGGTGTCATCTGCATATCTGAGGTTACTGATATTTCTCTCAGCAATCTTGATTCCAGCTTGTGTTTCTTCCAGTCCAGCATTTCTCATGATGTACTCTGCATAGAAGTTAAATAAGCAGGGTGACAATATACAGCCTTGACGTACTCCTTTTCCTATTTGGAACCAGTCTGTTGTTCCATGTCCAGTTCTAACTGTTGCTTCCTGACCTGCATATCGGTTTCTCAAGAGGCAGGTCAGGTGGTCTGGTATTCCCATCTCCTTCAGAATTTTCTACAGTTTATTGTGATCCACACAGTCAAAGGCTTTGGCATAGTCAATAAAGCAGAAATAGATGTTTTTCTGGAACTCTCTTGCTTTTTCCATGATCCAGCGGATGTTGGCAATTTGATCTCTGGTTCCTCTGCCTTTTCTAAAACCAGCTTGAACATCAGGAATTTCATGGTTCAAGTATTGCTGAAGTCTGGCTTGGGGAATTTTGAGCATTACTTTACTAGCATGTGAGATGAGTACAATTGTGTGGTAGTTTGAGCATTCTTTGGCATTGCCTGTCTTTGGGATTGGAATGAAAACCGACCTTTCCAGTCCTGTGGCCACTGCTGAGTTTTCCAAATTTGCTGGCATATTGAGTGCCACACTTTCACAGCATCATCTTTCAGGATTTGAAACAGCTCAACTGGAATTCCATCACCTCCACTAGCTTTGTTCGTAGTGATGCTTTCTAAGGCCCACTTGACTTCACATTCCAGGATGTCTGGCTCTAGGTGAGTCATCACACCATCATGATTATCTTGGTCGTGAAGCTCTTTTTTGTACAGTTTTGTGTATTCTTGCCACCTCTTCGTAATATCTTCTGCTTCTGTTAGGTCCATACCATTGCTGTCCTTTATCGAGCCCATCTTTGCATGAAATGTTCCCTTGGTATCTCTAATTTTCTTGAAGAGATCTCTAGTCTTTCCCATTCTGTTGTTTTCCTCTATTTCTTTGCATTGATCACTGAAGAAGGCTTTCTTATCTCTTCTTCTATTCTTTGGAACTCTGCATTCAGATGCTTATATCTTTCCTTTTCTCCTTTGCTTTTCAATTCTCTTCTTTTCAGAGCTATTTGTAAGGCCTCCCCAGACAGCCATTTTGCTTTTTTGCATTAGTTTTCCATGGGGATGGCCTTTATCCCCGTCTCCTGTACAATGTCATGAACCTCCATCCATAGTTCATCAGGCACTCTATCTATCAGATCTAGTCCCTTAAATCTATTTCTCACTTCCACTGAATAATCATAAGGGATTTGATTTAAGTCATACTGGAATGGTCTAGTGGTTTTCCCTACTTTCTTCAATTTAAGTCTGAATTTGGCAATAAGGAGTTTATGATCTGAGCCACAGTCAGCTCCCAGTCTTGTTTTTGCTGACTGTATAGAGCTTCTCCATCTTTGGCTGCAAAGAATATAATCAATCTGATTTCGGTGTTGACCATCTGGTGATGTCCATGTGTAGACTCTTCTCTTGTGTTGTTGGAAGAGGGTGTTTGCTATGACCAGTGCGTTTTCTTGGCAACACTCCATTAGCCTTTGCCCTGCTTCATTCCATAATCTAAGGCCAAATTTGCCTGTTACTCCAGGTGTTTCTTGACTTCCTACTGCATTCCAGTCCCCTATAATGAAAAGGACATCTTAATTCACAAGCACACCACAAAACATAGAACAAAGATCACATCTTAGTGGCACTCATGCTCCTGCATAGCATATCAAAACATCATTGTACTATGTCATAGGGGTTGTGAGTAAAGCTGGGAACCGATGAAGCTCACCTGTATGTGCCAACTTGGGAATTTTGTTTCAGGCTACACTTTTTAGAGGTTTTAATGAGCTAGATTTCTGCCAGAAAAATATTTGGTTTTATTTTATAGGAGTATACACTTCAGCTCATATATAGATGATGTCATCCCATATGAGATTTCTCTAATTGTTAATACACATGTTCTTCCCATTTGTAGGCACTAATGGTGTGACAGTAAAAATCCTGCCAAAATTTCACTGAGGCCATGAGTAACTTTCTTTCCCAGATGTATTATACATGACAATATACTTGGAATTAATTTTGCTTATAGGTTTCAGCAATAAGAAGCCTGAATTTTATTCCTGGGAGGTTGGACAAAAGACTTTGTATAATGTAACGGATGTGTTGGGAGAAATGATGCCTGCCTCTGAAGAAAATTGGATGAGGCAAGGAGAAAATAGTTTTAAATTCTATCCACCATTCCATATCTCTAGCACCTATACCCAGGGGTTACCCAAAGCGAAAATCCTTCAAGTATTGAAAGAAAAACATTGAATTCAATATGAGGTAAGACTCAGAATTACAGTGCATAGTGGGTATTAATTATAGACCTTATAGTAAAGAATAATGTGAAGTGGTATTTTTTAAGTGCAGGGTAATATCATCTCATCAAGATATCATAGAATCATAAACCCTCCCTCTTCTGGCAGATTTTGTAGTCTCTGGATCTTCTTATCAAAGAGAAAAACTCCTTTAAGGGGATTCTATGCCAATGATATAGCCTTTCTTGTAATGTCAAACGCAATTAATTGCCATCTTCTCAATAGCCAGGCATCCATGTCTAAGAAGCTGCCTATTTCTTGGTTGCAAATAGAGGAAAGAATGAATTTTTTTTGCTGAGTTAGAACAATTCCTCTCAGGGACCCAGTCCCAGGAGATGATGAGGTTTGCCTTGTTTTAATGTTGACACCCATCCTTTCTTTTTTCCCTTCTCAAGATAGGCATCATTTTGTTCTCTTTTCAATCATAGGATCATCATCAGCCCTGTGTACTGACACAGGAGTCTAAAATGTAGCTTCCTCCTGGTTTGGTCTCTCTCTCGTAAAAATATCTCTACTCCCTTTTACCCTCATACTTATTAATATTGTATTTGCCTACAGCTTTTTCTTGATTCTCTTTTCTTGCCATCTTTAAGTAATCTCATTTATTTAATCTCTCCATTTCTGTATAGTTGACTTCCTTGTTGATTTATAACCTTAAGCTTTCTTTCAATGTATTTCTCCATTCAATTCAGGTCAGTTCAGTCACTCAGTTGTGTCCGACTCTTTGCGACCCCATGAACCGCAGCACGCCAGGCCTCCCTATTCGTCACCAACTCCCGGAGTCCACACAAACCTGTGTCCATCAAGTCGATGATGCTATCCAGCCATCTCATCCTCTGTCTTCTCCTCCTCCTGCCGTCAATCTTTCCCAGCATCAGGGTCTTTTCAAATGAGTCAGCTCTTTGCATCAGGTGGCAAATTATTGGAGTTTCAGCTTCAACATCTGTCCTTCCAATGAACACCCAGGAGTGATCTCCCTTAGGATGGACTGGTTGGATCTCCTTGCAGTCCAAAGGACTCTCAAGAGTCTTCTCCAACATCACAGTTCAAAAGCATCAATTCTTCGGCACTCAGCTTTCTTTATAGTCCAACTCTCACATCCATACACGACCACTGAAAAAACCATAGCCTTGACTAGATGGACCTTTGTTGACAAAGGAATGTTTCTGCTTTTTAATGTGCTGTCTAGGTTGGTCATAACTTTCCTTCCAAGGAGTATGTGTCTTTTAATTTCATGGCTGCAATCACCATCTGTAGTGATTTTGGAGGCCAGAAAAATAAAGTCAGCCACCGTTTCCACTGTTTCCCCATCTATTTCCCATGAAGTGTTGGGACTGGATGCCATGATCTTAGTTTTCTGAATGTTGAGCTTTAAACCAACTTTTTCACTCTCCTCTTTCACTTTCATCAAGAGGTTCTTTAGTTCTTCTGCCATAAGGGTGGTGTCATCTGCATATCTAAGGTTATTGATATTTCTCCTGGCAATCTTGATTCCAGCCCGTGCTTCTTCCAGCCCAGCGTTTCTCATGATGTACTCTGCATAGAAGTTAAATAAGCAGGGTGACAATATACAGCCGTGATGTACTCCTTTTCCTGTTTGGAACTAGTCTGTTGTTCCGTGTCCAGTTCTAACTGTTGCTTCTTGACCTGCATACAGGTTTCTCAAGAGACAGGTCGGTGGTCTGGTATACCCATCTCTTTCAGAATTTTCCACTGTTTATTGTGATCCACACAGTCAAAGGCTTTGGCATAGTCAATAAAGCAGAAATAGATGTTTTTCTGGAACTCTCTTGCTTTTTCCATGATCCAGCAGATGTTGGCAATTTGATCTCTAGTTCCTCTGCCTTTTCTAAAACCAGCTGGAACATCTGGAAGTTCACGGTTCATGTATTGCCGAAGCCTGGCTTGGAGAATTTTGAGCATTACTTTACTAGCATGTGAGATGAATGCAATTTTGAGGTAGTTTGAGCATTCTTTGGCATGGTCTTTCTTTGAAATTCGGATAAAAACTGACCTTTTCCAGTCGTGTGGCCACTGCTGAGTTTTCCATATTTGCTATATTTCTTTTTTAAAAAAATTCTTTAATGGAAAATCTCATACATACACAAAGTAGGCAGAATAGTGCAATGAATTCCCATGTTGCCATCACCTAACTTAAAAATCATCAATATTTTTCCAATCTTGTTTCATATATACCCAGTAATATCTATAAAATAATGGTTAGATCTAGAGGCTGGAAGAATATATCAGATGGTGATGCTGTGAATTTCCTAAGAAATCCTTTCATTAGGCATATAATGACTTGTGTTACTAAAGTTAATACTGTTCACGGGTTTTCCATATTTCAGTCTGATCAATTCATTGTAAATTTCCCCATCAACCTAATGACTTTAGCAAAAAGCATATGTCTATTGCTGATCATTGGAATCTTTCCTTCTGGTCTTTGCAAGCAAAGCTATAAAAAAGCTACTGTAAAAGCTAAGGCAACACCGTAGTGGCATTTTTTTGTAATAGTGAAAGATAAGAGAGACCTAAATGTCCAGCAATAGTGGTCTGGTTGAAGAAACTGCTTTTATTCACATCCTCTCAAAGAACTACTATGCAACTATAAATGGGACAAAAAAAAACTTCTACATATGGGTAATCACCTTGATAGAAATTTAAGTGAAAAATGCAGGTGCAGAATAGTATAGTTCGTTAGCTTTGCATAAGAAAATGGAAAGTATAAATTTATATATGTAGTTGCTTAATTGTATATCATTATATTAATATTTATATTATTTATTAATATTTTATAGTAAACATAAATCAAATTATGCTGTATGTGGTATTAATATTTTATATTTAGTATCTTTAATATAGATAATATTAATGTATAGTATTGCCATATATTATGTATATGACATATATCTTATACATATGGTAAATTCCTAGAAGTGGGATTGCTAAATCAATGGAAAATAAATATACATGTAATTTATTTATGTTTTATCACATTGTCTCCACGTGGGTTATATAATTTTGCATTCCCACTAAGAATACATTACAGCACTTGTTTCCCCACAGTTTTATCAAAAGAGACTGTGGATTTTGTCTACATGATCTGTGGAAGTGGTTTCATAGTGACTTAAAATTTGTGTCTCTCATATTATGAATGAAGCTAATCATTGTTCCCTATGGCTAAAATTTAGTTCAATTAGTTTTTCTGTGAATTGCTCATTCATACTTTTTTGCTTATTTTTCCTGTGCTGCTGTATGTGGTTTTTTTAATTCTTAATTTTTAGGAGTCCTCTGTAAATTAAGGATATTAGCCTTTTACTTATCAGTTGCCAAAAATCCAGTTTGTCATTTGTCTTCAGCCTTTGCTCATGATGTTTATTCTCATTCAAAAGTTTCCATAAAGTGTCATCTTTATTACTATTTTAAATTGCTCTTAGAATTTGAATTACCCATACTTTTTAACAATCTTTGTTTCATCTTTACATTTAACTTTCTGATCCCTTTCACTTCTGCATTTTTAATTCAAAATCAATATGTAAAAAAGTTAAATTAGCCTCTTTTATATCTCTGTAGACTTACTTTCTTCTCTTTACTTCCTTATTTCTTTTGATGGTTCCCAACAATCTCTCTGTCACCTGAACCCCAAATTTCCAAGTCATTCTTGATTTCTTACCTACCCTTCTCACCTCTGAATAGATTTGTTAATTCTGTTTGTGATTTTCTTACTGGTAGGGGAAAATTCCACAGAATATTAAGATTATAGAAAATGTCATAAAATTCAGGCTCATTTAGAATTAGATATCAGATGTATTTTGGTGTAAAACTACAATAAATGTATTTATTGATCAATAATACCAACTGGAAAAATATGTTGATTTTTCTTTAGTATGCTAAATCAATTGAACCAATAATTAATAAAACTCGAATTCTCTGAATGGGTTTTAGAAATAAATAAATCAGTGAGAAATAAGCTTTTCAACATCTTAGATAAGATGCATAACCCAAGACCACGCCTGCTTTTGATGACTAGTTAACTCAGGCATGGGGCAACTGAGTGGTAAACTTTGTTTATTCTGAGAACAAACATCCCTAAGAAAGATGGTTCAACAAACCATTGGGAATGTAGTTCAGTGAGAGTCATCCGCATCAAATCTACCAATGGTTACATCCAATTTGTAGAAGAAACTTCAAGAACAAAATGTCTTGGACCAATAATATGTGATTAGGAGTTTGGTGACTGGTGTCACTTCCACATTTTCCTTACCCAATAAATATTTTAAAAATTTTCTGATGTTTTGAAAGTCAGTGTGGGAAGCCTGTGGTCAATTTATATAAGCTATTGCTTAATTTCTAAAAGAAATTCAGATGTCCAGTGTCACTTGGTAACTGATTTTTTAAGGTGAAATAAAGCTTGTGGAGAGCAAATATTAGTATGTTGATAGTGGTTTATGTAGATGATAAGATCTGTGGTCAACAAGACCAGAGTTTTGTTTTCATGACTATTCAAAATAGTTCACATGTTTGTAGGATTACTGATGTATCCAAAAATTCGGAGCAGATTAGGCTATCAAGAGAGTGATAATTTTCTTCCATGTCAAAAGGCAACAGCTTTGGGCTTCCCTGGTGGTTCAGTGGTAAAGAATTCACCTGCCAATGCAGGAGACCTGGGTTTGATCCCTGATCTGGGAAGATCCCATATGCTGGGGAGCAACTAGGCCTGTACACCACAACTATTGAGCCTGTGCTGTAGAACCCATGCTTTGCAACAAAGAGAAGCCACCACAATGAGAAGCCTTCACACCACAACTAGCATAGTCCCCGCTCGACAAGCCTAAAGAAAAGCCCTCGGGGCAATGAAGACCTAGCACAGACAAAAATAAGTAAATAAAACTACTTTTTTTAAAAAAAGGTAACAGCTTTCTTGAATTTAGCTTATCATCTGCATTTGAAAGAAAGCTTTTAAACAATTGTCAGCAACTGAGCAAGATGAAGTTAGTTTTAAAGAATGATTAAGAAATAGTTCTGACAAAAAATAGAGAACTACGAAGAATTGACTCATTGGAAAAGACTCTGATGCTGGGAGGGATTGGGGACAGGAGCAGAAGGGGACGACCGAGGATGAGATGGCTGGATGACATCATGGACTCGATGGACGTGAGTCTGAGTGAACTCTGGGAGATGGTGATGGACAGGGAGGCCTGGCGTGCTGTGATTCATGAGGTCAAAAAGAGTCGGACATGACTGAGAGACTGAACTGAACTGAACTGAACTGAACTTAGCAAATAGTATTTAGAAATAGAATTAGAAAATTTTAGAGTTATAAATCTGAAGTTCAAACTGATCATTAAGAAAACCTATGAAACTAAATGACTATTTATTTGTGTGATTTCACAAATAATGATATAAATGTTCAAAGGTATAAGGACATAATGTAAACCAAAGTAAGTAGGCTCACTATTTACTGATAGTTGACTTTCTACTCGACACTGCTTGACTTTCGGTTGCTATCCATTACTTTACCCCAGATTATTTTGTGCCAGTCAGTCCTGTAGCAATTTGTACATGATTTGTGGTTGACAAACAAGTGACATGCATAGAATCTATTTTAGTCCTGGTCTTACACTGTGATTAATGAAGAATCAGTGACACAGTTTTTTCCCCTTGTTTAAAAGTTAGATGCCGTCTCCTAGACAAATTAGCTCTATTTAACTTTGTATACAATTATTTATCAAGTATCAGTTTATAAAGATTGCCCACCATAAAACGGAACAAGAGTAGGACACTCATGAATTATATTATTGCAAAGTGCATAACTGGAGAAGAAATGGCAACTCATTCCAGTATTCTTGCCTGGAAAACTCCATGGACAGGAATTTTGGTGGGGTATAGTCTATGGGGTCACAAAGAGTCAGCACAACTGAGCGACTGAGCACAAAGTGCATAACAGAAATTATAAATTAAAACAAAATCAGAATCTAAAAATAAATCTAAATAACATTGTTCCCAGGATGTCTATTTCTATCAATGTAGTAAATTAGACACTGAAAGTGAATCTTGTGATTGAAGCAATTAAAATTCTGGATAAAAGGTATTTTGAACATCTTGTAAAACACACTGATAAAAAGGAAGGGATTTGCAGAGACAGAACCAAAGTTAAACGGGAATGCTGGGGGGTAAGCAAGTTTTGATGCTGACCTTGCTCAGGAGTTATCTGCACTGAGACCTTGAGCTTTTCTGCCGAGGCTGTACAAGCAAAGGAGACGGATGGAAGTCCTCAGAACTGCATAAAGTAGAAGACCTAACAAGAGCCTTATAAATAAAGCTGGAACCCTGGAGAAGTACATTCTTTATATTTTTGACTATGTGGATCACAACAAACTGTGGAAAATTCTGAAAGAGATGGGAATATCAGACCACCTGACCTGCCTCTTGAGAATCCTGTATGCAGGTCAGGAAGCAACAGTTAGAACTGGACATGGAACAACAGAGAGGTTCCAAATAGGAAAAGGAGTATGTCAAGGCTGTATATTATCACCCTGCTTATTTAACTTCTATGCAGAGTACATCATGAGAAATGCTGGGCTGGAAGAAGCACAAGCTGGAATCAAGATTGCCGGGAGAAATAGCAATAACCTTAGATATGCAGATGACACCACTCTTATGGCAGAAGAACTAAAGAACCTCTTGATGAAAGTGAAAGAAGAGAGCGAAAAAGTTGACTTAAAATTCAACATTCAGAAGACCAAGATCATGGCTTCTTGTCCCATCACTTCATGTCAGATAGATGGGGAAACAGTGGGAACAGTGACAGACTTTATTTTGGGGGGGCTCCAAAATCACTGCAGATGGTGACAGCAGCCATGTAATTAAAAGATGCTTGCTCCTTGGAATAAAAGTTATGACCAACCTAAACAGTATATTAAAAAGCCTAGACATTACTTTGCCAACAAAGGTCCATCTAGTCAAAGCTATGGTTTTTCCAATAGTCATGTATGGATGTGAAAGTGAAAATGAAGTCACTCAGTTATATCTGGCTCTTTGCAACGCCATGGATTATAGCCTACCAGGCTTCTCCATCCATGGATTTTCCAGGGAAGAGTGCCAGAGTGGGTTTCCATTTCCTTCTCTAGGGAATCTTCTTGACCCAGGGACTGAACCCTGGTCTCCCGCATTGTGGGCAGATGCTTCACCCTCTGAGCCACCAGGGAAGACCATATGGATGTGAGAGTTGGATTACAAAGAAAGCTGAGTGCTGAAGAATTTATGTTTTTGACTCTTGAGAGTCCCTTGGATTGCAAGGAGAACCAACCAGTCCATTCTAAAGGAAATCAGTCCTGAATATTCATTGAAAGGACCGATGCTGAAGCTGAAACTCCAATACTTTGGCCTCCTGATGTGAAGAACTGACTCATTTGAAAGGATGCTGGGAAAGATTGAAGTTAGGAGAAGGGGAAGACAGAGGATGAGATGGTTGGATGGTATCACTGACTCAGTGGACATGAGTTTGAGTAAACTCTGGGAGTTGGTGATGGATAGGGAAGCCTGGCATGCTGCAGTTCATGGGATCACAAAGAGTTGGACATGACTGAGTAACTGAACTGAAATGAACTGATAAGTTAAATAGGAAAGAAACCTTATTGTGAAGAAGGAGAGAGCAAAGAAATTTAACTGTGTTTACCATGATGTGGGGCAGAGGAAAAAAAATAATCTCATCTGAGAATATGTAACTAAATTCAACCCTCACGGATATGTGTGATCTTGATTTATTCTATACATGTAGTCTGGAAAAACTCAAGTAGCAAATTTAGAGTGATCCCTGTTTGGAAGTGACTCCAGGCTAGTGACACAAGGAAATACAAATTACCTTAGGAGAGACTCAACTTCAACCCAGCCTTCAAAGTGTTTTTACAGAAACAATTCCAAGGAGAATGAGCTGCCCATAGTCAATAATCCCAAAGCATATGAAGCCCCATGGGAACATGTGGGACAACAGACACCAGAACAGACCCATAGAGACTTTGGAAATTATTGTAAATTGAATGTGAAATAACTATGGAATATGTCCAAATCACTTCAAATTAAGCTTGAAAATTGGAGCAGAGAAGACTATAAAAATATCCTAACAAACAGGAAAAAATATCAAATAGAACTTTAAGAAATTAAAAATATGCAAAATAGACTTAAAATCCTATGGATAGATTGAATAGCAGGTTAGACAGAGCTAAAGAGAAAGAAACTCAGTGAACTGGAAGATAGAACTGCAAAAGTACAAAATATAGATTCAGAAAAACAAGTGAAGGGAATTATGAAAAACAGAATAACTACTAGTCTTATGGAGGATAGGAGTGATGTGTATATATATATAATATGTGCTCAGTATTCTTTGGAAGGAATGATGCTAAAGCTGAAACTCCAGTACTTTGGCCACCTAGTGCAAAGAGTTGACTCATTGGAAAAGACTCTGATGCTGGGAGAGATTGGGAGCAGGAGGAAAAGGGGACGACAGAGGATGAAATGGCTGGATGGCATCACCGACTCGATGGAAGGGGGTTTGGGTGAACTCTGGGAGTTGGTGATGGACAGGGAGGCCTGGAGTGCTGCAATTCATGGGGTCTCAAAGAGCTGGACACGACTGAGCGACTGAACTAAACTGAATGGATTATAAGAATGGTAAGGTACATATTTAATACATGTAATATACATTATACATATAATTTCAGGGATAAGTAATAGCAACAAAATTGAAGAGGCAATATCTGAGGGATAGTGAATGAGAATTTATCAGAAGTTTTGAAAGACACCAATCCTTACATAGAGGAAACTCAGTGAATTACAAGCAGTTCAAAGTAGTCCACTGTATTCTAGTCGATCTCCAAAACTGGGTTTATGATAATGTCACAAGCTGCAACTAAACGTATGGAATGCCTTCCATTATGTTTTAAATATTCCCTTAGTGTTTATGAGCCTTTAGGGGAACTGAACTGAACTGGGAGTGAAGTTTTCTGTGCCCAAGAGCAATGCTGAATTCTGAGAAAAGTGGAAGTGGCAGGACCCTCTTGTAGAAGGGCAGCCTTTGGGTATGTGTCATCCCCCAGCATGATTATCTTAAGACGTTTGTGGCTGATACAGAGAAAAGGAAATCTGGTCATGAGGAAGATTTAAGGAATGATGGTGCTCTGCCTTACATTGTCCCTTACTGCAATCAGTTACTACTACGCTGATATACCAACTAGGGGACATTTGGGGGTCAAAGAAAACCATGCTCCATGAATGACAGGCAGCATGTGTAAGTCTGACCAAGTCTCTTTAAAAATGCACTGTTATTTATGAGTTGCAGGAAGAGCATAGAAAGGAATTGAATATTTGCATGTGTTTGTAAAATAATCCAAACGCTATGTTAGGGATTGCAGAGGTGTTTAACCATTGACAGGAGTCCCACAGAGACCTATGAGGTCATTAGTGCTCAGAGGGAGGCACTTCTGTTGTTTGCTGACTGGCAACATCTTTCCTCCTTATTTCTTGTAATACCACCTGTATTTCTTTACTTATCCACTGTGTAGCTTGAGTGGCAATGGCCCCACTCCAATTCTTGAGGTGGGCTCTGATGGCTTTCAGTTAAATTGAGTGTCCTCACTTTCTCGGGGCAGTTCTTGTCCTAGGATGGTCCAGTCAGGGTGTACCCTGCACCACTGCAGGGAAGCTGGGACCTGGGCTCCTTCTCTTCCATGACGAGGTGTCCCTTGAAGACAGGGGGGTCTGGAACTGGAACAAAGACTCTTCTATTGACCAAACCCTAGACAGACTCCTCTGGGCCCAACTAGACCCTGTCTTGAGCATCTTCTCAAGATCCCAGTTTTAACAAGAATCCTAATCCAGGTTATTGAGAATCCCTCCCCTTCAATATTTGATCATCCTCAATATCTGAGCAGATTTCTCATGTCACCATCCCTCAGGTGATATGTGATCACCTTTGCTTGTCTTCAGCAAGAATCCTGTCAAGCAGGCTTAGACAGAATCCCTCTTAGCCCTGATGTTTTCTCTTAATAACTTTCTACCTGCTGACCTCCTTCCCTTGCTTCTTGGCCATTGATCCTTAGTTTTCCTTGTTGCATTCAGAGTCGAGCCCAATCTCTCTCCTGTACTGCAGAACCTCATTGTTAAGAGTCCCTGTGCTTATAACAATAGTGCTAAGCATGCCTTACTGTTGTAACAAGTGTCAGAATAATTTTTTCTTTCAGAGATACTATCTGTGGGGAACCAACAAGAGAAAATCACATAAAATAATGTAAAAGTTCATATGACATGGACCTCTGGACAACCTGGCTTGGGACTCACATTTTTTTCTTACCAAATATTTTTTCATTTCTTTCTTAAAACATTTTGGATCAATTTTGTTCCTATGATTCAACATATTATGAACTAATATTAAATAGGAAATGGGATATCTAAAATATGTTTACCTTTGAAATCTGTACTTCTTGTTTACTATACAGCTTTCCTAGTCATAAGGACGATCATTGCTGTTGTTTAGTCGCTAAGTCACGTCCAGCTCTCTTCAACCCCATGAACTGTAGCATGCCAGGCTTTCCTGTCCTTCATTATCTCCTGGAGTTTGCTCAAACTCGTGTCCATTGAGTCAGTGATGTCATCCAACCATGTCATCCTCTGTTGCTCCCTTCTCCTTCTGCTTTCAATCTTTCCCAGCATCAGGGTCTTTTCCATTGAGTCAGCTCTTCGCATCAGGTGGCCAAAGTATTGGAGCTTCAGCTTCAGCATTGGTTCCTCCAGCAAATATTCAGAGTTGATTTCCTTAAATCTCCATCCACTTGACCAAAAGTCTCAAAACAAACATTCTAATCCATCTTTTGCCATGATAGTCCTGATCGGTAAATGAAGAATGGAAATATTGAGTTAAAATTCAAAATATGGTTTAGTAACCATTTTTGTTCTAGTTATTTATCTCTTCTCCTGAAAGAGAAAGGCAGAAAAAAATAAAGACAGATCAAAGCTCAGAAGAGAAAAAGACTGAATAAAAGCAGAATAAAACTAGATCAGAATATTCTGATGTTGGATTTTCTCCTTCTGCCATTTTGGAAAGCCAGGATGTTTCAGCTTGCAAGAAGGTAGCATTTCTGGATTGATTTTACTGGAGCAGAAGAAATACAAATGCTTTTGTTCTAGACAAGCAATTTATACAAAACATCAAAGCCCCGGGCCACTACAAACAGCTGTTCAACACTCCAAGTCAGAATAAAATCCACATATTCATAATAATTAGTCCATATTGGAACTTGAAAGACATTTTTATGGGCCTTTTACCTGAAGAACTCTGATGATTCAATTGTCTTCACTAAACTGCTAAATTGATATCTATTATGGCATTAATTTTAGCAAACAATTTCTAAGACTTGACAGAAATTTCTTTTAAATATTCATCATTCTGGTAGGGAAAGAATGTGCCTCAGATATGATAGACAGAAATCAGAGATGCATAGAGAAATGAAATGTCCATCAATATCAGAAGCTGGCAAGGAGAAGTGCATGATCAGCTTTCTTTGTAGAAGTTCAGGTCTTTTCTTGATATTTCCTCTGCCTTCCCTGGAACCACTGAATTCACTCAAACATTGGAAGGTTATAAGTCATAGAGGGCTTCCCTGAGGCTCTGTGGTAAACAGCCCATCTGTCAATGCAAGAGATCTGAGTTTTATCCCTGGTCGGGAAGATCCCCCGGAGGAGGAAATGGCTACCCACTTCAGTATTCTTGCCTGGGAATCCCATGGAGAGAGGAACATGTTGGGCTACAGTCCATGTGGTCTCAAATGAGTGGGACATGACTTAGAGACCAAACAACAAGCCATAGAGGATAGACCCCAAGAGAAGCCCATGAAGTGGACAGGACTATTCCCAGACAGCCATTCCCTAAGGAAACAAACTGGATTTTATGATCCAGCAAACCTTGTCGACTAGTAGGAACCATCTTTGAATGTAACAATAGGTAAGCGACTACTACCAGGAAATTACTTTCTTTTGGTAAAGCCTGGTGCTTTGTCTCTTCAAGTTCAGTGTGCGTGTGTGCGTGTGTGTGTGTGTGTGTGTGTGTGTGTGTATGTATAAGGTTAATCTAAAGTCAGAATTAACCTTTGGATACAGAGTAATGTATGCAAAGGTATGCATCTATACTCTTTTTTAAGGTATGCATCTATACTCTTTTTTCCCCCTGAGCACTGGCCCCAAATATCAATTTGATGCTTTTACTCTAAATTTTAAAATCATGTTTTAGGTAATGCTAATTCTATTTATAAATTTTCAGAACTCTAACAGGCACAAATAACCCCAGATCTTGCTGCAGTGAAAAAAAAAAATCAATTAGCTCTTATTAGTTTTGGAAGATATAGCTAAAGACAAAAAGAAAAAGCTAAAAGACGTTTCCTTGTATGTTTGTTTGCTTTTCCCTTTTACATATGCTTTATTTGTTCTCAGGCATATATAGAACATTTGAATAAAAAGTTCCTATAGGTAGAAATGTACCTGAAGCAGTACAATAACAGAGACATTTCTTTTGTGTTAGTACCTTACAAATTGTTGACTACATTGGATTTAGTCATATACTTTCCAGGGTTGGGTAATTTTTAGTGAAGTCTCAATTCTAATTTTTCTTTGTATCAAGGATTCCCTAAAAATATGTGTTCAAATAGTTTCCCTTATTGAAACACATTTTGTGTTTCAGAATATCAAATTTTGATCACAAACTGTGTGCATAATTGCTTTTCAAAGTTATCAGAGATTTTTTGCTGTCATTTGATATGCAAAACCTGGCAAAGATTTTCTTCTGGACTTCACAACAGGATGGTGGTAGTAAGGAGACAATATTTATTATGTGTCTTTTCTTGTGTCCCAGAGAAGATTAATAATAGTCTTGAAACGTGATATAGAAAGAGCATGCCATTCTTAATTGTACAAAGAGCAAACTATCAAGGATGGCGCTTTGTACAGTCTATAAATCTCCATAGGAATTTCTGTAAACAATTGAAAATGTTGGAATATTGAGGCTTGGAGCCCTGAAAACAGCATGCAGCTAATGGCACCATTCAAAGGAATTGTCACTTCTCTCTTGTCCTTTTCATTAGTCACTGCGTCTCTTCTGTTTTGCCATTTTCATTTTCCTCCAGGCAAACATCCTGTAAGGCAAAAGAGAAGAGGGTGGGAGACTAATTAGTGTGTCAAGGGGAATGAGAAGGTATGGTGAGAATTTCAGAATCTCATTTTCTTTTCACCCCCTTGGAATTGATTTTGCTGTCACCGTTTAAAAAATAACAAATGGATGTGCTTCCATTGTTTGAAGGAGATAAAGTACTCTCTTCCTCTCTCCATATAATTTGCTGCAAATTCTGTTAACCAAATAAATATTTCAGAACCAAAAGTATTAAAAATTTGGAATGTCTTAAATAATTTAATGATGGCAACGAAATGAATTGATTTGTATTTGTTCATATATGTAATTACTATAAGTTCAGATAGAAGTACGTTAAAAGATACGTAATCAGATTAGAGTACTTGCCAGGAAAGTAATGATTTTTTAAAAGCTATGCATTAGGGGGAAAACTTTGCAATGTGCTATTAAAAGCATTCCATTTATGCCATTATTTAGTTGCAGATTGAATCAGAGGTAAAGCTTTGTTGTTTGTTTTTTAATCCAGACTCCTGTCCCTGTAGAAACTCTTGTTTACAGTGTGGTTTGTGAGTGTTGATGGAAAGTTTTCACAGATGAAGTCTTATTAATGCCTTCTTGTTTTCTTACTGAGGGTGGTGGTGCGCAGGCTCCAGGTCTTTCTGTGAACTACCTTCATTTAATACTGAGAAGCAAGTGATTGATTCCCTTCCCTTGTTATCATGTTTTGATTGATAATCACATCCTTTTCCACTGGACCTTGGTGATATGGAAAAGTTAGACTCTTTTGCCAGGGCTTCATTAATCTGAGGTGTTATGTATTGATTGCTGTTGTTGTTTAGTTGCTTAGTCATGTCCAACTTAGTCATGTCCAACTCTTTTTTGACCCTGTGGGTTGTCTGTAGCCCACCAGGCTCTGTCCAGGGGATTTCCCAAGCAAGAAAAATGGAGTGAGTTGCAATTTCCTTCTCCAGGGGATCTTCCTGGTCCGGGGATGAAACCTGCCTCTCCTGCACAGGGACTTGGGTTCTTTACCACTGAGTCATGAGGTGTTGATGAGTGAACATTGACCCTACATTTCAGTTTCATCACTTTGTTTGCTCTACTGGTTTTCTCTGTTCTCTTGTTCTAAGAGATCAATTCTGTTGAAGGAGTGTTTGTTTCCAAGTAGTCTCTTTTTCCTGAAGTTTGACATGAAGAGATTGATTTATTTCTCTCTTTCCTCCTCTGGAATGATACCACTGAGCTTACTATACTGTACTATTTATACTTATTTCTTTGCTTCATTAATTTAGTACCAAAGATTTCATGGTCTGCCTTTTGTTTCCAGTTGTTTTCTTGTGGAAAGTTATTTTAATGATGATACCTTGGGATTGGTTAACAGCAAACTTGCACAATGTATGAATGAAGGCATTCTGTTCTTCCTACTTGGAAAGTAGACTTTCCTTCTTTCTTTTTTCCTTTTTTCTTCTTTCCCCTTTCCTTCCTTCCTTTCTCTCTCTTTCCCTCCCTCCTTTCTTTTCCTGAGCTATTATATTCCAGGTCTGCTTTGGGAAACATATTTCAGTTCTTAACAAAGGCGTCAGGGAAAATATCTGAAGACATTGAGTTATGAAATCAGGGTCCAATCCCCACACCCATAAGCCTTAAAAAGATCAGATAGCCCAAAGGAGGATTAAGGAAGGGTTCTGTAAGGAATCGATCAAATTTTCTCCAAGTCCCTTTGAAGTCTGGTTTTCATGATCATCTGTGGAAGGCTGGGCCAACATCAAATCTTTTTCTTTTCACAGGGCTTTTAAAAACTGGATTGAAAACCAATGGACTTTTATCAATTAAAAATAACTGTCTGCCTTCTCTAAGGGGAACAGAGAAGGGAAATTGTTAGAAGTTAGAATAAAACTGGGAAGCACTAAGTAAAGAATTAGGGTAGAGTGAGGTGGGGAATTCAGGAAGCTAAGGCCTGATGGAGAGGCTCAGGAGCTGACCCTTGAATCAGCCTCCTCAGGGCCTCATCCTGGCTGTGTTACTTTGGGCCCATCCCTTAATCTTTCTGACTTCCAGTTTCTTCCTTTGTGAATATGAAAATAATTAATGAGTACCTCTTAGGGGTTTTTGTGAGACTTAAAGGAGATAACATTTACCCTGGACCATGCCTCCTTGAGAGCAGAGAACTTGTCTTTTGAACCTTTCTGTGCCCCCAAATGTAATACCTAATTTGGTGCGTAGTAAGTGCTCAGGAAACAGTCAAAAGAAAGGGAAGGACAAGGAACCCAAGAGTAGAATATAAAATGAGTAGACCAAGAAGATAAGCAGGAAAACAAAAGAAAAAAAATAGAAAAAAACAAAAAAAGGGTCAGTTAAGCACAGAGAGCTGGTCAGGATTCCTGGTTAAAACTGTGAAGCATCCCAGAACCACTATGCCTTCTTCTCATGTCTCCTGGGGAGGGGATTTCTGCAGTCTTTTTCTAAAGCCCATCAAAGTTGCAACTGCAAAAACAGGATAAAAGTATGTAGTGCTAGTTCTGGCAGGGAGGCTGGGGGAGAGGTAAAGCTTCTTTAACATGAGTTGGTAAGTCAGCCTCTACTACCCTAGCCAGTCAAATGCGGATGGTGGTTTGTTCAAATTCCCATCTCAACCTACAGATTCATGAAAACTACAGTTTCAGTGCCACTACCGCACTGATCCACAACCAAAAACAGTGTGACCAATAAAATTGGCCCGTGTCATTGTCTTATTTATTTAGCCTAGCTAACACTGAGAAGTAGTGGTAAGTTTTGTTTCTTGTTTTTTTTTTCCAGTCTTCATCTGACACCTTGAGAAATGCTTATGGGTTGTAGATGGCCAGTTCAGAAAGGTCATCAAATGTCAGCTCAGCCACGGTGCATTGCAAATGAATCCTGGCTGCAGTGCAATGCCATTTTGGTGCTTTATTTATCATGAATTTTGAATCGTTCTTTCATACTTCACTCTACAAAATCTATGATGTTTTGATGGATTTGGGGGAATCACTCCCTCTGTTTGCATCAAGATTAAGAACTTGAAGTTATCATGGACTTTTCTATGAAGATCTAGTTTTGATGTTAATTATTAATGTCTCAAAGTTCAAAATAATAAAATCTGTACATGCCAATAACAAAGAAGGCAATAGTATAAACAGGAATGAACACTTCATAAGTCATCAATATGAGAGAAACTACCAAGACAACAAAACCTCATACTTTTGAACTGTGGATGTTGGAGAGGACACTTGAGAGTCCCTTGGACTGCAAGGAGATCAAACCAGTCAATCCTAAAGGAAATCAATCCTGAATACTCATTGGAAGGACTGACACTGGAGCTGAAGCTCCAATACTTTACCTACTTGATGAGAATAACTGACTCATTTGAAAAGAGCCTGATGCTGGGAAAGATTGAACATGGGAGGAGAAGGGGATGACAGAGGATGAGATGGTTGGAAGGCATCACTGACTTGACGGACATGAGTTTGAGCAAGTTCTGGGAGTTGTTGATGGACAGGGAATCCTGGCATGCTGCAGTCCATGGGGTTGCAAAGAGTCAGATACTACTGAGCAACTGAACTGAACTGAACTGATATATATACACAATATCTTCCTAAGCCAATGGTCTGTTTCTTTGTTTAAGGTTTTTATTTTATATTGGAGTATAGCTAATTAACAATATTGTTTTAGTTTCAGTTGCACAGCAAAAGGACACAGCCATATATATACATGTATCCATTCTTTCCCCAAACTCTCCTCCCACCCAGGTGTGACATAACATTGAGCAGAGTTCCCTGTGCTATGCAGTAGAACAGTGTTGGTTATCCACTTTAAATATAACAATGTATACATGGGAAATAGATGGGGAAACAGTGGAAACAGTGTCAGACTTTGTTTTTTTGGGCTCCAAAATCGCTGCAAATGGTGATTGCAGCCATGAAATTAAGACACTTACTCGTTGGAAGGAAAGTTATGACCAACCTAGATAGCGTATTCAAAAGCAGAGACATTACTTTGCCAACAAAAGTCCATCTAGTCAAGGCTATGGTTTTTCCAGTGGTCATGTATGGATGTGAGAGTTGGATTATGAAGAAAGCTGAGTGCTGAAGAATTGATGCTTTTGAACTGTGGTGTTGGAGAAGACTCTTGAAAGTTCCTTGAATTGCAAGGAGATCCAACCAGTCCATTCTAAAGGAGATCAGTCCTGGGTATTCATTAGAAGGACTGATGCTAAAGCTGAAACTCTAGTACTTTGGCCACCTCATACGAAGAGTTGACTCATTGGAAAAGACCCTGATCCTAGGAGGGATTGAGGGCAGGAGGAGAAGGGGACAACAGAGGATGAGATGGCTGGATGGCATCACCGACTCGATGGACATGAGTTTGAGTGAACTCTGGGAGTTGATGATGGACAGGGAAGCCTGGCGTGCTGTGATTCACGGGGTCACAAAGAGTCGGACACGACTGAGCTACTGAACTGAACTGATACATGTCAATCCCAAACTCCTTAACTATTCCTACCCACCTCTCCCTGCCAGACAGTTCCAGACAATCCTAAATTCATTCTCTAAGTCTGTGAGTCTGGATAAACCACTGGTCTGTTGATGGACACATGGGTTGTTTCTGTGTCTTGGGTATTGTGAATAGTGCTGCTCTACACATTGAGGTTGCTTCCTCTATTTTGGGGCTCTCAGCACAGCAGATCCTCAGTCATCACTGGGTACTGGATGGTCAGGGACAGTCACCTCTGGGGTCTAAGAAGGGAGGACAGCTGCACTGTTTCCTGGTCATTCTTTTAGAATGACCAAGGGGGGAGTTCTTCATGTGAGGTTGATGAGTAGGAGTGATTATGTGATCCAGTTTGCAGCTCTCCTTTCTGTAACACAGATAAGGTCTATGTTTAAGTTTATTGAGCTCATGCCCTTTGGATATATGCAATTCTCAAAAGATTTTCAGTGTGTGAAAACTTCTTTGAATGAAAAATGAAATTTGATCTTTCAGAAGGGACAGTCAACATGAAAAGAGTGTCAGTAAAGAAGGTGTGGCATAAGATTCTGTATCATTGAGCTTTCATGGAAACCTACTGTGTCCTAGTACTATGCTGGATGTTTCCAAAGAGAACAGGGAACATGGTGGTTACATAGGGCCAACACTTAGCCCTGATCCTGGTCACTATCAAGGAGATGGAGAGAGTATAAGTCCTCCAGTAAATTATGTTGACATAACAACTATTCTTGCCTTGAGAACCCCATGAACAGTATGAAAAGGCAAAAAGATAGGACACTGAAAGATGAACTCCCCAGGTCCATAGGTGCCCAATATGCTCCTAGAGATCAGTGGAGAAATAACTCCAGAAAGAATGAAGGGATGGGGCCAAAGCAAAAACAACAACCAGTTATGGATGGGACTGGTGATTGAAGCAAGGTTCGATGCTGTAAAGAGCAATATAGCATAGGAACCTGGAATGTTAGGTCCATGGGTCATGGCAAATTGGAAGTGGTCAAACAGGAGATGACAAGAGTGAACATCAACATTCTCAGAATCAGCAAACTAAGATGGACTGGAATGGGTGAATTTAACTCAGATGACCATTATATCTACTACTGCAGGCAGGAATCCCTTAGAAGAAATGGAGTAGCCATCATAGTAAACAAAAGAGCCCGAAATGCAGTACTTGGATGCAATCTCAAAAATGACAGAATGCTCTCTGTTCATTTTCAAGGCAAACTATTCAATATCACAGTAATCCATGCCTATGCCCCAACCAGTAACACTGAAGAAGCTGAAGTTGAACAGTTCTATGAAGATCTACAAGACCTTATAGAACACCTAAAAAAGATGTCCTTTTCATTATAGAGGACTGGAATGCAAAAGTAGGAAGTCAAGAAACACCTGGAGTAGCAGGCAAATTTGGCCTTGCAGTACAGAATGAAGCAGGGCAAAGGCTAATAGAATTCTGCCAAGAGAACGCACTGGTCATAGCAAATATCTTCTTCCAACAACACAAGAGAAGACTCTACACATGGACATCGCCAGATGGTCAACACCGAAATCAGATTGATTATATTCTTTGCAGCCAAAGATGGAGAAGCTCTATACAATCAGAAAAAAACAAGACCGGGAGCTGACTATGGCTCAGATCATGAACTTCTTATTGCCAAATTCAGACTGAAATTGAAGTGGAGAAAACTACTAGACCATTCAGGTATGACCTAAATCAGTCCCTTATGACTATACAGTGGAAGTGAGATAGATTTAAGGGACTAGATCTGATAGATAGAGTGCCTGATGAACTATGGAATGAGGTTCATGACATTGTACAGGAGACAGGAATCAAGACCATCCCCATGGAAAAGAAATGCAAAAAAAGCAAAATGGCTCTCTGGGGAGGCCTTACAAATAGCTGTGAAAACAAGGGAAATGAAAAGCAAAAGGAGAAAAGGAAAAATATACCCATTTGAATGCAGAATTCCAAAGAATAGCAAGAACAGATAAGAAAGCCTTTCTCAGCAATCAGTGCAAAGAAATAGAGGAAAACAATAGAATGGGAAAGACTAGAGATCTCTTCAAAAAAGTTAGAAATACTAAGGGAACGTTTCATGCAAAGATGGGCTTGATAAAGGACAGAAATGGTATGGACCTAACAGAAGCAGAAGATATTAAGAAGAGGTGGCAAGAATACATAGAAGAACTGTACAAAAAATATCTTCAAGACCAAGATAATCACGATGGTGTGATCACTCACCTAGAGCCAGACATCCTGGAATGTGAAGTCAAGTGGGCCTTAGAAAGCATCACTACAAACAAGGCTAGTGGAGGTGATGGAATTCCAGTTGAGCTGTTTCAAATCCTGAAAGATGACGCTGTGAAAGTGCTGCACTCAATATGCCAGCAAATTTGGAAAACTCAGCAGTGACCACAGGACTAGAAAAGGTCCGTTTTCATCCCAATCCCAAAGAAAGGCAATGCCAAAGAATGCTCAAACTACCACACAATTGCACTCGTCTCACACACTAGTAAAGTAATGCTCAAAATTCTTCAAGCCAGGCTTCAGCAATGCGTGAACCGTGAACTTCCAGATGTTCAAGCTGGTTTTAGAAAAGGCAGAGGAACCAGAAATCAAATTGCCAACATCCGCTGGATCATTGAAAAAGCAAGAGAGTTCCAGGAAAACATCTATTTCTGCTTTATTGACTATGCCAAAGCCTTGACTGTGTGGATCACAATAAACTGTGGAAAATTCTTCAAGAGATGGGAATACCAGACCACCTGACTTGCCTCTTGAAAAACCTATATGCAGGTCAGGAAGCAGCAGTTAGAACTGGACATGGAACAACAGACTGGTTCCAAATAGGAAAAGGAGTACGTCAAGGTTGCATATTGTTACCCTGCTTATTTAACTTCTATGCAGAGTACATCATGAGAAACGCTGGGCTGGAGGAAGCACAGGCTGAAATCAAGATTGCCAGGAGAAATATCAATACCAGAGATATGCAGATGACACCACCCTTATGGCAGAAAGTGAAGAACTAAAGAGCGTCTTGATGAAGGTGAAAGTGGAGAGTGAAAAGGTTGGCCTAAAGCTCAACATTCAGAAAACTATCATCATGGCATCTGGTCCCATCACTTCATGGGAGATAGATGGGGAAACAGTGGAAACAGTGGCTGGCTTTATTTTTCTGGGCTCCAAAATCACTGCAGATGGTGATTGCAGCCATGAAATTAAAAGACGCATACTCCTTGGAAGGAAGGTTTTGACCAACCTAGATAGCATATCAAAATGCAAAGACATGACATTGTCACCAAAGTCCACTTTGTCAAGGCTATGGTTGTTCCAGTAGTCATGTATGGATGTGAGAGTTGGACTTATAAAGAAAGCTGGGCGCCGAAGTAAGCTTTTGAACTGTGGTGTTGGAGAAGACTCTTGAGCGTCCTTTGGACTGCAAGGTGACCCAACCAGTCCATCCTAAAGGAAATCAGTCCTGAATTTTCATTGGAAGGACTGATGCTGAAGCTGAAACTCCAGTACTTTGGCCACCTGATGCGAAGGGCTGACTCATTGGAAAAGACCCTGATGCTGGGAAAGATTGAGAGCAGGAGAAGGGGATGACAGAGGATGAGATGGTTTTCTGGCATCCCCAACTAAATGGACATGGGTTTCTGTGAACTCTGGGAGTTGATGATGGACAGGGAGGCCTGGTGTGCTGCGGTTCATGGGGTTGCAAAGAGTCGGACACGACTGAGCGACTGAACTGAATACTGAAACACCTCAGACGATAGGCTCCTTCTTCCTTGTTTTCCTGTTTTGTGCATTTCAGAGCCTTCTAGAAATGTCAATGTAAAGTTCCATTTTGGGAAAGGATTCACTTATGCTATTAGAGTGATAAGTGGTAGGCCTTTGCTAAAGCAGAGAGCGCACACTGCCATTGAAAATAAAATGTCCTTGGATTCTATTATTACTCATGCACTTGTGACACTGTGTTTCCTCTGCTTTATAAAATGGCCTTTCCTCATGCTGTTGTAAGGGCTGAAAGGTCACATAGCCCTTGGTTTATTATTCAGAACACTCAGGGAAGAGCTCACTATCTTTTAATAGCACTTTCCTTTCACTACATTAGAAGCATGTCAGATGGGAAAAATCGGGCTGGGATGGACCAAAAGTGCTTCCTTTGCATATGACAAGCAGCACGTATTTCAATACTAAAAATATTGGGAAACTTAGCTAGTTGGACCATTTACTCTGAAGGACACTGTGTTCTCCTATATCTTCCTGTCTGTCTTCACAATAGCCCTGAGAGCTAAAATAGTGAAGCAAGTATTACTCTCCCCTTCATATAGATGTGGCAACTGAGGCTCAGAAAGATTACATGCCTTGCCCAAGGTCATTCTTATTTTTATTTATCAGCTCAATAAGTTAACAGCTTCCTTGATAGCTCAGTGGTTAAGAAACTGCCTGCAATGCAGGAGACCCGCATTTGATCCCTGGGTCAGGAAGATCCCCTGGAGAAGGAAATGGCAACCCACTCCAGTATTCTTGCCTGGAAAATTCCGTGGACAGAGGAGCCTGGCAGGCTACAGTCCACCGGGTTACAAAGAGTCAGACATGACTGAACGATTAACACACACAATAAATATTTGTTAGTCATATAATAACTGGCAGGGCTGAAAATACAATTTGACTTTTCAGCTCTGTGTTTTTCACTAAGAAGTTAGGCTTATGTCATTTTTTTTTTTTTTTTTGGCTACACTATGTGGCACGTGGTATCTTAGTTCCCTAATCAGGGATTGAACCCATGCACCCTGCAATGGAAATGTGGAGTCCTCCACTACCTTTTAAATGACCAGATTTGAAATGTTAATTTGTAAAAAAATTGATTATATAGGATTCCAAATGCAAAACTGTTTAAAATAGAATTGTCCTGGATTCAGAACATATCTTCCTAGACATTGTCAGCCTAAGACAAGTAGGAGGTGGCCCCTTCTTTTGGAAATCCATCTCAATATGGTTTTGAAATAGCATCTATTATCTTTCACATATTGAAACTGATAATGAAGTTATACTATATAAACAGTCCCTGTCGCTGAGGGTCAGGCACGACTGAGCAACTTCACTTTCAATTTTCACTTTCCTGCACTGGAGAAGGCAATGGCAACCCACTCCAGTGTTCTTGCCTGGAGAATCCCAGGGACAGGGGAGCCTGGTGGGCTGCCCTCTATGGGGTCGCACAGAGTCGGACATGGCTGAAGTGACTTAGCAGCAGCAGCAGCTTATTTGCAGACGACTTCAGAGAACATTTGCTTTGTTTTCCCCGTCATGCTAGGCTTTTGTGTCCTGGACCTTAGAGAGGTATTTTGTCCCACTTTGTAGATGTCAGCTCTCTACTCATGAGTGTTATTTGGGGGCTGGCCAATCTCAATCTAAGTTGAAAAGCAGAGCAGAAATTTTCCATGGAGGATGGCCATCCTTGGAAGAAGGATCTGGGGCTGTGAGTGCAGGTCGGGTGTACTGTGTTCAATTAACAGGATGGCAGTGGACCAAAATGAGATCTGTCTTCTCTTGTCTCCAGTGCAAGCACCAAGCACCTGCTCATCAAATCTCTTCACTTCCCCTTACTCTGTAAGGTTAACATGAGGGGCCAGTGTCAAAGGAACCACAAACCGTATATGTTTTTGAAGAACATTCTTGTGAGTGAGTTTAAAAAATGATGCTTGCCTAAGGTCTCTATCCTCGAGCTCCAGAGTGAACATTATTTTAGTGACTATGCTCTGCTGAGCATCTCGATTGCTGCTGCTACCCTGTGTGGGCTGAAGAAGAGCCAGCAAAGCGGATCGGGCAGGAAGGAAGAGGGACTCAAACACATTAGACCTGAAGCCCTCAGTAAACATTCCTGTTAACTTTTCTGATACGCGAAATTAGCATTTGTCTGGTTTTGCATTTACAAAAGAGCATCTCATTTAAGAATAATGTCCTTAAACGATTTCATCACATCATGAAGTGAAGTGAAGTCGCTCAGTCGTGTCCGACTCGTTTGCGACCCTGTGAACTGGGGCCCGCCAGGCTCCTCCGTCCATGGGATTCTGCAGGCAAGAATACTGGAGTGGGAATTTGTAACTGTGTTGGTTGTTAACTCTACTTCTTGTGGGGATCGGTTTCCAATACATACAGATATTTAATCATGTTGTACACCCGAATACGATGTTGTTGTTGTGTCTCAGTCATATTAGACTCTTTGCGATCCCGTGGGCTGTAAGCCCACTAGGCTCCTTTGTCCATGGGATTTTCCAGGCAGGAATAATGGAGTAGGTTGCTGTTTCCTTTTCCAGAGGATCTTCCTGACTCAGGGATGGAACCCGCGCTCCTGCATTGCAGGCAGATTCTTTACTGCTGAGCCACCCGGGAAGCCCGAATATGATGTTATACATCACTTATACTGAAAATTTTTTTAAATTAAAAAAAGAACAATATTATTATCCTCATACCATTCACTTTCTACTGCTTGCCCTAATTCACCCAGCAGGTGAATCGTAGGGCAGACCCTCCAGGTACACATAGCCCGTCTCTTTGGTCTCTTTAATGATGGGACGAGCTTCCTCAACGCAAGGGCTGTGTCTTCAACTGTGTGACCTCCCCTCCCAGCAAACTGAGCCTTCTGCACAGCGGAAAGTCAATAAGAGCCACCATCATCTGTCTTATGGGTCATAGAATTTTGTGCATCAGTGCAGTGGTGCTTTTCCTTCTCAGCGCAGCATGGCTAAGCAATCATGACTGCTCCCTGCCCGGCTTGCTGTCATCATGGCAGTAGCCTCTGGCTAGAGGGCCAGTTTTTTATTCACAAAGCCATAGTTCAGTCTCCAAGACACATGTGGCTTTCCACAGAATTGCTGATTTTCAAACATTTTAGAGGAAGATGAAATTTCATGTTCATGAAAGCAAGACAGCAACTGCTCTGGCAAGCAGACATGATAATCTAGCTAAGTTTTGGCTTTATGATGAATCATCTAGAGACTGTTAACTTGCTCTGGGTCGTTAGCGATTTTATTTTTAGCAAATCTGAATTTCAGTCGAATCCATTTGACCGTAGGTGATTGGAGTGGATTCGGTCCAAACTAGGTAATTATAGGTCAGCTGGAGGTGATTACCTCCATCCAGGAGCTTGCCTCGGGGTAAGAGGTCCTTTGTAAGGCTTTTAAAGCAGCATTTTCTTCCTCAGGACCAATTTCAAATAAATGAAGCTCTTTAAAGGCTTTCCTTGCATCATCTTAACTTAGTTTGTTGTCCTTCTGCCTCTTCCTAGGGAAATTAATCTTCTGGCCAAATTCTTTTTGAAACAATGAAAAAAAAAAAAAAAACAGTGATTGTGTTGAGCCAATACCATTAGAGATGTCTGCTATAGCCAGGCCACCTTCATTTGGAGGTGTCCTTTTTGGGGAATATTTTACAAGACTTCAAACCACACCTAGACAGCTTCGAACCACCCTCCTTGATTAGAAAAAAGATTTCACAAGAGTACTCTCTTTAAATTTTGAAGCCCTTAAAAAAAGTTCTAAAGAAGATTGGCAATGCACTTTTCTTTGCAACCATTAGCAGGAGAAAGCAAATGCTTTCTTACTAAATGGCTTAAGTCTGAGGGGCTAGTTTGTATCTCTCATAGGAGGAAAGATGCTAGGTGTGGGAATGAGAATTTCTCATCTCCCAGCATGCGCTTTTCCCTGAGCACCAGTTATTTTTCTACTGTTGAGCAGTCAGCACCTCGCTCATCTGGTGTACTCCTCATTCAGCCTCTGCTTCCTCCGCGCCTTGGCTCACTGCCGTGATGAAATCCAAGAGGTCCTAGGTCCTAATAAATGTGTCATCAGCACCTCATGCCTCAGATCTTCTACTCCTTACTCTGCTTAGCGATTCTAGCAGGAAAAAGAAATGTCCATTGCTTAGACTCTGCTGGAAATAAGCCCGACTTTCCCCAGTTGTGATTGTATATTATTTCAGAAAATGTTTCTTGGAGACCCCTTTGATGACCATGTTAGCCTATAAGCTTCTTTCACTGATCAATGACTGCAAACACAATTTCTAGCCTCATTTAACCTGGAAACACAAACTTCATAATGCTATTCTTTCACTCTTGAATCTAAATTGCAACAAGTGCAATATGTTTGTGCCACTTAAAACATGGTATGGTGGAATGAAATTAATTTGTGAAGTTAGGAGAATATGGGTTAACTAATGCAACAGTCATCCATTGATTAATCTTGACATGCTTATTTAATTTGAGCCTCAGTTTCTTCATCTTGGTAAAGATAAAATATTCCACAGGACTGTGTATATCATAAGAAATGGTTTTATTTACCAAACAAATATTCCAAAGCTAATAATTGTTAGCTTACTACCACTTTATACATCCATATGTTCTAATTTAGTCACACATAAAGGAAGCATATTAATATGTATATGTGTCGTGAGTACTCTGTATGTGACCATTGCTAATACTAGCAGTGTGACAGGTACAGATAGAAACAATATATGCCAGATGAGCATGGAGTGGATGAAGTAATAACTGAGGAAAAGAAACTGAAATTAAAAGAAAATACCCATGGAGTTTTAGAATCATAAATCTGGAAAAGGCCCTAAGGATGATGTATGTGTTTGAATTTATGGGAAAGTAAGATTCATAGATATTGTGGGGTCTGTTTAAAATACTCTTAGCTAGTCAGTCACAGACAGGGGCTGGCCCCAAGTCTCCTGGCCTGACCTCTCAGCCTTCCCACCCCGCTCCCTGTGGTGCCCACTGCCATTGGAGTATGGTCTCTTTAAACTCCAGATACAAGAACACAGGGTGAATGTGAAATGCTACCAGTTAGAAGAGAGGCATAACCTAGAAGCCAAGGTATATTTGCCACAGGAACTAAATATTACAGTCTACGTACAGTCGACGTACTGTGCCCATCATTTTCGTTCGGCTCCTATCTTCCCTGGAGCCCCATCAGGAGCCGTTGGTTTAGCTCATTTTTCTTCTCTGAGTTTGCCTTTGCTTTCTGTGCTCACCTCAAACACATTTATGATTCTGTGGAGGGCAGAGAATACTGGAATCTCACTTCTTTTCTCCTATCTGGTGGGAAATGCCCTGTGACACCCAGAATCAGTTTTCTAATAGTCATTCTGAAGATGTTGAACCCAGGTTTTCACGGTACACCCACACTTGACTTCACAAACTAGGGTAGTGTTCTCAGTCACTCAGTTGGGTCAGATTCTTTGCCACACCATGGACTGTAGTCCACCAGGCTCCTTTGTCCATGGAATTTTCTAGGCAGGAATACTGGAGTCCATTTCCCTCTCTAGGGGATGTTCTTGACCCAGGGATTGAACCTGCATCTCCTGTGTCTCCTGAACTGGCAGGCGGATTCTTTACCACTGTGTCACCTGGGAAGCCCACAAACTAGGGTGGATAGGCAGTAAAATGAGGACCAGATAAAGATCTAAATTGAAGTGAAATAGTTGCAAATTTAGTAGTAAGAATGGAGTCCATCTTGTTGTCATCAAATCCATTCTCTTTAAAAGATACAGAACATTTCTGAAGATTCAAACCAATCCCCCAAACTTATTTTAGAGGAAAAACTGCTGTTGGAAAATACCAACTAAATAACTGTCTTAATAGGCCTCAATTTCCTCTATACAACAAGGATAATGACCTATGAGCAGAGCTGAAATGAGGCTCCAAAGATGTAATAAACTTGGTGCAGCTTGCGCAGTGCCTCGGGTATATTAATATTTAATAGTAAGTACTGAAAAGGAAAACTAATTTTTTTCAAAACAAATTTTGAGAAGAAAAATCTCATTTTGCACTAAAAGAAGGAGCGATATTTGCAGGTTATATTGGATAGGGTACAGATGGGAATCTGTGCTGTGTTAACTACTTAGATCGGGAGACACGAAGAATGAGTCAGGCTCCAGTTCAGCTCAGTGGTCCATTCTCTAACTCTGCAGGGTGTTCAGTTCAGTCACTCAGGCGTGTCCGACTCTTTGAGACCCAATGAACTGCAGCACGCCAGGCCTCTCTGTCCATCACCAACTCCCGGAGTCCACACAAACCCATGTCCATTGAGTCGGTGATGCCATCCAACCATCTTATCTTCTGTTGTCCCCTTCTCCTCCTCACCTCAATCTTTCCCAGCATCAGGGTCTTTTCCAGTGAGTCAGCTCTTCGCATCAGGTGGCCAAAGTACTGGAGTTTCAGCCTCAACATCAGTCCTTCCAATGAACACCCAGGACTGATCGCCTTTAGAATGGACTGGTTGGATCTCCTTGCAGCCCAAGGGACTCTCAAGAGTCTTCTCCAACACCACAGTTCAAAAACATCAATTCTTTGGCACTCAGCTTTCTGTATGGTCCAAATCTCACATCCATACATGACCACTGGAAAAATCATAGCCTTGACTAGACGGACCTTTGTTGGCAAAGTAATGTCTCTGCTTTTTAATATGCTGTCTAGGTTGGTCATAACTTTCCTTCCAAGGAGTAAGCGTCTTTTAATTTTATGGCTTCAGTCACTATCTGCAGTGATTTGGAGCTCAGAAAAATAAAGTCAGCCACTGTTTCCCCATATATCTGCCATGAAGTGATGGGACTGGCTGCCATGATCTTACTTTTCTGAATGTTGAGCTTTAAGCTAACTTTTTCACTCTCCTCTTTCACTTTCATCAAGAGGCTCTTTAGTCCTTCTTTACTTTCTGCCATAAGAGTGGTGTCATCTGCATATCTGAGGTTATTGTTAGCTTGAGATATCTGAGCTATTCCAAACAGAAAGCAAGCTAACCATTTGTTGTTGCTGCTGTTCAACTGCTAAGTCATATCTGACTCTGTGACCCCATGGACTACAGCATGCCAGGCTTCGCTGTCCTTCACAGACAGAGTTTGTTCCCTCAGAGTTTGTTCAAACTCATGTCCATTGAGCTGGTGATGTCATCCCGCCATCTCATCCTCTGCGTCACCCACTTCTCCTGCCCTCAGTCTTTCCCAGCATCAGGGTCTTTGCATCAGGTGGCCACAGGATTGCAGCTTCAGCTTCAGCATCAGTCCTTCCAATGAATATTCCGAGTTGATTTCCTTTAGGATTGACTGGTTTGATCTCCTCGTTGTCCAAGGGACTCTCAAGAGTCTTCTCCAGCACCACAGTTCAAAGGCAGCAATTCTTTGGCACTCAGTCTTCTTTATGGTAACCATTTATATCATGTTTATAGGTGAATAGTAAAAGTGGTTTTGATTCAGTAAATGTTTAGCTTTATTAGTTTAAGTACTTCAAAGATCATATTTGAATTTAGATAACACTGCCTGACTCCAAATGCTTTTCCATAAAGTTCTCATTGCTGAATTATCACTAACTGATTTCTGGCATCAGACAGCATCAGACAATGCACACAAAAAAAGTATAGAAAGTCTATAAAAAGACTCCATTTCTCCTATTAGCTGTATGGCCTAGGGATAAGATATAGTGCTATATAAAAACATAGCTAATTAGGAAAAAAAAAAGCTAGAGGTGATGCAAATTTTCCTTATCTATCAAATTTTAATAATTGCCTTTTCTAATTTTGCTTTTTTATTCACATCTTCTTTTAGGTGGCTTGTTTTAAAATGGTAGGCATCATTATTTTAAAACAAAACAGAACAGAATCACTAGACTTTATCAAAGAATCTAAATTCCTCTTTCTGAAAATATTTTTGAAATGGAAATATATTTTAATCAAATTTTCATGTAATAAGAGTCACAGACTTGTATCACCTCAAAAGATGACTAAGTTCTTTTAAGCTTACTCTAATTTGAGAGGAAAAAAGAAGTGATAACTTTGAACTAACCTTTTAAATAGCCTGAAAAAATAAGGACACTGATTCCTCTCTTCTCTTCACATAGGATGGGTCCTCTTTCTTTCTTACAAGATCTCATGATGTTGAAATCTGCTCTATCAGGTTTTAAACTACTTCCCTTCAGTTTCTGTTCTATTAATAAAACCTTGAATTACTCTGTTGACTAACCATCTTGTCCAAAATTTTATTTCTATATTTAAACTTAAATTATAAACATAATATCACATCCATCTATTTATTCAACAGCATTCATCTAGTGCTTACTGTTTCCCTAGTAAAGATATAGACTTGAGCAAGACCTACCTACTACCTTACCTACCTACCAGGTAAGACCTAGTAAAGGTATGTTTCCCTTGTAAAAACATAGACTTGAGTAAGGCCTGGAGAAGGCAATGGCACCCCACTCCAGTGCTCTTGCCTGGAAATCCCATGGACGGAGGAGCCTGGTAGGCTGCAGTCCATGGGGTCGATAGGAGTTGGACATGACTGAGTGACTTCACTTTCACTTTTCACTTTCATTCATTGGAGAAGGAAATGGCAACCCACTCCAGTGTTCTTGCCTGGAGAATCCCATGGACAGGGGAGCCTGGTGGGCTGCTGTCTCTGGGGTCACACAGAGTTGGACATGACTGAAGTGACCTAGCAGCAGCAGCAGCAGCAGCAGCAGCAAGACCTACCTCTGTACTCACGGAGTTCATTTACCTTTGTCAATTATCCTTGTCTAAGTTGTTCCAGAGATACTTGCTCAGCACATTTAGAGTGTGTCAGATAGTCACAGATTGAAGACCTGACTGTTGATTTTCTTTGATCTTCATCACTATGACCCTTGACTCTTCTGGTGATATTTTGCTACCTTCTTGCTATTTACTCAATTGAAAATTAACCAGAATTTAAGAAAAGAGTTTAGATACCACTTTCCAAGGATCTGATAGGCAGTGCATCTCCAGAAATAAGGCTCTGAAATCCTAAATGTTTTCTTCCTCATTCTGCTACCAATTCTTTGTATAACCTCATCAATTTCTTCCACTGCAAAATTCTATTAATAAGTCTGCTGAGAGCTCTTTGAAGATTTGCCAAAACTAAGATCAGCCATAAAAATTTTCCGCTTTTGAACAAAGCAGCACAGCTAGGTTTATTACAGTAGGGTGACTTTTATCTTCTTTCAAATTGTCTGATACAAAAACTTCATTTTACAAAAATCTAATCAAGGACTAATTCATTTGCAAATAAATAATGGGCAAAAAGGTCCCAACATCAGATATTCTCATTTTTACATCAGGAGGTCTCTCTGGTTTGTATGTAATGAGATATATTTTTTATAGCAAATCACCTTTCCTATTGTCAGGCATAGGAATATGCTCCCAGAAGGAAAGAAAATAGGACAATGCCACCCCTACCACACAATATATAATCTATTAGTAATCTTTTCATTTTACTTGCTTTTAAAATAGACAATTTAAATATTTTACATTTTCCCATGTACCAAAGTGTACATGTAATTCTTCTTTAATGCCTTTTCACTAAGTTAGTCAAATGGCTAAACTATTGAAACTTGCAGATTCATTTTAGTATGGGGCATATGTTTAAGTGGAGCACACAATTCCTCCATCCTCAGGGGTCCTCCCTGACTCTGGCTTTGAATATTTAAACAGTCAGACTGGTTATGTCATTGCTTCAGTTGTTTGCCAGGCCTTGCTAATTACATTAAAACCACTGGAGATGTGATTTAATCAGCTCACCCATGGCAAATGTTCTATAAAGAATGTGCACTCTCTTTAAAAAAGACTAGGCTTCTAGAATTTGGATTATCCAGCCCAGAATTCTACAAGCATCCTTTTAAAAGCTAACTTTGGGAGATGGTATCCAGCCATAACTTGAATTTGTCAAGGGTAAGTCACAATACTGGATGATGGGACTTCCCACTCCAGAGTTGGACAGAGCAAAGTCCTTTCCCAAAAGTAACAGTTGGTGGTGGTGGTTTAGTTGCTAAGTTGTGTCCCCATGTGACCCCATGGACTGTAGCCTGCCAGGTTCCTCTGTCCACGGGATTCTCCAGGCAAGAATACTGGAGTGGGTTGCCATTTCCTTCTCCAAGTACTAGTTACAGCCCCTGAAAAAACAGAGGACAAGCTTTCCATTTCCTCAAGACTATTTCTTAAATATTTAGAGGCAGGACTATTTCTTAAATATGTGAAGATAATACATGGGCTTCCCTGGTGGCTCAGACAGTGAAGTGTCTGACTGCAATGCGGGAGACCCGGGTTCAATCCCTGGGTCGGGAATATCCCCTGGAGGAAGAAATGGCAACCCACTCCAGTACTCTTGTCTGGAGAATTCTATGGACAGAGGAGCCCGATTACAGTCCATGGGGTTGCAAAGAGTCGGACATGACTGAGCGACTTCACTTCACTTCAATACAGGGGTAGAGTCATCCTCCTGGCTTATTACTCTGTTCATTTGGACTTCTCCAGGTCTTCCCAGGTGGTTCAGTGGTAAAGAATCCAGGAGACACGAGTTCAATCCCTGGGTTGGGAAGATCCCCTGGAGAAGGAAGTGGGAACCCACTCCAGTATTCTTGGCTGGGAAATCCCATGGACAGAGGAGCCTGGCAGGCTACAGTCCACAGGGTTGCAAAACAGTCAGACAGGACTCAGCGACTGAGCACAGTATTTGCACCAGCTATTGAGAAATGCTGGCTGAGAAAGTTTAAACACCTCAGAGGTGTCCAATCCACCTTACAATGCGTTAAGGCCAAAGTGGAAGGCAGGAGTGTGGTGTGCTATGCAGATCTGCTTGGTTATTGTGAGATTAGGCAGCCAGGCAAGGGCAGAAAAGCTCAAGGCTAAAGAAGAGAGCATCTGGGAAGCAAAGGGATTATAGGACAGAAAGCCAGGATGTCCTGATAGCAGTTGCTGGTACAGCTACCAGAATGTTTGTGCTTGAATCTTAAATACTCCTGTAGAATTCAAAAGTGCTACAAGAAAAAAGTCAGTGGTAAACTATGTTGGGGAGGGTCTTCCCTGACAGTCCAGTGGTTAAGACTCTATACTTCCAATGCAGGGGATTCAGGTTTGAACCCTGGTGGGAAAGTTAAGATCCCACATGCTACATGGCATGACCAAAAAACAAAAAATATTAAAACAAATAAAAATTTTAAAATGTGTTGAGGAAATCTTGATTAAATAGAACTAAATAGGTTACTGTTTAATTGTCAGTCTAATGTACTGGAAATTGTCAGTTTAATGTACTGTGGTAGATTGCCATTCTCCCATAGGAAGGCATAGAACACTGTTTCAAAACATCTTTAAACCTGAAATCCTGTCTTTTTTGCAGGCAGCTTGGGTCTGTTGACTCATCTTCCTTCTAGATGGCCAGCTTCTCTGGGCTTAAGGGTCTGTAATCATTTCTCACATAATTAAAATAATCGCAAGTTGAAAGGAGACGGAATTATTTTATGCCAACTCACGTGACATAAGAATTTGTATTCTCTGTGATAGTGGTTATAAAGTAGATGTACTTCACTGGCTGATGCCAGGGGCTGGACTGGGTGGGGGATGGGGAGGGGGACTGGGGTGTCAGTGTTTAACTGGGACAGAGTTTTAGTTTGGAAAGTGAAAAATGTGGGGGGTGGATGATGGTGAGTTGTACAACAATGTGAATGTATTTCATGTCATTGAAATGTATGGTTACATATAGTTAAAATGGTATGTTTTATGTGGCTTTTACTACCAAAGGAAAAAAAAAAAGAAAAAATTAAATAAGTAGAAGTACTTCAGCATCACCAAAGGAACCAGTCACTAAAATAAGGTATTAGGACCCTCGTTCAGAATCAGCATCTCCAGTGTGGAGACTTGGAGCCTGCTTGTTGAAGTTTCCAGGTGGCTTCTGCTCAGCCAGCCTATTACCGCCATTACATCCACAAGGTCCCAGACAGGTCCTTTGACCTATCCCTAAATAACACACAGTTAGCACCTGAGCCCTGTTAGGAGCTGGAGTTTCCAAAGATCGAAGTCCCACAGTGCGTGTGACATGTTTTGTGGCCTTGGATAAACTTTTTAACCTTCTTAAACTTTGACTTCTCCGTATACTTCATTAGACTTTTCCTCATACTGCTTTTCTGAGGATAAACTGAGAAAAAAAGCAAAGTGTCTAGCTTTGTTTCATGGCATATACTGAGTTCTGACATGATATCTGGTAGCTATTGTCATATTATCTTCACAAGTATGTTAAAATTAATTAAATATAGCCAAAGAGGATACATAGTTTGACATAACTTCAAAGTGTTTTTAGTTAAAAGCAGGTGAACCTCCTGAAATCTAGGTATCTCCTCTTCTTTGACAAAGGGCAACATCTGTTTCCAAAATAGGAAACAGTCAAATGTTCCAGACACTTGACTCAAGGCTATTCCTTTTCTTAGAAGTTAAGCTTTGACTCTGGCAATGGTATAGGTCCAGTACAATTTGGAAAAGCTTCTGTATATTATGGGATGTGTCATTTAACAAAAGCTAAAATTTGTATTTATTAGTGTGTTTCAAGGATCCCACTTAAAGAGCCCCTTTGCCAGACGCTGACTTGAGCTTCGGGGTTCTGCCAAACTCAGCATTTGCTTGATTCTTTCCATGGTATGAATGGCTAGGAGCTCACCAGCCCCTGAGGCAGTAAATCCCATTTCTGGAAAATGTCAGCCAGGAGAAAAGTCCCTCTTACAGTGGGAACTTGGGCAGCCTGGACTCTGAAAGAGTTTTGTTCCACCACAGTACAGCCAAACCTCTCTCTGATTTGGTAGGCAAGAGTTTTCTCCAACCATCTTTTATTTAGAGTATCCCTTTTATGTTTCTGCTTTTTTCAGGGATTTCTTTTCTAACTGCCTGCCTCTCTGTACCCAAGATCTTAAATTCCTTCATTGCCTCAGTGTTAGGGACACTGTCCATTAGGGTAAATTTCTAGATCCAGTTAACAGTCTTGTTTCTCATCCCACCTTAATCCTTTCTTCTTTTTTTCTGTCCTATGAAGATGTTCCTTTCTTGTAAGATTTCTCACTGCAGTTTCCACCTGTCTGCTGATGCAACCTGAAAGATCTTATTTGTTTTTCACGTAATTATTGTTGTTCAGTCACTAAGTCCTGTCTGACACTTTGCGACTGTGAGCTGCAGCACACCAGACTTCCCTGTCCTTCACTGTCTCCCAGAATTTGCTCAAACTCATGTCCATTGAGTCAGTGATGCCATCCTACTATGCCATCCTCTGTCACCCCTTCTCCTCCCTCCTTCACTCTTTCCCAGCATCAGGGTCTTCTCCAGTGAGTCGACTCTTTGCATAAGGTGGCTAAAGTATTGTAGCTTCAGCATCAGCATCAGTCCTTCCTATGAATATTCAGGACTGATTTCCTTTAGGATTGACTGGTTTTATTTCAAAAGTCTTCTCCAGCACCACAGTTTGAAAGCATTAATTCTTCAGTGCTCAGCCTTCTTTATAGTCCAGCTCTCACATCTGTAACATGACTACTAGAAAAACCATAGCTTTGACTATATGGATCTTAATCAGCAAAGCGATGTCTCTGCTTTTTAATACACTGTCTAGGTTTGTCATAGCTTGTCTTCCAAGGAGCAAGCACCTTTTAATTTCATGGTTGTCAACGTCTGTAGTGATTTTGGAGCACAAGAAAATGAAGTCTGTTACTGTTTCCATTTTTTCCCCATCTATTTGCCTTGAGTGATGGGACCGGATGCCATGATATTAGGTTTTTGAATGTTGAGTTTTAAGCCAGCTTTTTCACACTCTTCTTTCATGAACCTCATCAAAAGACTCTAGTTCCTTTTCACTTTCTGCAGTTAGAATGGTATATCTGCATAGCAGCCCTTTATATATTTGCAGATAGTTATGGCATTCTATTTCCTTTCTATAGATTTAATATTCATCATTACTCAGTTTACTCAGGTTTTGGTAGAAATCAAAGCTCTTTAGAAACTCTTTTTCACTTTACCTTAAGGACAAAGCTTCAAAGCCTAAGGACTCAGACTAACCAATGTAAATAGACTAAACTATTCCTTCCTTTGCTCTGAATGCTGTTAATGCAATCTATGACTGAATATACTGATCCATTTTGACAATCCTGCAACCTGTTGACCTAGATTAAGTTTGGTCAAAGAAAGCTCTGCTGTAATACTTGGTAGAATTAAAAGTTCACTTCTCTTGACTGGTTTCAGTAAATTTAAAGAGATTGAAGATACATATTAACTATCTATTTGAAGTACTTTGGTCAAATTATGGAGAAACAAGCATATTTACAAGTGAAAAATCTGAAATTATTTCAAAGACACCATAATTTACCAGTATTAAAAAAAAAACCTAAAACTTACTAAATGTATTTAAAATGTGACCAGTTTGGCCTTTTCACTTTTATTGGCTCAATTCAAAATTTTTGTACAAAGGTCAGAGTTTTGTATTTTCCATTTGGTTTTTAAAAAAGGTTTTTTCATTGTCATGGGCCTTCTTACAATATCTCTAATTTAACATACAAAACAGTCAACCTACTTTTTTTCTGCACAACTTTTCCTCCTGCCAATGAAAATTTAACTCTGTCAAATACTTGGAGATAAACTCAGTTTGATTCAGCAGGTTGTTTCCATTTTTAAAAGGATTAGGTGGTGCCGTTACTGCCATCTGGTGGAGCAATTTAGAGGCAAGAAAAATAGAAACTAGATTAGTCAAAACATAAAAAATATTGAGAAAGGTAAATTTTCTTCATTGAATCAGTATTCTCATTTAACTGAAGCCATGTAAAATTAATCCAAGACCACATGAAACTTTAATCTGAAAGAAAAATAAGGTATTCAGTTATATATCTTCTTCTAGTTATTAATTTACCATCCCAACTGTGTGGTACTTCTTACAATTATAATTCAAATTTGGCTACTTAGATGTGGAGGTAAAAGTCAAGATAATCTTAATTCAAACGTTTCTACCTTAGATTAGTTTTTGACACTGTGTGTTATTGTTTATATTCCTTTGTGAATTAGCCTCATTTGGGGTTTTGTTTTTTCTGGATTTTTTTATTTTTAATGCTCATCTGAGTTTTACAGGTTGCTCTATTTGACATTCCAGCAAGTCAAAATCACATAAATTTTATATTAGTGTTTCCTCACCTTCTAGTTCTTTTCTGCCCAAGTATTCATTATTCCTTTCCTTTATTCATAAGTTGTGAAGGATCTAGTCCCAATTTTATCATCTTCCTGCTAAACATCTCAGACAAGCATCTGTGCTTTCCTTTCTCAAATTGCACAACTATGTAATAATAGGAATTTGCTTATTTATATTATATGATCTCTTACAATTCTGAAACCCCACTAAGTCATAAACAAATTAAATTGGTTTGACTAGTATAGTTTAACAGATAAGTTTGCATTTCCTTGAGTCACTAGAAGCTGGTAGAATTTCCTAGACTTCAGTACTAGACTGAACAGGTAGCCTTTCCTTAAATTATACCTACCACATGGACAACTGCTTGGCTTATTATTTAAAATTTATAACACATTCATTGTTTCTTTTATTTCTCAACATAGTAATTCTATATTAGGTTTTGGGGCCTCCAGTAATTGAAGGAAGGCAAGATAGGTAATTTTGGAATATAGAACACTTGATTCCTGGTGGATATAAGTTCTATCATACTATGATTTCAGCTGTATCTAAAAGTAACCTTACATTGTACTAAAGACATAAGGGGCGGGTTCTGGAACTCTTTTGGCCCAGAAGCTTGAAAAAGGAGACTAGAAATGTAAGAGAGACAAAAAAAAAAAAAAAGAATCAGGAAAGTAGCAAGGGTAAATTTAACCTATTTTTAAAAATGTGCTGAGAATCCAGTAGTCTTACTATAGGAAGGAGAGGATCTAGAATTTGAAAATTCTAAGAAACCATGTTTGTGAAGCAGAGGACCAGAGACAGAGAATATATCTGTATATATTCATTCATGATGTATATAAAATATTTACATTTCCAGGTGTCTGAAAAGGAGACTTCTTCTCAAATCTTTATCAGAATGCTGATCTAGGTTTGCATGTTAGGAAACTGCCTGAGTCAGGGGAAAGAATCATGGAAAGAGCAGGCAAAGCAATCCCCAGAGTGCACATACGGTCATGAGCAATTGTTGTTGTTGTTGTGTTATTATTGTTTAGTCATTCACTGTAGCCCGCCAGGCTCCTCTGTCCATGGGATTCTCCAGGCAGGAATACTGGAGTGGGTTGCCACTTCCTTCTCCAAGGGATCTTCCCAACCCAGGGATCAAATCCATGTCTACTGCATTACCACTAAGCCACCAGAGAAGCCTCATGAACAATTAATTTTCCTCAAAACCAGAGTGAGAAATACCTTCACACACAGAGCACTGGATACAGTTTTCAGGAAGTTACTATCTCAGTAGTTGACAAATTAGCCCCAAATTACTCCAAGGAGAATAAACATGAAGAAACCATCACAAAGTGTACATCCTAATAAAACTGCTGAAATCAGTGCTAAAGAGAATATGTTAAAATCATCCAGGAAAAACAAAGACATGTTAAGTATAAAGGAGTGGTGGCCAACTTGTCATCAGAAACCACTTAAGCCAGAAGCAAATGGCTGAATATCTTTAAAGAATTTAGAGCAAAAGAAAAATCAACATAGGAAGCCATATCCAGGAAACATTATGTCTTAAAAATAAAATTAAAAAGAAGACTTTTCCCAGATATAAAAAAGCTAAGATAATATATTATGATCAGATATTTTCTACAAAAAAAAAGGTTAAAATAAATCTTTCAGGAGGAAAGAAAATGTTACCAGAAGTTTGGATCTACACAAAGGAATGAAGAACATTGGAAACAGTAATTATATGGGAACATTTAAAAGCTTTTGAAAGTATTTTAAAGACTTTAGAAGATAATAGCCTTTTAAAAGCAAAATAGCAGTATATTTTCGAATCTATACCATGTAAAATAAAATATGACAAAATAACACAAAGGCCAGTAAAAGCAGAGAAATGGAAATACACTGTTGTAAGTTCTTATGCTGTACCTGATGTTGTATAATATTATCAGAAAGTAGAAGTTTAAGATATATATTGAAAACTTCAGAAATGCAATTAAAACTCCCAAAAGAGTTTAACTAATGAGTCAACAATGTAGATAAAAGGGAGTAATCAAAACCAAAATAGCAAGAAAGAGGGAAAAAATCCCAACTACAAACATTAGGTAAGACAAATAGAAAGCAAATAGCCAGAGAGTAAGTTTAAGCATTACTTTAAAAATAATTTCATTAAAATTAATAGTATAATTAAAAGGCAGAGATTGTAAGACTGATATAAAAGCAAGACCCAATCCTAAGCTATCTAAAAAAATGTGGTTTAATTATAAAAGACCAGGTTGTTCATTGTAAAAGGATCAAAAATGAGAGATCATAAAATACTAATCAAAAGAAAGCTGTAGTACTTTAATACTAACATCAAACAAAGTAAACCTTTGAAACAAAGAACATTACCACGGATAAAGAAGATCCATGGTATTGGAACTATCAAAGGAACATTTCATGCAAGGATGGGCACATAAAGGACAGAAATGGTAAGGACCTAACAGAGGCAGAAAAGATTAAGAAGAGGTGGCAAGAATACACAGAAGAATTATACAAAAAAGATGTTAATGACCTGGATAACCACGATGGTGTGGTCACGCACCTAGAGTCAGACATCCTGGAGTCTGAAGTTTAGTGGGCCTTAGGAAACATTACTACAAACAAAGCTAATGGAGGTGATGGAATTCCAGCTGAGCTATTTCAAATCCTAAAAGCTGATGCTGTGAAAGTGCTGCACACAATATGTCAGCAAATTTGGAAAACTCAGCAGAGACCACAGGACTGGAAAAGGTCAGTTTTCATTCCAATCCCAAAGAAGGACAGTGGCAAAGAATGATCAAACTATTGTATAGTTCAGTTCAGTTGCCAAGTTGTGTCTGACTCTTTGCAACCCCATGGACTGCAACACACCAGATTTCCCTGTCCATCACCAACTCCCGGGGTTTACTCAAACTCATGTCCATCGAGTTGGCGATGCCATCCAACCATCTCATCCTCTGTTGTCTCCTTCTCCACCTGCCTTCAATCTTTTCCAGTATCCGGTCTTTTCCAACGAGTCAGTTCTTCGTATCAGGTGGCCAAAGTATTTGAGCTTCAGCATCAGCATCAGTTCTTCCAAAGAATATTCAGGACTGATTTCCTTTAGGATTGACTGGTTGGATCTCCTTGCAGTCCAAGGGACTCTCAAGAGTATTCTCCAACACCACAGTTCAAAAGCATCAATTCTTTGGCTCTCAGCTTTCTTTATGGTCCAACTCTCACAGTTGCACTCTTTTCACATGCCAGTAAGGTTATGCTCAAAATCCAGCAAGCTAGGCTTCAGTAGTATATAAAATGAAACTTCCAGATGTATAAGCTAGGTTTAGAAAAAGCATAGAAACCGGAGATAAAATTGCCAACATTTGTTGGATAACAGAGAAAGCAAGGGAATTCCAGAAAGACATCTGATTTATTGACTATGCTAGTGTCTTTGACTGTGTGGGTCAAACAAACTGTGGAAAATTATTAAAGAGATAGGAATACCAGACCACTTTACCTGTCTCCTGAGAAAACTATGTACAGGTGAAGAAGCAACAGTCAGAACATGATATGGAACAACCGACTGGTTCAAAACTGGGAAAGGAGTATGACAAGGCTGTATATTGTCATTCCATTTACTTAACTTATATACAGAGTACATCATGTGAAATGCCAGGCTGAATGAAGCACAAGCTGGAATCAAGATTGCTGGGAGTAATATCAGCAACCTCATATATGCAGATGATACCACTCTAATAGAAAATAAAGAGGAAATAAAGAGTCTTTAAATGAGGATGAAAGAGGAGAGTGAGAAAGCTGGCTTAAAATTCAGTATTTAAAAAACAAAGATCTTGGCATCCAGCCCCATTACTTCATAGCAAATAGATGTGGAAACAAGGCAAATAGTGCCAGACTTTATTTTCTTGAGCTCCAAAATCACTGTGGATGGCAACTGCAGCCATGAAATTGAAAGATGTCTGGTTCTTGGAAGGAAAGCTATGACAAACCTAAACAGCATAATCAAAAAGCAAAGACATCACTTGCCAACAAATGTCTGTATAGTCAACAGTATGGTTTTTCCAGTAGTCGTTACAGATGTGAGTGTTGGAGCATAAAGAAGACTGAGCACCGAATAATTGAGACTTTTAAATTGTGGTGCTGGAGAAGACTCTTGAGAGTCATTTGGACTGCAAAGAGATCAAACCAGTAGTCAATTCTATAGGAAATCAACCTTGAATATTTATTGGAAGTACTGATCACGAAGCTCAAGCTCTAATACTTTGGCCTTCTGATGCGAAGAACTGACTCATTGAACAAGGCTGTCATGCTGAGAAAGACTGAAGGCAAAAGGAGAAGAGGGCTGCAGGGGATGAGATGATTAGATAGCAACACTGATTCAATGGACATGAATTTAAGCAAACTCTGGGTGATGATGGACAGGGAAGCCTGGAGCGCTGCCATCCAGGGGGTTGCATAGAGTCGGACACTATTGAGTGACTGAACAACAGCATCAAAAGAAGGTCATTTCCTAGTGATAAACCTATCAGATTATTGAAATATAGCAATCTTCATTATGTCTGCCCTAATGTGCTAAGTTGCTTCAGTCATGTCTGACTCTTTGTGACTCTAAGGACTGTAACTTGCCAGGCTTCTCCATTCATGGGGTTCTCCAGGCAAGAATACTGGAGTGGGTTGCCATGCCCTCCTCCAGGGGATCTTCCCAACACAAGGATGGAACCAGTACCTCTTACGTCTAACTGCATTGGCAGATGGGTTCTTTACCACTAGCACCATCTGGAAAGCCCTGTCTACTCTAATAAAGAGTTTTAAAGTACATAAATTAAAAAAAAGAAAAAACCCAGTAGAACAAAAAATAGAACTATCCACAATTATATTTGGATATAATAACATTCTATTCTCAATAATTAATAAGAAACAGAAAGAAAATTGTTGTAATGCACCATGTTAACAGACTAAAAATTAGAAATCATATGATCATCTCAACAGGTGCAGAAAATCATTTGACAAAATTCAACACCATTTAGAGAAAGGATTCTTACCAAATCTAGGACAAGAATGAAATTTTTTCAACCTGATAAAGGGCATCTACAGAAACCCTAAAGCTAACATCAAACTTAATGGAAACTTTATATGGAAATGCAAACAATTGCAAATAGTCAAAAAATTAAAAATGCATACACACAAAGTTAAAGAACTCACACTACCTGGTTTTAGGACTTAACCCTAAAGCTCTAGTAATCAAGACAGTATGCTTTTTGGATAAATAAAGACACGAATTGATGTGACAGTGTGGGGTACATGTATAAATCAAATTGATATCCAATAAAAGTGCCAACTGATTTTCAACAAAGGTAGCAAGGTAATTCAGAGAAGGAAAAGATGTTTTTAACAAATGATGTGGAAAAAAAGATAGCTATATATAAAAAATAATAGAGAGATAGAGACAGAAATTAAACCTCAGTTCTCAGCTCTTACCACACATCTACAAAATTCAACACAAAATTGATTTCAGACTGATTTTTGAAGTTTGACTCTTCAAAAGACACTGTTAGAGCAATGAAAAGAAAAACTAGAGATTAGGACAAATATTTATAAAGCACATATTCCACGAAAGCTTTATATATAGAATATGTAAAGCATTCATACTACTCAATAACAAAGCAAATAACCAAGTGAAAAATGAGGGTTGAAGCAAACACTTCACCAAAGACACAAAAGTGAAAAGATTTTCAACACCACTAGTTATTAAGCAAGTTTAAACCCTATTTAACTTCATGGCTGCAATCACCATCTGCAGTGATTTTGGAGCCCCAAAAAATAAAGTCTGACACTCTTTCCACTGTTTCCCCATCTATTTGCCATGAAGTGATGGGACCAGATGCCATGATCTTAGTTTTCTGAATGTTGAGCTTTAAGTCAACTTTTTCACTCTCCTCTTGCACTTTCATCAAGAGGCTTTTTAGTTCCTCTTCACTTTCTGCCATAAGGGTGGTGTCATCTGCATATCTGAGGTTGTTGATATTTCTCCCAGAAATCTTGATTCCAGCTTGTGCTTCCAGCCCAGTGTTTCTCATGATGTACTCTGGATAGAAGTTAAATAAGCAGGATGACAGTATACAGCCTTGATGTACTCCTCTTTCTATTTGGAACCAGTCTGTTGTTCCATGTCCAGTTCTAACTGTTATGACCAACCTAGATAGTACATTAAAAAGCAGAGATATTACTTTGCCAACAATGGTCCATTTAGTCAAAGCTATGGTTTTTCCAGTGGTCATGTATGGATGTGAGAGTTGGACTGTGAAGAAAGCTGAGCGCCAAAGAATTGATGCTTTTGAACTGTGGTGTTGGAGAAGACTCTTGAGAGTTCCTTGGACTGCAAGGAGATCCAACCAGTCCATCCTAAAGGAGATCAGTCCTAGGTGTTCATTTGAAGGACTGATGCTGAATCTGAAAGTCCAATACTTTGGCCACCTCATGCGAAGAGCTGATTAATTGGAAAAGTGACCCTGATGCTGGGAGGGATTGGGGGCAGGAGGAGAAGGGGACGACAGAGGATGAGATGGCTGGGTGGCATCACTGACTCGATGGACATGAGTTTGAGTGAACTCCAAGACTTGATGATGAACAGGGAGGCCTGGTATGCTGTGATTGATGAGGTGACAAAAAGTTGGACATGACTGAGTGACTGAACTGAACTGAACTGAACTGAAGATAGCACTAGATTAGAAAGTGCTAAAACTAAAAAGACTGACAATAAATAGGTGATAAAAATTGACAAAAGCCATTAAATTGAAAATCTGAGATTTGTACATTTTATTGAAAATCATATTCTTAATATAAAAGTGGCTTTTTAAGGAACTTTCATAATTACCAAGATGTTGAGTTGGAAAACAATAGAATGGGAAAGACTAGAGATTTCTTCAAGAAAATTAGAGATACCAAGGGAACATTTTATGCAAAGATGGGCTCAATAAAGGACAGAAATGGTATGGACCTAAAAGAAGCAGAAGATATTATTAACAAGAGGTGGTGAGAATACACAGAACTATACAAAAAAAGATCTTCATGACCCAGACAATCAGGATGGCGTGATTACTCACCTAGAGCCAGAAATCCTGGAATGTGAAGTCAAGTGGGCCTTAGAAAGCATCACTATGAACAAAGCTAGTAGAGGTGATGGAATTCCAGTTGAGCTATTTCAAATCCTAAAAGATGATGCTGTGAAAGTGCTGAACTCAATATGTCAGCAAATTTGGAAAACTCAGAAGTGGCCACAGGACTTGAAAAGGTCAGTTTTCATTCCAATCCCAAAGAAAGGCAATGCCAAAGAATGCTCAAACTACCACACAATTGTACTCATCTCACACATTAGTAAAGTAATGCTCAAAATTCTCCAAGCCAGGTTTCAGCAGTACGTGAATTGTGAACTTCCAGATGTTCAAGCTGGTTTTAGAATAGGCAGAAGAACCAGAGATCAAATTGCCAACATCCACTGGATCATTGAAAAAGCAAGAGAGTCCTGGAAAAACATCTATTTCAGTTTTACTGACTATACCAAAGCCTTTGACTGTGTGGATCACAATAAAATGGAAAATTCTGAAAGAGATGGGAATACCAGACCACCTGACCTGCCTCCTGAGAAATCTGTATGCAGGTCAGGAGGCAGCAGTTAGAACTGGGCATGGAACAGCAGACTGATTCCAAATAGGAAAAGGAGTACATCAGGGCTGTATATTGTCACTCTGCTTATTTAACTTCTATCCAGAGTACATCATGAGAAACGCTGGGCTGGAGGAAGCACAAGCTGGAATCAAGATTGCTGGGAGAAATATCAATAACCTCAGATATGCAGATGACACCACCCTTATGGCAGAAAGTGAAGAAGAACTAAAGAGCCTCTTGATGAAAGTGCAAGAGAAGAGTGAAAAAGTTGGGTCAAAGCTCAACATTCAGAAAACAAAGATCATGAAATCTGGTCCCATCACTTCATGGCAAATAGATGGGCAAACAGTGGAAGCAGTGTCTGACTTTAGTTTTCTGGCCTCCAAAATCACTGCAGATGGTGATTGCAGCCATGAAATTAAAAGACACTTACTCCTTGGAAGGAAAGTTATGACCAACCTAGACAGCATATTTAAAAGCAGAGACATTACTTTGTCAACAAAGTCCATCTAGCCAAGGCTATGGGTTTCCAGTAGTCATGTATGGATGTGAGTGTTGGACTGTAAAGAAAGCTGAGTGCTGAAGAATTGATGCTTTTGAACTGTGGTGTTGGAGAAGACTCTTGAGAGTTCCTTGGACTGCAAGGAGATCCAACCAGTGCATCCTAAGGGAGATCAGTCCTGAGTGTTCATTGGAAGGACTGATGTTGAAGCTGAAACTCCAGTACTTTGGCCACCTGATGCGAAGAGCTGACTCATTTGAAAAGACCCTGATGCTGGGAAAGATTGAGGTGAGGAGGAGAAGGGGACGACAGAGGATGAAATGGTTGGATGGCATCACCGACTCAATGGACAGAGATTTGTGTAAACTCCGGGAGTTGGTGATGAATAGGGAGGCCTGGTGTGCAGTGGATCATGGGATCGCAAAGAGTTGGACATGACTGAACGACTGAACTGAACTGAACAGAGTTGAAAAAAGCTGCTTTAGCCATTTATGTCTAAAAAAAGAACTCCTCCCATTTATGTATTTCAGTGTTTCTATGCATTGTTAATATTAGTGGTAGTAGAGTAGAGCAGTAGTAGTATCAGCACACAGAGTAAAGAGAGAGTGCTTTGTTGTTCAGTCACTGAGTCATGGTATCTGACTCTTTGCTGCCCCATGGACTGCAGCATGTCAGGCAAAGACAGGCTTCTCTGTCTTTCACCAACTCCCAGAGTTTGCTCAAACTCATGTCCACTGAGTCAATGATGCCATCCAGTCATCTCAATTCTGTCACCCACTTCTCCTGCCCTCAGACTTTCCCCAGCATCAGGGTCTTTTCCAATGAGTTGGCACTTCGCATCAGGTGGCCAGAGTATTGGAGCTTCAGCTTCAGCATTAGTCTTTCCAGTGAATATTCAGGGTTGATTTCCTTTAGGATTGACTGTCCAAGGAACTCTCAAGAGTCTTCTCCAGCACCACAATTCAAAAACATAAATTATTTGGTGCTCAGCTTTCTTTATGATCCAACACTTACCTCTATACATCAGCTCAGTTCAGTCACTCAATCGTGTCTGACTCTTTGCGACCCCATGAATCGCAGCACGCCAGGCCTCCCTGCCCATCACCAATCTCTATACATGACTACTGGCAAAACCTTAGTTTTGACTGTATGGACCTTTGTCAGCAAAGTGATGTCTTTACCTTTTGGTACTCTGTCTAGGAGTACTTTGAGTCCATATAAAATAAGTCCTCCTATCTTCCTTGATGATTTAATCAGGTCTGTTACTGGTTCTGACTTATGTGAAATATTCTTATTATAATTGGGGTTGTGGACATTTCCAAGGTGAGCATGATAAATACAGAAATCCTTATGCTGCTGATAAAATGTCCATTCTATCACAAAATAATGCCACAAGGAAGCAATGTTAATTTTAACTTTTCCTTTTCAAAGGAAAAATAAGCCTGTTATTTAAGAGAAAAAGAAATACTTGATGCAAGTAACAGAAAACTCACTATATTACATATTATTCAGTTCGCCAATTAGTGTCCCACTCTTGCGACCACATGGATGGTAGTCCACCAGGCTCCTCTGCCTATGGGATTTTCCAGGCAAGAATATTGGAGTGGGTTGCCATTTCCTTTTCCAATTATTCAGTTGTAGCTCTTCAAATTGTTTTTATTTTTATTTGTCCCCTAGAATAAGGAATGCATGAAGTTAGAATTCCAAGACTGGTAAAGAGTTTCCATGATGCCACTTGAGGCCCTGTAATCAGATTCTTCATGTTTGTATCCTCAGGGTTAATCCAAGGCTGTCTATCTATACCATCATATCAGTGTTCCGTGCAGGAGGAATTGAAAGTGCAAAGAGTCGAAAGTCTCTGTCAACCTGCTTTTAAAGAGTTTTCTGAGAAGCACACATGACTTCTGCTTACATCTCGTTAGCCAAGAAAATGTCACTGGCCACACATACTTGCAAAGGAGGCTGGGAATTTTTTTTAATGAAAAAAAATTGATATGGAAACAATTGGGATTGTGATGATGTAGAATGAAAGGCAATGGATAGTTAATAGGCAACAAAGTGTCTGTTATGGGATCTCCTTACTGCAATCAGTGGACAGCTTTTATTGAACGGCTGTCTCATACTAAAGATATTCTATCTGTATACACAATTTTAACCCAATTAGGTTTTGGATCTTTACAGATCTGGTGAATAATCTGACTATTTTTTACAATAATTTCTGCTTTCCTTTGGTGTAAATTTTGAAGAAAAATTGAGAGAATGCTTTCCTTAGTTGTGAAATGGCTGAAGCCTCTTTCCATCTAGTATAAAGATTGTATTCCTTCAGATACTCCTTATCTTGACCTATAAAACATTAAAAAAGAAGGTTTTCTTTTCTTGGATGGATCAGGTTACCCCTCCTGAAGTATTTTAAATATATGTCTGAATTGTGCCTACTCAAAATGCTAATTCACCCCAAAAAACTGCACAAACACCAATTTATCTAACATTACTTTTTAAAAAACAAACATAAGAGTACTTGGTAAACAGCATCCTGGAATGCTCATCAATGAGAATTTTAATCTAACATAATTGCTTACTTTGTCTCCAAAAAGAATTAATTTGTCAGTCAATGGGTTGTGAAGTAATTCCTTTACTTTAAGGATGATAAACATTTTCAAAAGCAACTTTAATTTTGAGAAAAAATATAGATACATTTAGAAACAATGAGGAGTACAGAAGCATTGCTGCCAACTGTATAAAGTGATGATAAAAGAGAAGCCTAGAAAATCTCGATTTTATTCTTTATTCCTCTACTCTGATTTTATAAGACTTTGCTTTGACTCCACATAATGTCAAAAACATCCAGATGCAGAATGAAAAAGGGTTTTGATATATTTTAGACATAGCTTTCATCTATCTGCACTTCAATTTTCTCCATACTGAGAAAAGAAGTGCTTGTTTCTTACCCACTGTGAAGAGATGAGGAGATTTTCCTTTAAAGTTTGAATTCTTTAGCCAAATTGATTCCATTGCATGAACAATATACAACTTCACCATGGGAAAAGGGATTATATTGCCATCAGTTTAAGACCACTTCTCTTCCTGTTCAAAAACAAAAGCAACTTCCCAACTGAAACAAGCTTGGAGCAGTTGTAATTAATAGAGGTTCAACCTGGAATCAATGACAAGAAAAACAAAGGGAGATAAAAATGAATACTTATTGAGTATGCTATTGATATGCTAGACTCTTTCGGGTACCTCATATACGGAAGGCTGATTTAAGAGTCAGGAAATCTAGTTTTAAGAGCTAGTTCTAACATTAGATAAGTATGAAATGTTGGACAAACACACATCTATGCCTGGGACTCCTATTTCTTAGTTACACATGAAGATGTAACCCTCATACCTACATTAAAAGATAAAGGATCAGTGCATTTTCCAGGGAATCTGGTTTCTCAAAGGGAAACATGGATATAATGCTGAGTCAAAATGACTTCTTTTGTGATCTAATGTATTCATGAAAATGATTCATATTCTTCAGGAAGAATCTGACTGGACCTCTCAAAACAAGATATTACTTGGGGTTTCATAGCTGAGGTGAACTTTTTGACTGACACCTTCACCTAAACCCTAACCCCTAGAAAAACTCCATATACTCCTATGAGGCTAAAGTACAGGCTTAAGGATTGACTAGTTGAGCCAGTAGACCAATAGTTTTGCCAGTTGATTAAATAATAATTATATTTGCTGTTTACTCAGCAGATACTCTTTGGCTAGACTCTGAGATTTTCATGTATTATAGCAAATCTGCAAGACAAATCTTCAAAAATGGGTATTAGTTGGGTAGGTCAGACAGTAAAAAGTCTTCCGGCAATGTGGGAGACCTGGGTTTGATCCCTGGGTTGGGAGGATCCCCTGGAGGAGGAAATGGCAACCCACTCCAGTATTCTTCCCAGAAGAATCACATGGACAGAGGAACCTGGTGGGCTAGAGTCTGTGGGGTCTCAAAGAGTTAGACACGACTGAGTGACTAACACTTTCATTAGAGGAAACCAATTCTCACGGAGGTAAAGGAATGGCCTGTGGCCAGGTAATTGCTAGATCCCAGAGATGATACTCAAACCCAGATCACCAGACTTCAAAACCTTTTTCATATGCTCAGGCCTCAGTCGTCTCCTAAACTTAAAGGGGTGATGGGTTCCTAACAAGCCATTTTTCATATAGCACTACCTTTGGCTGAAATGGAATTCCGTAGCATTTCCAATGAAGTATAAAACTTTTGGAGAATTCTAGAAGTAGGTAATAAACTATATAAGAGTAGAGTGTTCAGAGAAATACGAGGCAAGGAATTATAGATGGGTTAGCATTTGAGTTGAGCTAAAAGGAAAAGGAGTCTTGACAGATGGGATGAGGAGCGGAGGCAGATGGGAATACTGGATTTGTTCAGGAGACATTGAGCTGTCCCTACCCACAGAAGTGCAGAGGGAGTTGTAACTGAGTTGGGCAATAATTTTCAAAGAAAGGAAGGTAAAGCCAGACTTGATATGTGCTGATTACGTCCCAAGCCCTCCGCTAGATTCTTCATAGTAAACATTTCATGGCCCTTTGGATAGGGGTGAAGGGTGTCAAGACAAAGAGATTGTATTGTGTTTGAATTTTTTGATGATGAGGATCCACTGAAGTCTTTTGAACAGAATGGAACCAAATTAGTGCCAGGTATTAGAGAGATTACTCCATCAGGCCTCTGCTAAATACATTAATCAGACAGGGGGAAAGTTGAAAGGAGACATGTTAAAGCTAAATGGAACCCTAATCCAGGGACACATATGAATACATTGGTTACACACATGCTTTTCTCTACTCCACCTCTCAAGCACTAATTTTCATTTATTTTCATTTTCAGAGTTCATTTATTTTGATTTATGAAAATATTTTAATGAATAACAATAGCTATGAGTGCCTTATCTACATTTCTTTTAATGTATATAAAGGTGGCTTGTTAGTCTTATTTGACAGAAATGGAAACTGAAATTTAGACAGGTTAAGGCAGATGCCCACAACCATATAACTGGTGCTAGTGCTGGTATTTGTACTCATCTGTGAATCCAGAGACAGTTCCCAACCACTGTGGTACTAAAGAACAGACCAAGTAAAGAAATGCCCTGCCATTTTGGAGAAAATCTTCATTTCTTTTTTAGAGATTGAAAAATTGGCTTTTGAGGCTTGGATAGTAAATGAGCTAACATAATGTTAAGAGCGTGTGTAACATTAGTCAGACTGTTGGCGATAACTTTTTAGGTAGATAGCCAATGAGACCAGCCCACTAAGAAGGAAGAAAAAGTTCTATTTAAAGGAGATCCAGTAAGAATCACTGTGAAAAGAAGTGGGGATAAATGTATCAGTGAAGCACAGCAAATACCCACTGGGCTTCCAAGATTAAGATCCAGCTGAAAGAGCTGGGGAGAATTATGGAGAGATCTCTGTGCCAGCAGCTGGGTGCTGCTACAATGTGGCAAGATAAGGCGAGAACTATGGAAGGGACTGACTCATTCTGCTCCCCAGTGCAGCTATTCTGAGCTTGAAGATAAGGTTTAATCATTAAACTCAATTTGCTGTTAAGGTGACTGGTTGGGAGGCCAGGATAATTGCAACTGATCTCAAGTCTCAATAGTCTCTTAAGTGGCATTATCCAGAGTGTCTGCGGTTACATGGAGACTTGTGGAGGCCAAACTGTTCCCATTTAGTTCCCATACCTGCAATCGATCAGAGTGTTTGTTTCAGGTGTCTAGGTCTTCCTTGATGGTTCAGATAGTAAGAATCTGCCTGCTAATGCAGGAGCTCCGGATTCAATCCATTGGGTTGAGAAGATCCCCTGGAGAAGGGCATGGCAACTCACTCTAGTATGCTTGCCTGGAGAATTTCTTGGACAGAGGAGCCTGGCAGGCTACAGTCCAGGGAGTCACAAAGAGTCATATACGACTGAATGACTAACACACACGCACATGCGTGGGGTGTCTGCATGTAGGTGAAATCATCTGCCCAGTTTCTGGATCTATGATACTGAAGACCAGTTTATCACTCGGTTCAATTTCACTGAATCTGTTCATGCTACCCAAATGCACAGGAGGCTGATTTATAACCAGGTTTCAGTTATTAATTTTAAAGTTCTAAATCCTTTTTGGAATTATTCAGAATAGAAATAATGGGAGACTGAGTGGTAACATGGAGAGAACAGATGGTCTAGAATTAGACAAAATGACTTCAGAGAACCTAGTTTAGCTACATGACCTTGAACAACATCTTAACAGCTCTGAGTTGCAGTTAGCTCTGAGAAATAGAAATGATGTTATACCATAAATTTAGTTTGGTTCTGGAATACTCAGCTCAAAGGCAAAGGCCACTGGTCAGGAGAAATATTGCAAGCTACTAAGGCTGACCCCAGCAATCACAGCTGGATGATCCAACACACAGAATCCCCCCAAAAGAAGCTTACCAGGAGCGGGTTAGACTAGCTTGTTACCAAGAGTCTCAACTGGGACACTGGGCCCTATTAGTTTCAAAAGTGAAAGTGTGAAAGTTAGTCACTCAGTCATGTCTGACTCTTTGCAACCCCATTGTCTGCAGCCCACCAGGCTCCTCTGTCCAGGGAATTCTCCAGGCAAGAATACTAAAGTAGGTTGCCATTCCCTTCTCCAGGGGATCTTTCTGACACAGAGATCAAGACTCTTGCATGGCAAGCAGATTCTATACCAATTGAGCCACAAGACTCAAAGGACCTCTCCATTGTAGAAAACCTTAGAATATGGTATCTTTTACCCCAAAGTCTGGAATTGTCAAGATATTATATCATGCCTCTGATCAAGTGGCATTGGTTTCAGGATCTGACCCCACTAATAAAAGAAGAGTGGTAACATGATACAGGGTAGCCAGGGCAATTTCAGATGGAGTTCTGTGCACTGAGCCATCCCTTATTAGGGGAGGAGAGCCCCTGGTGCCTCTGCTCCAAGTCCTAACATTCCATTCCGATTCCTGCTGTGTGATGGAAGCAATGCTTTTAACAAAACATCTACTGAAATAAGATTTTTTTTTTTTCAGAAAGAAATTCATAGTGTATCTTTAATCTTGTTTTTTGTTGGATTCAATTTCTGAGAATAACCTTTTAACCTTCTCCCTTGATTCTGAAGATGGTCCTTACATCAAATTGGTGACTCCCTGCTTCCTGGCCATGGTTTCCAAGAAGTGTTTTGGTGACAACTTTGGGTTAAATTAATTATTGTTGTCAGTATAAATGGAAGCACAGTTGACAGGCATTCAGAAGTGTCACTTATGATTTTGTTGCACAGGAAACAGTGATTAAGTTTAACCAAAGTTTCTGGTATAACTCTTCCCCAAATAGTCTGTCTGTTCAACAAGTAAGTTCATTTTTATATGTTCCAATGTGATGGTCGGAGAAGGCAATGGCACCCCACTCCAGTACTCTTGCCTGGAAAATCCCATGGACGGAGGAGCCTGGTAGGCTGCAGTCCATGTGGTCGCTGAGGGTCGGACACGACTGAGAAACCACACTTTCACTTTTTACTTTCATGCATTGGAGAAGGAAATGGCAACCCACTCCAATGTTCTTGCCTGGAGAATCCCAGGGACGGGGGAGCCTGGTGGGCTGCCATCTATGGGGCTGCACAGAGTCGGACACGACTGAAGTGACTTAGCATAGCACAGCATGTGATGGTAGCCAAACATATCTGTTAGAATAAAAGTTACCTATTTGACCACATTGACAACAGAAATATTTTATACCTAAATTAGTATCCAGGTTTTGGAAACTCAGAAAAGAAGGTAAGGAATAAGTAACCTGGCCAGTAGGTTAGAACAAAAGTAAAGTATATCGTACTTCAAAATTTAAGCATAAGACTGAATTTTTGTAGATCTCTTGTACATACTCAGAGATTTTTTTGGTGATTTCGAATGTCTCAAGTAATTTGCATCTAGTTTTACACTAGTATTCCCTGAAGTTGGGAGACTTGTATGTGCTGTGCTTAGTCGCTTAGTCATGTCTGACTCTTTGTGACCCACTGGACTGTAGCCCACCAGGTCACTCTATCCATGAGGAGTCTCCAGGCAAGAATACTAGAGTGGGTTGCCATGCCCTCCTCCAGGGGATAGAGAAAGTTAATACAACACCATAAAAAAAAAAGCTAAATATAAAACTGAAAACTGCTCAAGCATGTCCCAATAATTTGCTGCTGCCAATGAACCAAGGTAAAAGCAATTCTTTCTCATCATCACTGTAGTTTGAATGATATATTCACTGGCCAAAAAAATTGTGCATCTTTTTTTTTTTTTTTTTGAAGATTCCAGCACATCAAATAGAAGAAGCTATTAATTACTTGGTGGTACATTAGTCTATTGGTGGATTAACATGCTTAATCATGCATACCTTTCCCACTTCAATTCCTAAAGCAATAAAGAAATATCAGTAATAATAAAATAGCTTCAAAATACATAGCTTAATATAAAAAATAGTTTCCATGTGTGCAATAGATCCTCTGCTGTTTATGCTAGCTATACTGCGTTACTCCAGAGGAGAAATGAGCACGATAGAATGAGACTGTGGGCTGAGGCAAGATAGGAGAAACCTGAGTGGTGGAGCAAGGTGTCTTCCTTCTTCCTCCCTCCTGGGAAGGGACCAGGAGCCTAAGTTAATGAATATGTGACAATCTGGAATCCCTGCTCAAGTGTCATGACTGTAGGTGTTGCACAGCCCTCAACCCTTTGGGGGAGAGGTCTTCTCAGGGTCGTGTGGAGCCTGCCAGGTTCTTAACAAGGAAGGATGGTACAAGCTGATACTGAGAACCGTGAGAAGAGTTCCAATAGAGATGGGCAGGAAGAAGAAAGACATAAGGGCCTCAGCTCCTCAAATCGGCTAGCTGAACCCTCAGGACTGGTCTCTAATCCTACAGAAAGATAGATAGTCAGAGAAAGCAAAGGATCTCAGTAGAAGGACCATTGAGGATGGTTCCATATATGAAGCTGGGTAGATGGGGAGACATAGACTGATGCCCATAGAATAAAATTCCTTTCTGAATCTCCAGGAATATTTACAAATCCATGGTGCTCATTTATACCAAGGGCCCACATCCCAGTGGCCTAATGCCTGAGTGGCAGATTTTAGAACAGGCATCTAGGTCCAGGTTGTGGTGTTGGAGAAGCCTCTTGAGAGTCCCTTTGACTGCAAGGAGATAAAAGCAGTCAGTCTTAGAGGAAATCAGTCTTGACTATTCATTGGAAGGACTGATGCTGAAGCTACATCCTTTGGCCAACTGATGAGAAGAACTGACTCACTAGAAAAGACCCTGATGCTGGGAAATATTGAAGTTGGGAGGAGAAGGGGACAACAGAGGATGAGATGGTTGGATGGCATCACCGAATCGATGGACATGAGTTTGAGTCCAGGAGTTGGTAATGGACAGGGAAGCCTGGCATGCTGCAGTCCATGGGATCACAAAGAAAATCTTTATATGACTTTTTTGTTCTTACTACTTTTGGTCCTAAAGAAAAGTAGAGAGTATGTTCTCTTCCTCCCGTCCTTGGGGTGGATTTCTTAAAACCTAAGTGTGCAACTTGTCAGGTAGGAAGGAATTTTTATTGCAACCAATACATCTGCATCATTGTCCTTGAGATATTAAATAAATCATATTTTTTCTCTTATTCAAACTGTGTGCATGTATGTTAGTCATTCAGTTGTGTCTGACTCTTTGTGACCGCATGGACTGTAGCCCACCAGGCTCCTCTGTCCTTGGAATTCTCCAGGCAAGAATACTAGAGTGGGTTGCCACTCCCTTCTCCAGGGAATATTCCCAAGCCAGGAATCAAACTCAGGTCTCCTGCATTGCAGGCAGATTCTTTACCATCTGATCCACCAAGGAAACCCCATATTCAAACTAGATGATGCTAAACCTTTATCCCACCTGTTGCAAGAGTATCTTTTTTCTCTTCCTGAAATTTCTTTTGTGACAACTGCGACAACCTCAGGAATGCATTATAGTCTATTTAATTTTATAGTCAGGCCATTTTACTGTTCTAATTTTTACTATATTGCTGCCATATAAGGTCACCAAAACTCAGATTGTCCTGCCATCCTAATATCTAACTTGTCTACTGAAGAGCAATCTGCCTTGAACAGAGGTAGCACCTCAACACTGACCTGGGAACCCTGTAAAATGGTGCAATTCCTGGACTCTCTTGAGGTACATTATCTGATGAGGTATGTCCAAGCATAGGAATAGGGTATAACATGTATTTGGATGTGTTATTATCTTAGGGCCTCTGTAACAAATGATAGCAAACTGTAGCTCAGAATGAAAGACATTTACCAGGAGTTCCCTGGTGGCTCAGAAGTTAAAGCGTCTGCCTACAATGTGGGAGACCTGGATTCGATCCCTGGGTTGGGAAGATTCCCCTGGAGAAGGAAATGGCCACCCACTCCAGTATTCTTGCCTGGAGAATCCCATGGATGGAGGAGCCTGGTGGGCTACAGTCCATGGGGTCACAAAGAGTCAGACACAACTGAGTGACTTCACTTTTACTTTCACCTTCTCATAGTTCTAGAGACTAGAAATTTGAAATCAACGTATTTGCAGAGCCACGCTGTCTGAGCCTCTAGGGAAGGGTCGTTCTTTGTCTTTTCCCGGCTTCAGGTGTTGCTGACAGTCTTGGCCTTCTTTGGCTTGTAGATGCGCCACTCCCGTCTCCGCCCCCATCATCACACAGTGTTCTCCCATAAGTGTGTCCATGTTGAGATTTCCCTTATCTTATAGCAACATTGCATCTGAATTAAAGCCCACCTTAACCCAGGATGGGCTTCCCTTGTGGCTCAGCTGATAAAGAATCCGCCTGCAATGTGAGAGACCTGGGTTCAATCCCTAGGTTGGGAAGATCCCCTGGAGAAGGGAAAGGCTACCCACTCCAGCATTCTGGCCCGGAGAATTTCATGGACTGTATAGTTCATGGGGTCACAAAGAGTTTGGACATGACTGAGCACTTTCACTTTCACTTAATCCGGTAAGGATTCACATTTACTTGATTATATCACAAAGACCTTATTTCCAAATAAGATTAAATTTACAGGTATCAGAGATTAGAACTTAACACATCTTTTGGGGAGACACAATTCAATCCATTACAGTCCAACCTCTGGTCTCCCCAAATTCATATCCTTCCTACAAGCAAGATATAGTCATCCCATCCCAACATCTCCAAAATCGTAACCTTCCAGCACTGGATCATTTGGTACTTGTCCCCTCCCCAAACCCACCCCACCCCATCCCACCTCTCCCCCCGCCCACTGCCCCACCATGTAGAGCACTGCAGTCATTAGTGCTGTGGACTCAGGCTCACACTTCCATTATTTAGGTCTTTGATTCTACACACACACACACACACACACACACACACACACTGTATTTCCGCCTATACATACACACACTGATGTTTTCCCCAAGTACAAATTGAAATATTGAATATCACAACTAGTGATTAGAAGCATCTATGAGGAGAGAGTGGGAACAAACTAGAGGAGAGATAAGTGAGAGAGAACCCTCTGTTCACAGAGAGTAGATTTTCTTTAATGTCCTCAGTGCAGGCTACTCTCAGTTTTGCATGATCCCAGTCCTCTGAACCAAGAAGTGCCATGCCTGGCAATCCTGTGGCTATTTCAAAGGAAGGTGAGACCTCCCATGTGGTCTGGACACACAACCTGCCTTTCTGTTTAAATGGGACCCACCTCCCTCTGACACTGTGCTCTGACTCCCACTTGGGGAACCCCTGGCCCTTCTGTGCTCCTTTGCCAGCACTTGCATTTGGGCTTTAACTTTCCTTCTCATTTGCATCCTGTTCTGCTGTTCTATCCTCTGATTTAGTCCATAACTTCAGCTCCATTAAAAAAAAGAATTTCATTGATTTCCTGAAATCCTGCCTCTTCCAGATAGACGGCCCAATTCAAATGGTTCTTTTTGGCATGGCACCCTCTTTCCACATCTGCTCACACAGTCGGATAAACTTTTCCCTGGATACTGAATTAACCTCTCAAATTGGATGCTAGCCTAACTATAGGCTTCTGAGAGGCATGCCTATATTCTAAATAAGTTGAGACGTTAAAGAACATGTTGAAAAAATCTTAGCCCAGTTGAATTAAGGAATTAATTTCCTTAGGGGCTTCCCTGATGGCTCAGCATATGAAGAATCTGCCTGCAATACAGGAGACACAGGAGATGAGGTTGAATCTCTGAGTGGAGACTGTTCCCTGGAGGAGGAAATGGCAACCCACTTCAGTATTCTTGACTGGGAAATCCCATGGACAGTGGAGCCTGGTGGGCTATAATACAAAGGGTCACAAAGAGTTGGATGGACATGACCGAGTGACTGAACACACACACACACAGAGTTTCCTTAATCACTGAGCTCAGCACTGTCTAATATAACTTTCTGTGAAGATGAGAATGTTCTGTTTCTTTACTGGCCAATTCAGTAGTTATGAGCCACATATGATTATGGACTACTTGAAGTGTAGCTGTGAGCTAAAGAGCCAAGTTTCTAATTTTATTAAATGTTAATTAATGTGTGTTTAAATTTAAATAGCTATATATGGTTAGTGATTACTGGATTGAACAGCACAGGCCAACTCTAATCCTTTATATTCTGTGGCAGAACCACAGTTAAACATTCAGGAACAAATGATCAGATTAAATTTATTTGTTATGGTAAAAACTTTATCGGATCATAAAAAGAAAATCAAAAAAAGGAAAAAGAAAATAAGGTGATGAAAACTTGGTATCAGAGTATAGCCAAATCACTCCAGGGCAATATGACCAAGGTTCATCATCATTTATGCTGTGTTGGAGACTGATACACCCATCTTTCTAGTTCCAAGCATACTTTAAGAGCTATAGAAAATCTGACAAAGGGTGAAATTTCTGAAGCATATTCAGCTAAGTTTTCCAGAAGCCTGATGAGATCCTGGAGAAGTGGAGGACCAAGACTTTCCTGTTGCATAACTCAGCCACTTGAGCTGCTATTGCAGCAGCTTAACAGACAGATTAAGGAATTATCTTGGCATTTTGAAATTGTCTCTTTTAATTTCTCTGAGTCCAATTTAGTGTTTTCTTCAGATAAATTGCCTCATTAACATTCAAGTGCAAAATGTTATTCAGACTTTAAAAATAGAAGATGTCAAAGTTGGGGTAATGTATCTGGTTGGAAGATTATCTTGCTCCTGAACTGGAAATCCAAAGAAAGCAAAGAAAAAGAGAGCAGCTAAGCAGAGAGACATACTGTTGACTCTAGGGAGTGCTTCCATCATAAGGCCTAAGGGGCAAGATTTTCCTACGCTGTGCAAAGATGAGCAACATTATGAAGAACTTTAATCAATTTGATTAAACTTTAAGATGTTAGGACTTCTGAGTTCCATATGTTTCTGTGGGTCATCAGAAAATTCTTGCAAGAAAAGCTTTAATTAAAGATAGCTCAATCTGGAATTAGTATAATATACCTTCCTATCTCATGGGACAGTTCTGGAGATGTAGATGTGTAGAGCAAACAGGAAACGGGAACTGGATGAGTTGAGAGATAATTTAATAACACAAGGACTCTAATACCTTAATGCAATTGAAAATACACTTGTAAAAAAAAAAAAAAGAAAATACACTTGTATAAGCACAAAACCCTCGGTGTTTTTTTCTCCCTGAATTCTCAAGGACCAAGTAATCTTCAGCATGTATGATTTTGCATGTCTATATTTACAGAATGGTTTTTTGCTTATTTCCCCAATTTCTTTAGGATATTTGTAAATTTTTTCATTAGGTATGAATTAGGCCCTCTAAAATGTTAGTTTTGGGTAGTTTTCTTTATTTAAACAGAACACCAAGCCTGTTTGTCTTTGTGGCAAAGAAGTTAAGTCCTCTCTCTTCTTCCTTCCTCCCTCAACCAATTCCTCCCTCCTTCTCTCACATCATTCCTTCCTTTTTTCCTTCCTTCTCCTCTTCCTTCTTATTATATTGCTTTCTGGACGTAGGTGGAAATTATAGAAGGATTGGCTGAGAAAATACGCTATTTTAGTATATTGATTTTCAAGATATTTGTGAAATCTTTAAGCCAGGCTTGACTAGGATTGCTGCCTGATTTCCATGGTGAGGTGGGAATCACCCGATTATGAAACCGTCCTCCTTCTCCGTTACCCACCCCTTTTTATTATCTCTCTAAGACAAGAATGCTTTTCTTTTCATACCCAGGTTTTCCTTTCATTTATCTATAAATCCTTTATTTTGCATAGAGACGAGGAGATGTTTTACTGTTCATATCACTGTCACTTGCCAGAGAACTGATTTATCGTATGTGACACTAGAAAAAATAAAACACTAATTTATATTCATGAAGTTCTCATTTGTGTTTTCTAAACAGATATAATACAATCTGTCTAACCTCTCCAGGATGTTCTATAGCCCTGTCATTTTGTGACATTTTCCATCCAATATAAGCAAGAGGAAAAATAGTATATGAAAGCTAAAAATATTACAAATAAAACTGAATAAAATATTTTTCAAAGAAATGAAAATTAAAAGAAATCACTAGGTGAGATTTTAGTTCTTAACTTTACAGACATGAGAAGATGAAATAAAATTTTGACCAGAAATTTGAGGATTATCACAGTCTATCTCTCATATGCAAATGAATATCGATGTGGACCAACAAGCCAACAAAACCAAAAGACATTCATCAGTAATAACTGGACACATTTAACCAGAGAAATTTGTATCAGGAATTTCACCCATGAACTTTCAATGTGCCAAATCTTTTCTTTTTCTTAGATATCTTGGAAAATTTTACCAGAATACATATCTCAAACAAGTGAAGAAATAACATGTATCCTTTTAAGATTTTATGCTGATAACTAATGTCATAAGATTCAAGATCTTCCAGCGAAACCAGATTGGATCACATAGTTTTAAGTCTTAGTTTAAAGATCACTTTCTGGGATTTCCCTGGCCGTCCAGTGGTTAAGAAACCACACTTCCACTGCAGGGAACATGGGTTCAATCCCTGTTTGAGGAAACAAGATCCCATCATCAAAAAATAGGAAAAAATAAATAATTAAGATCACCTTCTTGGCACAAGCTTCCCCAAATTCCAGTTTGGCTAGGTTCTCCTGGCATGTACTTCTGCAGCCTTCTTTATTTCCCTCATAGAATTTCATACAATTGCAACGTAGGCAATTATTTTGCAAATATTTTCTTCATGGCCACTCAAAATTAGACTAATCTCCATCATGGAGACCCTGCATCAGTTCTCTTCCCCACTGTATACCTGGGGCTGAAAATAAGACCTCTCTGCTATATATACTGTACTTGTTGAAAAAACACTTTGAATTAATGAGTTATGATTTTTACAATCATTTTTAATGTATTTTAAAGCACTTAATATTTGCACAAGGATAAAGGGATCCCTCCTGAAGGGAATCAGCTTTGGGTATACATACTAAATTGGCTCAGCACATCACAACACTGGATTCTGCCAAGGACCCAGGAATGTGTTCCTTTGTATTTGTATATCCTGGAAATAAAAACAGGAGTAATGTGTGGCTAAAGTATTTGTGTGACGAGGCCAGAATTAGGCTTACTCTGTGACTAGGCTAGTTCTTCTTCCAGCAGAAGGTGTGCTGCAAATGATAAAAACTGAGGACAATAAAACGCTGTCTCCCATGCAGATGAGAGCAGCAGGTGGAGTTCGCTGACCAGGTCGAGCGGTCATAGGAAGCTGCAGAGCTGGAATCCAGTCCTGATCAGTTTCCTGTCTCAGTGCGGGAAGAACCTAATCAATTGAAACAGACTCAGAAACTTTTGTGAAGGGTGTTTGGAGAAGAGATTGTTGGTAAACATACCAACTGAGTCATTGATGAGTCTGGTCATTTGGGGTATTGGATGCTGGCTTTCTTCAAATGCCCCTGAAAAGCCTGGATGACCAGGCAAATCTGAGTTTACTATTCACAAAGTCAAGGAGAAAGGAGAGCAAACTCAGGATATTTTTGAGTCTTTGGCATCTATTGTAATTGTGGGTTAAGACTGGGTAAGAACCACGATGGGCTTCCCTGGTGGCTCAGATGGTAAAGAATCTGCTTGCAATGCTGGAGACCTGGGTTCAAACACACACAGAAACCATGACATGATAATGAATGTGATGGTGTAATGAACAGCAGAGTACAGATATCTAAAGTATGGAAACAATCCAATCGTCTGTCAATGGGTAAATGGACCAAGAAAACGTGGTGAGTATGTGTGTATATAAAATTACATATATTTATATGTAATAGATTATTATTCAGTCCTTAAAAAGAAGAAAATCTTGCCATGTGGACAATAGGGATGAAGCTTAAAAGCATTAAGTGAAATAATCCAGACAAAGATAAATACTGTTGGAATCACAGGTGTGGAATTTTTTTTTTTTAGGTTGAACTCAGAAACAGAGTAACAGAGTTTTTTCCAGGAGTGAAACTAGGGGGAGAGAAAAATAGGAACGGTTGATGTAAGGATGCAAACTTTCAGTTATAAGAAGAAAATGGCCTGAGGATCTAATGTACACCATGGTGACCATTGTTGATAACGCTATTCTACAGCTGAAATTTGCTAGGAGAAGAGGATAAATGTTCTCACCAAAAAAGTGAAAGTGAAAGTTTCTCAGTCTTGTCTGACTCTTTGTGACCACATGGACTATACAGTTCATGGAATTCTCCAGGTCAGAATACTGGAGTGGGTTGCCTTTCCCTTCTCCAGGGGATCTTCCCAATCCAGGGATCAAACCCAGGTCTCTTGCACTGCAGGCAGATTCTTTACCAGCTAAGCCACCATGGAAGCCCCCCAAAAGTGGAGGGTAAATATATGAAGTGATAAATGTGTTAATTAATTCGATGAAGGAATCCTTTCAAAACATATATGCGTATCAAATAACCACATTGAACACCAAAAGTAGCTTACTATTTTATTTGTCAATTATACTAAGTAAAGTGAAAAGTTAAAATAAAATTAGTGGGTACAGCAAGGCAAGGGTTTTATGATGAGGTTTCCAAGAGCCTTGGAGAGTCAACAGTCATTTGCTTCTACCTCTTAGAAAGCTGGACAGCCTCATACTAGGTGAAATGGGATTTTGGAGACTTTTCCAAAGTAAACTGTGACATTAGCTGTGACTTTTATGTTCCTGGGTAGGAGTTTCTGGAATGGTAAAATCCTGTTGACAGAGGCAGTGGAATAGTTAGGTACTGTTAAAAGTGAATGGATGTGGGGATGGTTTCAGGTCCCTATACTCTTCTTGCTTTACAATATTCTTCTGTTTTAGCAAATAGAAATTCCTCAGAGGAGCACTGGGGGAATAACAGCTACTTTGGCTCAGAGTTGTGAAAATCATCAGTAGGAAAGGGCTATGATATCTTTCAACTGACCTACTTTATCATGAGCAAGACTTATTATTCCTTAACCTCTAGTTCAGAGTGGCTATTAGAGCTGTAAATTTAAATCTTCTTACTCCCAGATTTCTCATGAAATGAATATAAAGCACCAAATAGATTCCAGAACAGGAAAAGGTGTGTGTGGTGGTGGGGGGCCAGGAGCAGGTAGAATGGCAGATGCTACATTTATTTATTTCATTCATGAGCTTAGGAACTTCTGGAAGTATTTGGTGGGGGAAATTATTTGTAGTGGGAATAGATAACATAAATTTATAAAGTTATTTATTAATGCATTATGCACAATGGTATGATAGTGTAAGCAGTATAATATTTCTGATAGGTATGTGGGGAAATGCTATTAAGTGGACCAGCAATAATTTGTATTGTCTTATTATATGCTTAGTTAAAAATGGCCATTATCATAATCAAATGAATACTAGCTGAAGTGAATGTTGTGATTCAATTTTAACACATGAAAAATGTTTCTAATAAAATACTTATTTAATTTTTTTGGGGAAAAAATATTGCAACCTGACAAAATGCATTAAAATGCTAAGCAGAATTCTAGAAAGAAAATCAGTTGTTAAGGAAGGGAAGTCTAGAAAATCCTCCTGCCCTGGCTGAGGAGACAAGAAAACATATTAAAACCCAAATGGTTAGAAAGTACTACCTGAACATACACCTGAGTAACAGGGGTCAGATGACAGCCAAAGCATCTTCATTGTTTGAAGGGATATAGAGACAGCAGGACTGCCTGGGATACCTGTGCATCCCTTCTCTTAACCCTATAAGGACCCCTCCTCTTCCCCAAAAGATTCCCTCTGAGGTGATGGTAGTGTAAAGCAGATAAACAGAACTGCCATATGACCCAGCAATCCCACTGCTGGGCATACACACAACGGAAACCAGAATTGAAAGAGACACGTGTACTCCAATGTTCATCGCAGCACTGTTTATAATAGCCAGGACATGGAAGCAACCTAGATGTCCATCAGCAGAAGGATGGATAAGAAAGCTGTGGTACATATACACAATGGAGTATTACTCAGCCATTAAAAAGAATACATTTGAATCAGTTCTAATGAGGTGGATGAAACTGGAGCCAGTTATACAGAGGGAAGTAAATCAGAAAGAAAAACATGAATACAGTATATTAACGCATATATTTGGAATTTAGAAAGATGGTAATGACCGTATATACGAGACAGCAAAAGAGACACAGATATAAATAACAGACTTTTGGACTCTGTGGGAGAAGGCAAGGTGGGATGATTTGCGTGAATAGCATTGAAACATGTATGTCACATGGATTATGTAAAGCAGAAGTTACAAACTCGAACTCCCACAGGGAACAGGGATTCAATGTAAGATGGTGATGATATGGGTCAGAGTAAGATTATGGGGAGCAGGAGGGAGTGGTAACTGCTGAATTAGAAGGAGCAGCTCCTACTCAGATCTAGTTGATGACTACCATACAGATGGCACCATACCATCTAGTTGATGGCTACACGTACAATGTGTCAGAGTCTCCAAGTTTCAAGTCATGATGGATGGCAATTCAGATTTTTATGTAGTAGTTTTCTATGTACAAAGCACATTTTAACGGTCAAAAAATATCTCACACATCTGCAAGTTAAGCTTCACCTGTGAGCCACACCTTTTTTAAGAGCTGAATTCTAAAGACATAATAGCCAATATATTGATATAACACAATGTGACCCTCATCCCTCTCACTCTGTCAGTTAGGAATCCAGTGATGCCTTTTAATTTGAGGGCAAAACTCCCACCCTTACCCAGAGCATCCTTTACTGCCTACAACAGGATCTGAATTTCCACTGTTATATCGGCACATTATTCTTTTAGGACAGAGGGAACGTTAGTTCCCTGTTAAACATGAAAATATCTCTGGTTATCACCTTATTTGATATAATAAAATAAATCTAATCCACTAGAAAATTTTGCTGAAACTGATAAACTAATAGATGATGGAAAGAAAGCAAATCTTTGGGAAAGTGGTTCTACTGTGTAAAAAAAAATCACTTGTTTAAAATGCAGATCCTCCTGGCTGCAGCCCTGGAGATTCAGATTCTTAGCATCTAGGGGAGAGGCCAAACCACCTGTCCAGAAAACACTCCTGGGTAAGCCTCATGTGGGTAGTTTTTGTTGTTTGGTTTTTTAGAAATAAACAAAACCAGAAACCTAAGCAGTAGTTGTCAAACTTTTAGTATGCAACAAAATCCCATGGAAGACTTCTTATAACACCTCATCCACAGAGCTTCTGATTTAGTAGGTCTGGGTGGAGACCATAAATTTGCTTTTCTAGCATATTCTCAGGTGATACTGATGCTGCTGGTCCAGGGGCCGCACTGCATGCAGACAGGTTGCTTGGAGTGAGCTGAGGAGGCCTTGGTTAGGAGTGCACTGGAGTAGACAGTGAGGATGGGAGAGGCTGGAACAACTTCATTTGCTCCATAAAGTCATGACCGTGGCTCTGGTGCTGGAGCCTGAGCTTAACTGAGTTGCAGACTTTGCAGCTGGTTCATCCACTCATCAAATAATTATTGACATTTGCCATGTGCCAGGTACCATGCCAGGCAAAATGCCAGGCATTTTGTTGCTGTTGTTCAGTTGTTCAGTCATGTCCGACTCTTTGTGACCCCATGGACTGCAGCATGCCAGGCTTCCTTCACTATCTCCCAGACTTTGCTCAAACTCATGTCCATTGAGTCAGTGATGCCATCCAACCATCTCATCCTCTGTACTCTCCTTCTTCTCCTGCCCTCAACCTTTCCCAGCATCAGGGTCTTTTCCAGTGAGTTGGCTCTTCGTATCCAGTGGCTTTTCATATCAGGTGGCCAAAGGATTGCAGCTTCAGCGTCAGTCCTTCCAATAAATAGTCAGGGTTGATTTCCTTTAGGATTGACTTGTTTGATCTCCTTGCTGTCCAAGGGACTCTCAAGAGTCTTCTCCAACACCACAGTTCAAGATCATCAATTCTTCAGTGCTCAGCCAGGCATAGGCCCATAAACTAATAATATTACTAAATCATTAATGAATTAATTCAACACATATTTTGGGGGCATATATCTACCATTATCCAAGCCATGGACTAGTTACTAATAAGAGATGAATCTCAGCCTCCAATGAATCAGGAACTCTGAACACTCAGCTTCTCTGCTATCATTCATATTCTGAAGATGGCTGAGAATATCCTGGTGCTTCCTGGGTAAAAGCACAAGAAAAACTGAGCACAAGAGAGGTGGTCTGTTGTGCTATCCTGTGGGAATGATGTTCTACTCAGATCCCTGAAGTGGGGACGGGGAAGCATTTCTGTCTAAACAGTGCTGACAGCTGCGGTCCTGCGAGCCAAGTGGGGAACATTTTCCTGTCACAAGCAACTAGGCTCACCCCATTGTCTGACAGCAGGACCCCCGACACTTTTCCTAGAAATGGAGCTTGGTCAGTGAAGATAAATGCATGTGAGACAGGCTGTCAAAAGCTGTCCCCATGCAGTCTTCCTGCCATTTCCTAGAAAACATGCTGCCCTCCCCCAGCCCAGGAGGCCTGGCCTTCTCTATGTCCGCAGATAGTGGGTAACAGAGGGCATGAGGGGTCAGAAGCACAAACATTTCTAAAGTTACAGAGGCTGCCCCATATAATACCCGAAGACAAGCAATTCATTTTTTAAACGTGAAAGCCAGGGCTGGAGGAGAACTGAGAGTCTCCTGGAAGCTCTCTGTTGGCTTTCTTGAGTCAGACCTCTTTGTACAAATATGGCACAATGACACTAATTACAGAAGGCACTTGATCCAGGCTGGCTTTTTTCTTCCTTAATTTTTTGAGTCTAGCCATTTTTACAAAGGCTAAAAAGTAAACTATTACCCAGGGAACACCTATCAAAAGTATTGAATGTGTTTAAGTGGATTGGTTACTTTGGCTTCAAAATATACATCATTTCGTTGAGATGTCTTTGAGAATTTTTTTTCCTTCATTGCTGTGTACAGGCTTTCTCTAGTTGTGGCCAACAGGGACTACTCTCTTGTTGCAGAGCGCGGGATCTAGGCACAGAGGCTCAGTAGTTGTGGCATGCGGGCTTAGATGCCTTATGGCATATTGGATCTTCCCAGACCAAGATCAAACCTGTATTCCCTGCACTGGCAGGCAGATTCTCAACCACTGGACCATGAGGGAAGTATATTAATCTTTAAAATCATAAGTGTTTAGTTTGTAATACTCAAACTGAAAACTCCTTGATAATAGGAAGTGGCTAATTCATTTCTCTCTCTCTCCAAGACTGGCATAGGGCGGACCCTGGATGGGTATTTGCTGAATATGCACAGTGGAGTGAAAACATGAGTAAATAATCCAGAGTATCAGGAAGTAGGCTTGGGCGAGTGTGGTGATGTCTTTGAGGTTTTCTTGCTACAGTAGCAGCTGAGAATTTGTCTCTTGCCTTGCCGGGTAGTCTTTTCCACTGTCAGAACCCTGCTGACCATTACTGATAAGTATAGATGCTTGCTCTCTGCTATTAAAACTGAGATTTGAAGAGTCTAAGGAAAAGTGAGCCATATTCAGGATAGTAAATATTTTAACATAAGTTGAAATTAAAAATAATTTCTTTGGAAGGTCATTCCCAACCTTCTCCACCCCCACCCCCCCCACTTCTGGGGGAAAATGTGAGAGAAAAATTTAATAGAAAACTAAATATATAATCCCAGACTCAGGTAAAGGTTCTCATAAAAGCTCCAAACCCCATTAAAGCTATTTCAAGGAAACATATGTACACTTTTTACTACAGATAGTTTAATTAACTTGATAAATTGAGTTCACCAGCAGGTGGTAAAATCTCTCTTAGGCTGGAAGGAGGAATATTTAATTTCCATATCTGCTCAGGAAACTATTTAAACTTAGAATGTTTATCCTTATGGCTAGATAATAAGGGTTTTTTTGACACTAGTGAATATAAAAATGGGTGTAGTTCTAATAATTCTCTGTGCTTATCTCCTGTGTGCTGTCTCTCAATTAACAGACCTCTCAGGCCTCAAGCTCTCAGGGCGTCATTTGGTTCTACTGGTTACACCTCTGACATATCTCCTGACCCTCTTCCTTTGATACATTTTCTTTAGCCGAATTTACGTATTCACCATCTCTCTCCTTCTCTCTCAGGCTGCTGTTAGCTCTCAGTTTGCAACCCAGGACAGATGATGCCCTTTCTTAAAACCCTAAAATAGCTCTCCACTGGACAGAGCGATGTCCTCACCTAAGAGCAAAGAGCTCAGGGTCCCCCACAGCCTTGCTCTGACTACGCCATCCAAATTTCTCTCTTACCACCTCCCTCCATACAAACTCTGTTCCAGCCTCGCTCAGCTACTTAAAGGCCTCTTCAGCTGATAAATGAGAAAGTAACATACAGCTGTTAAGAATAGGAAGCTCTAATACTTACACAGTAGTGTACACCAACTATATACCTCAATAAAAATAATTTAAAGAATTATTATTATAGAATTATTATTTAATATATAATAATTATTCATTATTATTATAAAATTATATTATTAATAATATAATAATTAATAATAATTATGTAGAATTGTTTAATAATATATAATAATTATCAAATTATAATATATTGATTAATAATAATTATTATAGAATTACTAAAGAATTATATAATAACAACACCAACATCCCCCCCACCAATAAAAAGCTCTGGAGGCATGCTGATTGAATTTAAAAGCTAGCTCTTTGCAAATACGTTTATTTGTACCAGTTTTCTAGATTCCTATTATGTATTGTGGAGAAGGAAACGGCAACCCCCTCAAGTATTCTTGCCTGGAGAATCCCATGGACAGAGGAGTGTGGCAGGCTACAGTCCATGGGGTCCCAGAGTCAGACATAACTGAAGTGACTTAGTGTTATGTATCATTGTTGGTCAGTTACAAAGTCGTCCAATTCTTTGCAACCCCATGGACTACAGTTCCATGTATAAAATAGAAAACTAATGAGAACCTATTGCATAGCTCAGGGAACTCTACTCAGTGCTTTATGGTGACCTAAATGGGATGGAAATCCCAAAAAGAAGGGATATATATATATATACACACACATCACTGATTCACTTTTCTATACAGCAGAAACTAACACAATAGTGTAAAGCAAGTATACTCCAATAAATTTTTTTTAAGAAGCTAGCTCTACCATGAACTTGATGACCTTGAGTAAGTTACATCACTTCACTGCATCTCAACTTCCTCATCTGTGAAACAAGTAATGATAGAAACTGCCTTGTGCAGTTATGAAGAATCTGACATGAGAGAATACGTGCAATGTGTTTAAACCAAGCATGTTAGTCACCACTGTTGCCTTTCACTGTGTTGCTGGCGATCTGCTCTCAGTGCCATCAGGGTATCACACTTACCCTGCTGCAAACCATTCCTTTATTTACCACTTTGGAAACCAACAAATAAACTGCTGATTTTTCTGGATTCCTGCAGTACTTTGGTTGTCCCTACTTTGTTGTGCCTTGAGTTGTAGTGAGGTCTTCAAATCCCCACTAGTTGGTGAAATCCTTGAGAGTAGGAACCTTTGAGACCATCTTTCCATCTGCTATAATAGCAGAGTGCTTTGCACCTGGAAAACGCTCATTAAACAGCTGGCAAAGCAGAAAAAAATGATCTGTGAGATGTTCAACACACTTTATGTTTGAGTGCACATATCCAGGAAAATAATCTGTTTTTTAGAATATTACTTATTTGCTATGTCACTTCAGTCATGTCTGACTCTTTGCAACCTTTGGACTGAAGCCTATCAGGCTTCTCTGTCCATGGGATTCTCACAGCAAGAATACTGGAGTGGGTTGCCATGCCCTCCTCCAGGGGATCTTCTCCACCCTGGTATTGAACCTGTGTCTCTTACGTCTCCTGCATTGACAGGTGGGTTCTTTACCACTAGCACCACCGGGGAAGCCCACTACTTATTTACCTATGTAAAAACTAACATCATTCATTTGACAAATATTTATTTTGTGTTAAATATTGCCAGTCACTGTTCTAGGAACTGGGGAGACAACAATTGAAGACACAGTTTAAAAGACAATTTTAAAATCAGTCATCAAGGAGCTTCTGTTCTAGTGGATGGAGACATTTAAGAAACAAGATTAAGAAGATGATAAGCGCTATGGGTTAAGAGAAAGCAGGGAAGAAAGGCAGATGGAAGTTGCTGCTTTACATGTGGGTGATCCAGGTAGACCTCACCGAGAGGGTGACACATGAACAAAGAGCCGAGAGAAGCTTGCAGCACCAGAGGAAGAGCTTCCCAGGCAGAGGGAGTGGGAAGGGCCAAGCTATGATGTAAAGCTGGCAGGAGAGTTTAAGGACCAGCAATGAGACCTGTGAGCCAGAACAGTGTGACCCCAGGAGGGAGTGGTAAGACTCAGGGCAGACATGACTGGAGCTGGAGCTTGTAGAACCTGTGGGGTTCATGCTGGTTGACTATAAGAGTTAATTTTTTTAACTCCAACTTATATTAAAATATTAACTATTCTGAATATGGTTCATTTTGCTTGGACTCTTCAAATCTCAACTTTAGTAACAGAGATCAAACATCTAAACTTATCCTTAAAGTCAGTTTAAGTATTGCAAACTATAACTCTCTCCCCTATTCTCACCCCATCACAGGTTACCCTCAACATCAGTCTCTTCCTCTCCATAAAAAAAAAAAAAATACACACCAAAAAACCACTGGGGCCCATTTCATAGTATACATCTCCTCCCCACTTTTGAACTTGAGTTCTGGATGTTTTCAACACCCAGGTAGACAAATCACTCGATGATGCAACAACAGAATTTCAGGTCCTCTCTCCTCAGGCGACCTTTACCTCTTGTCCAATCAGCTACCCCCAACCTGGACCATGTCTTCACTGGGAAAACACCTAGTTAGACATTTTTCCTGTCCGATATACCACCTTTCCCGTTCATCTCCACTGGAGCTGTCTTTGGTATCTTGCAGACGTCTGGGCTTTTGAAGCTGCCACTTTCTCTCATTCCATCTGTACCTCTGGCGTGTCTTTCTGGTCTGTTAGGCCAGACCCAAACTTAATCAGCTGAATTCTTCCCGTACTTCCATTCTCAATTTATTGGCTCAGTCTTGCTGCTGCTTCTATCCTTCAAAATTTCAATCCTGTTCTAAATGCTGAAAATCCACCTGCTCATTCTTCTCTTTTCTTTTTTTTTTTCTGATGTGGACTATTTTTAAAGTCTTTATTGACTTTGTTACAATATTGCTTCTTTTGCTTATGTTGGGGTTTTTTTTGGCAGAGAGGCATATGGGATCTTACTTAGTTCCCTGATCAGGAATTGAACCCTCATCCCTTGCATTGGAAGGCAAAGTCAACCACTGGACCACCAGGGAATTCCTTCACCTGCCTCATTCTTAATGACAGAATTCATCAGTTTTTCTGGAAAACAAAAAAGCACCCTAGCCATGCCAAGTTCTACTCTCTCAAATTGTGGTCCCTCAACTTGAGTGGATCATTAAATCTGTCCATCTGTCTTTTTTTAGTTCTTGTTTTTCCTCCCTTCATTCTCACTGCAAATTCCTGAAGCTAATCTTCAACCAAAACAACAGGGAGGCTATTCTGCTTTATGTAGTTACTTTAATTAACTTATTTTCAAGTAGTCAATACATGTACAACATCAAAATTCAAAAGGTGAAAAAATAGTTGTTGTTGTTTAGTCACTAAGTCATGTCCACTTCTTTTGCAACCCCGTGGACTGTAGCACCCCAGGCTCCTCTGTCCACGGCATTTCCTAGACAAGAATACTGGAGTGAGTTACCATTTCCTTCTCCAAGGGATCTTCTCAATCCAGGGACTGAACCCATATCTCCTTCACTGGCAGGCAGATTCTTTACCACTCAGCCTCAGGTATATAGTAAAAAGCAAGCTTTCTATGATCCTGCCACTTCAATATGCCATTTCCTTTCAAGAAGATGATGATTATTTCAAATATATTATACATCTGTCTAGATATGTGCTCTAAAATACACAAGTGAAAACATTTGTGTATGTGCCTGTAAACAACACTTATAAAACACACAAGTGTGTGTGTTTGTGTGTATATGTTTGGTAGAACATTATAGACGCTCGGGTTTCCCTTGTGGCTCAGACAGTAAAGAGTCTGCCTGCAGTGCAGGAAACCCGGCTTCAATCCCTGGGTCAGGAACATCCCCTGGAGAAGGAAATGGCAACCCACTCCAGCATCCTTGCCTGGAAGATTCCATGGATGGAGGAGCCTGGAGGGCTACAGTCCATGGAGTTGCAAAGAGTCAGACATGACTGAGTGACACTATCTTACATCTTTTCATTTCACACTAGATTTTGGAGATTCTGCTACATCTGTGCATGTGGATCTGCTGATTATTTTCCATAGCTGTACAATATTCTTTGTATGCTTACATCATCCTTTTTTATTTTTAATCAATGTCAAACCAATGGATGTTCAGGTTGCTTTAACCTTTGGCTATCACAGATAATTCTGCCATGAAAAGCTTTCTATATGTGCCATTTCTTACAAGTACTAGTCATAATAGCTATAGGATATTCTTAGAAGCTGAATTGCTGACTTAAAGTGCATGAACATTTTACATTTTGAAAAAGATCTTACATTTAGAATATTGTTGTTGTTGTTTAGTTGCCGAGTTGAAGCTGACTCTTTGAGACCCCATGGATTGTAACCTGCCAAGCTCCTCTGTCCATGGGATTTCCCAGGCAAGAATATTGGAGTGGGTTGCCATTTCCTTCTCCAGGGGATCTTCCTGACTCAGGGATTGAACTCATGTCTCCTGCATTGGCAGGTGGGTTCTCTACCACTGAGCCACCAGGGAAGCTCATTACATTTAGGTAAATATTGCCAAATTACCCTCCACAAATGTTGTACCCATTTACACTTGGGCCAACAGTTGCCTATGAGGTGCCTGTTTCTCCACTAAGTAGAAATGACATCTCACTAGAGTTTTAATTTGCAATTCTCTGATTATGAGTAAGGTTGACCATCTTTTCATATGTTTATGAGATATTTGTACTTCTTTCTCAAGGAGCAATCTGTTCATATTGGAGTCTATTTTGGATGCTGTTTAATTGTCAGATGTTTGGAGTCAAAACTGTTCTAGTTAATATTTCTTCCCATTATGTTCTGGGGTTAAATGATGCTATAGCCTCTCTCATCCTGCTGCTTATCTATAAGACAGCTTCACCTAAATATTTTGCCTGAACTTTGCTCAGTGAATATTTGTGCATCATAGATGTCGGCCAAGGGGCTAAAGTGGGAGCAGTAGTGTCCCAGGACAGTGGTTCAGACTTAGCTTAGATCTTCAGATTTGTAGTCTGTGCAGGTCCAAAGCCTACCCTCTTCCCCAAATTCTCATTGTATTCAGGAGTCAGGAGAAATCCTGTACTCTCATGGCCTTACTCAGTCTCCAGTATCTTTGGGTGATGTTGGTTTCTACCTTTCACTTTATCCTCACCCCCTCAGCAGATCTTTTGAATCTGTACTTCCTCAGTACCTGTGATTCTTGCATTAGGTGGTGTGGTTTTTCAGTTGCTAAGTCATGCCCAACTCTTTGTGACCCCATGAACTGGGGTCACATGCCAGGCTTCCTTGTTCTTCACTATGTATACCCCCAAAATATTTTTTTAAAAAAGAGTTGTGGAAAAAAAAAAAAGAGTTGTGGAGTGATATTGTGGTTTTGATTGGGCGGGGATTAATTTGTGATTTAATGCGTAGAATGATGTTGAAAGGAGATGAGGAGGAATACCTAGAGTAGTGACGCATCTACTGGTCGTGTAGGAGGAGATGGTTGCGGCTGGAGTTAAGGGTGTAGAGGAGTGAGTGGACCTTAAGAACACTGTTTCCACTCAGCTTGCTGGAATGGAGGGAAGAGTGAATGGCTGTGGATAGATTTGGCAATAGAGGAAGTTGCATAAGATACATTATGCCCAGCAACTTCAATTTTCTCAGGAAGGTAGAAAGAAGGTCATTTACTAAATGGGTCATAAACATATCAAGGAATAGCAATCCAGCGGGAAGTCTGATAAAATTTAAAGAAAAAAATAAATTGCTAGTGCCAGGACTTCTTTTCCAAAGGATGTAGATTTTCAAAGAAAGTTTAACAGAATCTGAGGGCATAGAATTTTATACTGATGTCATGAGTATGGACCACCATCAGAATTGGGGCATGAATGCCTATAAATGACTACTCTCATTTGGTTTTCTGCACTTCTTATATCAGTCCTAACCTGCGTGGGTTTGTGTGCTCCTCTGTCTTGAACTATCCCTAAAATGTCCCTTCTTCCAGACTCTGTCCTTGCTCACGACCCATCTCGTCCTTCTGCTGCTTCTATGCTTCAAAAGTCCAATCTTGTATTTCTTTGCAAGGTTCTATGTTTCCTACCCTTCTTGAAATATCTCACCAGAGGTTTGCTTTCACCTACTACTAATATGAGATCTTCAAATCTCTGTCCAGCTCAAATCTCTTACAAGCTCCAAAATTTTAAGGATAGCCACACAATATCCCATAGTCATTTCCATTTGGCCTGTCTGAATCTTTTCCCAGATCCGCTTCTCTTCTTGCCTTCTCTGTCTCCACTGAGAACAAGAGCACAGGGATTCACTGCTCTAATATTGCATACAGACATTCTGAGAGTTATTTTTAATTTTTTTTCTGAACCCCTTATTCATTGCAAATTAATGTTGCAAGCTTTATTTCATAAATATTTCACAAATCACAAATCTTCCCTTTTCCCGGAAACTCAGCCACCACTGCCCCAGTGAAGGCGTTTTTTCTCTCTTGACTGTTATATTTCAGCAGTTTCCCAACAAAATTTCTAGCCTTTTAAGTCTTTCTTAGGTTATTCATTATATGCTGAAGTCATGTTTCTATAATGTAAGTCTGGCATTTCATTTATCTTTTAATCCTCGGTGTCTCTTCATCTCATGTGTTATTCCTCCTTTTTTTTTAAGAAAATTAATTTATTGTCTTTAATTGGAAGCTAATTAATTTACTATATCATAGTAGTTTTTGCCATACACTGACATGAGTCAGCCATGGGTGTACATGTGCCCCACATTCTGAAACCCCTCCCCATCCCAGCCCTCAGCGTTGTCCTGGTGCACTGGCTTTGAGTGCCCTGTGCAAAGACAGCCTTCAGAATGGGAGAAAATAATAGCAAATGAAGCAAATTAATAGCAAATAGCATATTAATCTCAAAAATATACAAGCAGCTCAATACCAGAAAAATAAACGATCTAATCAAAAAATGGGCCAAAGAACTAAACAGACATTTCTCCAAAGAAGACATACAGATGGTTAACAAACACATGAAAAGATGCTCAACATCACTCATTATCAGAGAAATGCAAATCAAAACCACAATGAGGTACCATCTCACGCTGGTCAGAATGGCTGCTATCAAAAAGTCTACAAACAATAAATCCTGGAGAGGGTGTGGAGAAAAGGGAACCCTCTTATACTGTTGGTGCAAATGCAAAACTAGTCCAGCCACTATGGAGAACAGTGTGGAGATTCCTTAAAAAACTGGAAATAGAACTTCCATATGACCCAGCAATCTCACGGCTGGGCATACATGGAAACCAGAATTGAAAGAGACACATGTACCCCAGTGTTTATCGCAGCACTGTTTACAATAGCCAGGACATGGAAGCACCCTAGATGTTCATTGGCAGATGATAAGAAAGCTGTGGTACATATACACAATGGAACATTACTCAGCTATTAAAAAGAACACATCTAAATCAGTTCTAATGAGATGGTTGAAACTGGAACCTATTACACAGAGTGAAGTAAGTCAGAAAAAATAACCAACCAATACAGTATATTAATGCATATATATGGAATTTAGAAAGATGGTAATGATGACCCTATACATGAGACAGCAAAAGAGACACAGATATAAAGAACAGACTTTTGGACTCTGTGGGAGAAGGCAAGGGTGGGATGATTTGAGAGAATAGCATTGAGATATGTATATTACCATATGTGAAATAGATCACCAGTCCAAGTTCGATGCTTATACCTCCTCTTATGTGCTGTGAGGTCTCTGGTTTCAGGCGTTTGGTTCAGACTCAATGATATTAAATGCTTTCTGACTCATCGTTCCTCAATTAGCGAGCCACCTAGGAAAATTCAACTGCTACTTGTTTTTAAAATCCATCTCCAAGACACTCTCTCTGATCTGTCCTTCCCACCCATGTCTAGTTTAGGAGATCCTTTCTTGTGTCCTTCTGAAACCTTGAACTTGCCTCTTTTTGTCTTAGCACACTTCATTATGGTTGTCTGTTTATACAACTGTCTCTCCACTAGATTTGAGTACTTGAGGGCTTATCTACATATTTCTAATGACTAAGATAGGCCTTGGCACATAGTTTATGTTTAATCTTGTTGTTGAATAAACATATGAAAGAATGGTTTAAAATAAAATGTGAAATGGATATCTCAGAGTTGAACTGAACACTGGGCCAATATCCATCTTTTCAATTCTCTTTGTTATTATCCTTAGTGTACAATGGGGAAAATAATAGTATTTTATGTAATTTTTTTGAAGATTAAATGAGGTAATATTATGTAAAGCACTTGGCATAGTGCCTGACATGGCAATTGCTCACTAAATGTTTCAATATAATATTGACAATTAGCTCTATTATTTCTACCATTATTTCTACTAAATGTCATCAGGAGAGCACTACGTGAAGTCTATTCTTTTCACCAGTTCTATTATTAGCTTTAACAGTGAGGAAATTGGCATTAAGGTGGCTCATTTTTGCAATAAGTAAGCTCAAGGATCATGCTGGTTTTATCATTATTTTTAAATTACAAAGCTATTTTACTTTATTTTCCCAATTGAAAAACAAAATGCAAGGAATAGCTAAAAATTGCTTGTTAACCCCACTATCCAAATAAAACCACTGCTGATATACATATTTCTCTCCTGAAAGTCCCTTCCTATGCACACATGGTTGAGGCTTGTTAGTGATGGAGGTAGTCCTGACATTAAACCTGCTACCTAATGCAAGGATCACAAGTTCTGAGAAAGTGCAGACTTAAAAAATCTGCAAGGTGTAATCTGAGTCTGGGGCTGGAAAAAAGCTGCAAATGAAGGCAAAATTGAGACCATCTATGAATGTCAAATCCTGCAGGGGTCACAGAAAAAAAAAATTTGTTGTTTATTTGAAAACTCCAAGATTTAGGTTTGATGATGTCTATAAATAAAAATGATAACTTTGTCAACTCCTTGTAATCTGGGGGAGGGGGGGATATGTTCCAAGACCCCCACTGGGTCCCTGAAACCATGAATTATATATATATATATATATATATATATATATATATACACACACACACAGACACACACAGAGACACACACCTATGATAAAGTTTAATTTATAACAGGTACAGTAGGAGATTAACAAAATGATTGATAATAAAATATTAATGGAATAATATACTGTAATAAAAGTTATGTAAATGTGGTCTGTTTGACTCAAAATATCTTATTGTGCACATATAATGCCTTTTCCATCCTAACTAAGCACTTATGAACTGTGGCCATAACTTTTGCAGTGTGAAGTGTCACAGCAGAACCAGCTTCTTCACAATTTCATGGATAGAAGTTCTTCCTTACCATAAATCTTAGCAACCTCAGCATAGGATTTTTTTTCTTTTCTTATTAAGTCGAGAACTTTCACCTTTTCATGTAAATGAAGCACTTTATGGCTTTTCTTGGACATATCTGAATGGCCAGCATCACTGCTCTTGCATTTTGAGGCCATTATTAAGTAAAATAAGGGCTCCTTGAACACAAGCACCGTGACACCACCACAGTGAATCAGATAACTGAGCCAGTGACTAAGAGACTAACAGGAGGGATAAGTTGGACGAGGGTGATTCACCTCCCAGGCTGGATGAAGCATGAGATTTTATTATGCTATTAGAATGGTGCTTAATTTAAAACTTAGGAATTGTTTATTTCTGAAACTTTCCATTTAATATTTTCAGACCATGGTTGACTGCAGGTAATTGAAACATTGGAAAACGAGACTGTGGATAAGGGGGGTGGAATACTGTATTTGCTCAGCTCATAAGGATTTCAGTAACATCTAACTTAAAAATAATTTGTTTTCTTATGATTTCTCACCACATTATAGTTATCGTTTTACCAAGGGCCATATGTTGTTGCCTTCTGGCCGTGAACACCTGTCACTCTTAAATAGGTTTGTCAAAAGTCACCATTTATTTCAAAGATTTTAAACAATAGCGGTGGACATTATTTTATTGATTCATGCTAAGACTAAAATTTAAAAAAAGATTCATTCATTTGTTTATTCTTTAATTAATTAACAGTTACCTATTGCCTGACCTTTATATTCTAGGCCCAGTCCTTGACTGCAGTTAAACTGTGATACACAAACTTGACATGGGTAATGTCTTCAAAATGCTCCAACACAGCCAAGGAACTAGTGGTAACCAAGGACATAATCAAATAAATGTAAAATTTGGGAACACACATCACTGAAATAGATCATTAGGGCTAGAGAGAATGGGGTAGGGGGTTACCTTTCAATAGTGAGGGAAGACCTCCCTGAAGAGGTAGTATTTCAGCTGAGACCTAATGGGATATAAGGGCCAACCGGGCAGCAAGTTGGGAGAAGAGGCCTCTGGCTGATGGCTAGGAAGTGCTTGGTCCCTGGGGGTGCTGAAAGATCAGTGTAGCTGGAGTAGGAGGTGAGCAAAGGGGTGAGGGGACCAGATGAGGAGAGAGGCCAGATCTGGTCACGCAGGGCCTCACTGGCTGTGTTAAAGAGTTTGAGTGTAACTGGATCCTAACCTCCTAGGGTATTATCAAAGTCTAATCAACCTAGGGAAAGAAAACCATTCAGCCAGTTCCAACCATCCTGTCCCACCTATGGGGAGAGAAAAAACAAAAAAACAAAAAAACACAGAAGCAGTGGTGAATTCCACAGTTCAGAGACACAGACTTACTCAGAGACTAAGACCTAATCACAGGGCTACAGAATGCTCCTCGCTCTCCACACTCACCACTGTATTATTGTACTGAAGATCTACTTATAGCAGTTGCTTTTACCAAGTACTCCATGTCCACCTATCAAAGAAAAAAATTATTAAAAAAGGAAAAAACGTAAGAACAACCCCCCGGCTAAAAGCCTATTTGAAGAAAGAGCAAGCATCAGAACCAGATATGGCAGGAATGTTGGAATTAACCAGACCAAGAATTTAAAAGGAGTGTGAGAGTTGGACCATAAAGAAAGCTGAGTGCTGAAGAATTGATGTTTTCAAACTGTGGTGCTGGAGAAGACCCTTGAGAGTCCCTTGGACTGCAAGGAGATCAAACCAGTCAGTCCTAAAGGAAATCAGCCCTGAATATTTATTGGAAAGACTAATGCTGAAGTTCCAATACTTTGGCCATCTGATGCGAAGAGCCAGCTCATTGGAAAAGACCCTGATGCTGGAAAAGATTGAAGACACAAGGAGAAGGCGATGGCAGTGGATGAAATGATTAGATGGCATCACTGACTCAATTGACATGAATATGAGCAAACTCCAAGAGAGAGTGGAGCATAGAGGAGCCTGGCATGCTGCAGTCCATGAGGCACAAGGAGTCAGACATGACTTAGTGACTGAACCACAAAAGATTAATATATTAAGTACACTAATGGATAAAGTAGATAACATGCAATAACATATGGGCAATGTAAGAATTTCTAAAACAGAGAGTCACTCATTAGTTTTTAAGATTATTTCAATAGTCATCTACTAGAAATGCTAAGGAAAATGAAAACAAAAAGAAAGGCTAGAGATAAGAGTCTGTGCATCTCCAAACCCTCTATTTCCAAGCTTGTGTCTCCCCCCTCTCTCTGCTCTGTATGATTCTTCCATCAAGTCTGTCCAACACACCTGTGCATAATGTTACCTTGGTGCCTTAGTTCACGCTCATGTTCCTCCTGCTTGGGATGGAAATAGTATCAACTTGAATTACAATGTCTGCTTAGAGACCTACAATCAACATTGTCCAAGGCAAGGCTTGAAACCCTGCTAGGCTTCATATCTTATATACTTATGAAAAAGTACATCTCAACCTTTGGATGTGAGAAATAAATGAAATACTATGAAATGAAGTCCCCTCGCCTTGGGTCTGATGGAAAACATCTGCTCAATGGTTATTCTCCTGTATCTTTCCATCTACTGAGTTTCTACTCATTCTCTTCCAATGCTCTTTGTAAGCTACCATAGGGTTTTGTTTCTGTACCATCTGTATTTATTAGTCTAATAATTCACTGTAGATTTGTTCCTTATGTGTGTCTGTCTTACCTCTCCCAACAGATTAGTGTAGAAACTATGCTGAAACTCATAGTGATAAGAAGCAATGGACACAAAGGTGATGTTTAGTAAGTCTGTTAAATTTGGGTAATTACCTTGACTGGAAAAACCAGGGAGGTAGCAGGTAACAAAAGAGACAATGAAAATGAACTCCATAATGACAAAAAAAGTTAAAGAAACCTGCAGAAGGAACTTGGGATGAAGAAGAGATAATGCCATTCATTATAGGAGGGAGAAAGAGTCCTTTAATGATGGATAATTTAGAGATACCTGTGGTTACACCTATATTCCCAAACAATGTGGTGAACTCTGGTGAATTAAAATGAACTGATTATTTGGACTTCCATTAACTAATTCATTGAGCAAACATTTGTTTACTGTTTACGATTGCTGATGTTATGTCTTACGCTAGTACTAGATACTGGTAAAAATCTCTGAACTGAATATATTAATTTTGGACAGACTGAATATTGATGTTTGATCCAGCTATATCTATGGGTGATTTTAATGTAGAGCACTGAGGCATAGATCTCTTATATTGTAGTTTTCTACATTAAATATTTAATTCTGATGCTGGAGGGATTGGGGGCAGGAGGAGAAGGGGACAACAGAGGATGAGATGGCTGGATGGCATCACGGACTCAATGGACGTGAGTCTGAGTGAACTCCAGGAAATGGTGATGGACAGGGAGGCCTGGCGTGCTGCGATTCATGGGGTCACAAAGAGTCGGACACGACTGAGCGATTGAACTGAACTGAACTGAACATAGTTTATCTAATATATTTGCTTTTTGTACACATTAAATTTTGTATCATTAAATTAAGCAATAAAAATTTTCAATATATATATGCTTTTACAAGTAGAAGGAAAATGGTATTTTCTCAAAACATTTTCTTTGAATATTACTTTTAGAAATACTTTTCCTGACAATCTTGAGGAATTTTGATATGGCAATGCAAACATGTAGTTTATAAAATACAAATAATGTGCTCCCAAGTCCCTATATAGAAAAGAGATTCACAAAGTTGTTATTTCAAATTCCTATTTTTAAGAAAACTTTTAAAGTATGTCTATCTTTTTACTTATCAGTTTTTTTTACCTTCATGTTTAACTTTTCACTTTTTAAAAGGTAAACACTTGAAAGGCAGAGTAATTTATAAAATAGAATAATCCCTTGAATACTTTTGTGTCCCATTTTTTAGTTTCTCTATGCCTTTAGCATCCCAGAAAAATATTTCTTTAGTCCTCACTATAAGCAAAGTTCTCAGATATATAAACACTTGACTTACAGATTCTGTATTAATATGCTTATTCATCTAAATAGAAGAAAGTCCTTCCTAGAGAGCATCATAGAGTGAAGTCAGAGAGAGAAGGACAAATATTGTATATTAATGCATATATGTGAAATCTAGAAGAATAATATGCTGTTACTGTTTATTTGCTAAGTTATATCTGACTCTTTTTGTGACTCCATGGACTGTAGCCTGTTGGGCTCCTTCTATCCATGGGATTTCCTAGGCAAGAATACTGGAGTGGGTTTCCACTTCCTTCTCCAGAGGATCTTCCCAACCCAGGGAGCAAACCCACATCTCCTACACTGGCAGGTGGATTCTTTACCACTGAGCCACTAGGGAAGCCCAGAAAAATGGTAGAGATGATCTTGTTTGAAAGGTAAAAATAGAAACTTAGATGCAGAGAGCAAATGTATGGATACCAAGGCGGGGGGGAATGCAGGGGTGAGGAATTGGGAGATTGGAATGGACATTTATACATTATTGATGCTATGTATAAAATAGATAACTAGCTAAAACATACCATAAAGCACAGGCAGCTCTACTTAGTGTATTGTGATGACCTGAATGGGTGGGAAATCCAAAAGGCAGGGGATATATGTATATATATGACTCATTTTGCTGTACAGTAGAAACTAACATGTTAGAAAGCAACTATACTCCAATAAAAATTAATTTTAAAAAATTAATAGAAAAAGTCCTTGAGTATATCAGCCCAGGTATTTCTCCAAAGCATTTATATTTATCTGCAACTCTGTGGTCGAAGTTCCAAGAGATGCTTGTAATTAGAGGTAATTACATGTTATGTTGCTCAAGCAGTGTGACATATCAGCTTACCGTTCTGCCAGCATCCTCCCAGTACCTTTTCCACATTCCCTTCCCACCTCCTGCTCAGCGCCTCCCTCATCATCCCCACCAAGAAAATGCCTCCAAATTACATCCTATTTCTAAAACTGTTTGAGAAGCAGCTCCCTCGAGAGCCTGTAATCAAGTGTGATAACCAGACACAACATTGTTACAATGTCCACTTTCCCCTGAGGAGTATATCTTTAATTCCCAACTTTAAATCTCTGTTTAAAACCTCCTCGAAACAGGTAGCTGTAGTTGACTAGAGAATCTCAGTCTGTAGCAGCTTTTCTATTTGGCCTATATAGCTCAGTGTCCATTGATACAATTTTTCTGACTTATTTTTTCTTGCACTTCTTTGGAGTGTAACAGCTAGAGTAATAGTATGCTTTCTCATCAGTGTCAGAGGCACACTTGCTGGCCTCCTTTTCCAGAATATGCTTAAAAATAGAAGGTTTAGCTCCTGGCCTAGGCAGGCTCTGCATGGAGTGAAGGGTCCAGGCAAATGTCCTGAGGTGACTGTCTCTGGATATCGGTTTCCATTCTGCACTCAAGGTCCTGAAATTCTTCAGAGGTCTTCTCTTAAGGGATTAGGTATTGACAAAGGTACTAGAAAGTCTAGTTGTCATTTTCCTCTTTTTTTTTTTTTTAACAAACTATTTTTTTGGTTTCCATTTTCCAGCATTGCAGTTGGAAATTTCCTTGCAGTTGGTTAAATGAACCACTTGATAAATAATATAAATAGCAATTTGTTTGTTTATTAACCCCGTTAATATCACATTTCCAATCCTCCTTACCCCTCCCTCTGCCCAATTCGCTGAGCTTTCCTTAGCTTTACTGAAACAAGCTCAATTTGGTGGCTTTCCTGTATCACACTGAAGGATGGGCAGATATGCTGTTGCCATGGAAACAAGGTAATTGCTCAGAGACTTCATCCTGCATGGGTAATATTGAACTAACTGCTGTACAGTTTCTCATTTATTACAAAACATTTACAAGGAAAATGTGGTCTGTTTCACGATGTTAAAGTGTTTGTCTTTTTTCAAGAAGCTAGGTAAAAATTTCTTATTGGAATAAAATGCTAAATGGGGTGGGAACTCTTCAACTGAAAGTAAACTTAAAATATGCAGAGGTAACTGATGACACCAAAAAGCAATTGGTGAGTGGAAGGCCTTGACTGGGAGAGAACGTGAAGATGAACATTTCTTTGCTTTGGGTCTTAGCTGTTTATGTCTGTTGAGGTTTGCAGTGTTTGTCCCCAGGCTGTCTTACACAAAAACACGTGGCTGGAGCACACATTCTCTGCGATGCTGTTTACACATCATTTCACATTCCCTCTTCTTTGACTTTCTCCTTTGCACAAGATAACCTGATCAACTTTTATGTCCTAACTTTCTTTATTTCGGTCTAATTTTTCATATTCTCACCCACACTTTAACTTCCTTTAAAAAGGAAAGGCAAGTTTTTTTCCTTTCCCTGACCTTGGACTGAAGAGATTTTACCATATATTTTAATTTCAATCTTAAGACATCACCTTGTGTGCAATAGGATTTTAATAAATTTTCACTGACAATGCCTTCTGACAAGACCTTAATTCTCCTCAAAACCCACCAAAAAGATCAGCGTTTCCGTGCTTCTTAGCTCACAACTGGCTTCCAAGCTAGCATGCCTTCTGGTTAGGAGAACTTTGCTTTTCTAGTTGTAGTGCAACTCTACCCCTGTTCTCTAGCCTAAGAAAGCCCGTTCTAAACTTTCTAAAAGTACACATGTCTCCCCATGTATATTCCTGCCCACTCCTAGTTTGACCTTGAGACTCATGGTACTAGAAGACCTTCAGATTGACTTTCTGTGCTGATTCTCAGTTATTCGGTGATCCTATTACCACATTTAGGAAACCTAGTCTGAGCAGGCTGGCTTAGCATACCTTTTAGGAACTTCTAAATAGCTTATGCACGTTTTTTGTTGTTGTTGTTGTTGCCCTCACTGTGTTTTATTGCTGTTAGCTCTTTAGCCATCTGGCATCCTCCAGTAGACTTGAATTTCCTGAGTATGAGTCTGTTTCTTATTTAGAGTTGTTTGCACAAGGGTTAACAAAAGCCTTTCAACACATATTTGGTGAATCCCACGGTTGGTTAATTGCTAATGCTGATATATTTATGTCATCCAAATTACAGCTTTATCAGTACATTAAAAGCAGATTCCAAGTAGGATGCTTTTAAACCCTTTGTTAACATGACTGCCACATCTCCTAAAATGTATTTAGGTTTTACCAGGACCAAAAAGGGTTAAGACACTGATGGGGGTTAATTGAAAGTGGCTAAGCTTGAGGATGAGATGGTTAGATAGCATCACCAACTCAATGGACATGAATTTGAGCAAACTCCAAGAGACAATAGAAGACAGAGGAGCCTGGTGTGCTGCAGTCCATGGGGTCACGAAGAGTTGGACACAACTTAGCAACTGAACAACAGCAACAAAGCTTGAAGACCACTTTTGGAAATCTATTTGTGTTCTTATTTGTATAACATTCTCCACATGCCAAGTTTGATTGGCTTGTTTAAATGGTGTAGAATTAACATCCATGCTTTACAAATGCTTGACCAATTGTTTCTTCATAGTGTTAATTGGATGGCTACTTTGTCGCTTGCTTTTGAAAACCACAGGATGGAGCCAAATCATGATCCCTCTATTTCCTCTTGAGGAGTTACAGAATTGAATTTCAATTTCATAAAATTAAATAGAAATAAATTATATGCCCTTATATGAAATGTCAACTAAAATTAAATGTAATCTTTTTTTTTTTTTGAGTTCGAACTGGACCCAAATAATCAATTAGCAGTAATCTTGTCAAAATGCACAGGACACATAGGTTGCCAGAGGCTTCATCATAATTGTATTTGCCCAAAGCATTTGAATAAATGAGGTGAAATGTTGCCTCAAGTCTCTGAATCTTTGATAGATCATTTCTGGACCTCCTGCTGAAATACTGTCGACTAATTTTCTGCAGTTAATTTTCTCAGTGATTGTCACAGCCTGTAGTAATAGATGACTTTTCCTCCCATATGTTGCTATGCCTGGGTGCAGAGAGATGACATGTAGGCTGTGTGTATGTCGTGAGGATGCAGCTGTGTACGCATCTTTTTATGAAGAAAAATAACTTTCTCCAGAGATTTTGTTGAAAATCGCATTTCTCCTCCCACATAGCGGGCATTCAATACATTGTCATTGAGTCACGTTCTTAATTTGTGTTTTGTATTGGTATTCCCCACATCTGCAGGGTTGGAAAGCAGGGCAGAAGGGGTGATGAAAGGAAAGCCTTGAATGATATTGTATCAACGTAGTCATTAAGTAGAGGTTCAAATTGGCAATGAGACTCACAAGGTATAAATAAGCTTTGAGTCCACATTTTCTTAGCTTTATAGAAGGTTACAGGGCAAGAGCTTCAGCATTACCTCATGGGGAAACGGCATTACTCAGGTACATACCCCCTCTTTTCTCTTCCCCATTCAAGACCAGTGCAGTCACTGCAGATGTTGCAGGAAGAGGGACCCCTTCCAGGGCCCGAAACTGGGCTCTTGTCTAACACTTGGAAATGAATTGTCCGAGGAGACACATGTGCTGACAAAGCAAGAGATTTTATTGGGAAAGGGCACCCGGGTGGAGAGCAGTAGGGTAAGGAAACCCAGGAGAACTGCTCTGCTGCGTGGCTCACAGTCTCGGGTTTTATGGTGATGGGATTAGTTTCCGGGTGGTCTTTGGCCAATCACTCCAATTCAGAGTCTTTCCTGGTGGCGCACGCATCGCTCAGCCAAGATGGATGCTAGCGAGACGGATTCTGGGAAGTGGATGGACACGCAGTGTCTCCTTTAGACCTTTCCCGAACTCTTCCGGTTGGTGGTGGCTTATCAGTTCCGTATTCCTTATCAGGATCTCCTGTCATAAAACAACTCATGCAAATGGTTACTATGGTACCTGGCCAGGGTGCTTCCCTAACACAGATAGGAGCCAGAATTACCCCAGATCTTTTGTGCTCATATAGTCACATAGGTCCAGAGTGTGCATGTGCACTCAGTCATGTCTGACTCTCTGCGGCCCCATGGACTGACCCCCTCCAGGTTCCTCTGTCCACGGGATTTTCTAGGCAAGGACACTACAGTGGGTTGCCGTTTCCTTCTCCAGGGGATCTTCCTGATCCAGGGATCCAACCTGGGCCTGCTGCATTGGCAGGTGGATTCTTTGCCACTGAACCACCTGGGAAGCCCCCACATAAGTCCAAGGCATGCTTTCAGCTCCACAGCCCAAGCGTAGACCTACAGATTAGGCATAAATACAACAAAACTTATACAACATTCCATATTTATCTTAACACTGTACTTCCCAGGAAAGCAGAGCTTTAGGAAGACACTCTGTCCAGCCTCCACTCAAGCCTGATGAAAACCCTTTTGACACAGGTATTAATTTCCATAGCACTTGAATTGCAAAATAGGCACAAGAAGCAATTTTTGAAGAGAATTTTGCTTTCCACTAACTTTTCACTGTCCATTTGGAGAGATGCCCAAGAGGGAAAATTGCTGAGTGAAATGAACACTTCAACCATTAAGAGGTTAGGATGCTGATCAACACCACAGAAAAGTGACCGTGCACCCACCTGAACAGACCTGTTGGATGTTTGAATTAAAACCCAAGGAGTTACTTTTTTGTAGAGCTTTATAGTTCTTTCCTTTTGTTCAGGGCACCTCAAATATCTCTCTCAATCAGAGCAATGTGTCCACTGCCTGGGAACCCACTTTTCCTCTAAGCTTCTGTCATTCATAATTTTGTACTTATTCTTGCTTAAAGGAGAATCCTAAAAATGTCTGTAGGCACTAGCTGCAATTGGGTTGAAAATCCTTTAAGTACAAGGTTTTATTCAAAAACGGTATTCTGCCCTATTGATTACATAAGTTCAAAATTCCCAATTTGATTTATCCAAAATGGCTGTGATTTGAAGTCTTTTATGTTTTTGAAAGAATAAATATTCTACAAATGCAATAGCAACAAATGTTAAGTCCTACTTTTTTAAAAAAGCATAATAATCAAGTTCATAATTTTTCCAGAACTAAAAATTCTCTGCCATCCCTGTCTTTCTAATTAGAATGAATATTAATTCCAAAGATAAGTCTGAATCTCTCAATAAAGGACAAAATTGTATATTATACATTTATATGTACATACTGCCTTTGAGAGTGAAGCAGAAGTTCTTCCCACTTGCCTTCTTATTTCCCTTGTTGCTCATTATGCTAATGGGGAATAACTTAAGTAGAGCTATATTTAGGAGGAACTCTCTTTGGAAAATGTGCACATCAAGCATAGTTTCTGAAAAATGTGAAAACAAATCTAATGCCCATCAAAGTTTTAAGCATAAAGAAGAATGGACCTTTAAAAATGATTGAAATTGTTTAAAAACATGTCATTTTAGCATATCCTTGAATTTATATTGCTCATATTTTAATCTACTTTATATACAGAAATCTCCAGACAACTTCTATAATTGGTATGACTACCTTCCAATGAAAAGCTTAATTTAAGTAGATTACTGATATAGGTCAAATTATTTGAAGTTGGGTACTCAGGGAAGACTCCCCAAAATACTATGGATAATGGAAGCATAAAATTATAAGAATATATATGACATTACTAAAATTTTTTTTTGCAATGCAAAATTTAACCTGATCCCCCAAAACCCTGCTGAGGGATAAACCTGCTGAGGAATATGGATTATCATAATTTTTACATGTCTGCTTTTCCTTTGTGTATGCAATGTGCCACTTGTGGATTATCTTTATCTAATGCTTTAATTCCCTATAATTCCATTTTTCAGTTTAATGATATAACTCCTATAATTTCTTCAATTTTCTCCACCTATAGACTTCATGTAATTCATAGGTAGCATATAGCAGCTCAAGTATTCTGGCTTCTTCATTTAAATAAATGTTTTCTTTCAATCAAATGATTTAGTAAATTTAGACTAACATCTTGTGTCTGTTTGTATTTTAATAAGTACATTATTTTATTTGACACATATGCACGCTTAGCCACTCAGTTGTGTCTGACTCTTGTGACCCCATAGACTGGGGTCTATAGCCTGCCAGGCTCCTCTGTCCATGGGATTCTCCAGGCAAGAATGCAAGTGGGTTGCCATTTCCTCCTCTGGGGGATCTTCCTAACCCAGGGATTGAACCCAGGTCTCCTGCATTGCAGTCAGACCCTTTACCAGCTGAGTTATGAGGGAAGCCCTGACACATATAACCAAATCAAAATATCTTAAATTCACTAGCCTTGTTGAGGGAAGAAAATTACAGTGCATTTTTGAGGTCATAGGAGGATAAAGATTAGTGAGAATGTCAAATTCCTGCCAAAGCTCCCCAACAAATTACTCCAGTGATCTTCATTTCTAACGGAGAAAGATGGACTCTTCCTCCAAGTTTATTCTGCCAGTGTGTTCCAGTATAATTCAACAATATTCTTGGGAAAGATGTTATTGACAAATGTTATGACATAAGTATATGATGTTATATGACATTTATTTTGTAGCATGTGTGATATTACAAGATATGCTTTCTGCTTTAATACTTTGTCAACACTATCAGAAAACCACTCAGAAAGTTTCCAGTGAGTTTCCATTTGGACTGACTTATAAAAGAGGAGAATATGCTAGTTATACTTCCATTGTTGATGGAGAAGATGGGTGGAATGAAAAGTGTATGTCTTAGCATGCATGCATGCTCAGTCATGTTTGACTCTTTGCAACCCCGTGAACTGTAGCCCGCCAGGCTCCTCTGTCCATGCAATTTTCCAGGCAAGAAAACTGGTGTGGGTTGCCATTTCCTCCTCCAGGGGAATCTTCTGGACTCAGGGATCAAACCCGCATCACTTGAGCCTTCTGCATTGGCAGGCAGATTCTTTACCACTGTGCCACCTGGGAAGCACATATGTCTTAGCAGAGAAGAGGTATCACATGATATCCCTTATATATAGAATCTAAAAAGAAATGATACAATTGAAAGTGAAAGTTGCTCAGTTGTGTTCGACTCTTTGTAACTCCATGGACTATACAGTCCATGGAATTCTCCAGGCCAGAATACTGGAGTGGGTAGCCTTCCCTTCTGCAGGGGATCTTCCCAACCCAGGGATCAAACCCAGGTCTCCTGCATTGCAGGAATCTAAAAAGAAATAATACACTTCAACTTACAAAAGAGAAAGAGAGTCATAGACTTAGACAACAAACTTATGGTTGCTGGGAGGAAGGGATAGTCAGGGACTTTGGGATACACATGTACACAATGCCAGATTTAAAATTGATAATCAACAAGGTCCTACTGTAATAGCACATGGAACTCTGCTCAATGTTATGCGGCAGCCTGGATAGGGGGGTAGTCTAGGGGAGAATGGATACATGTATATGTTTGGCTGAGTCCCTTCGCTATCCACCTGAAACTATCACGACATTGTTAATCAGCTATACCCCAATCCAAAAAAAAAAAAAAAAATAGCTTAAAATAATAAAAAAAAGTATATGTCTCAGAAGCCCCAAGCTTCAGGCATATACTGAAAATTCATACATGATTTTCCCTTAATCTGAGATTTACAATTTAGTTCATATTATCGAACTGACCTTTATCACTTGATAAACTGAGTTAGCAAGCTCTGAAGAAGACAGATACAGTTTTAAGCTGCCAAAATCTCTTGCAGTTAATTTGTTATTACTTATAGCCTCATCCATAAAATGAGTTATGTAAGCACACAGCAATTTTTGGTAGAATATTGATGAGAAGGTGAGATTTGGAGTAAAAAAAGATAGCTTTGGCAAAAAAAGAAATCATAGATAACAAAATTTTAAGACAACTTTTAGTGACTCTAAAGTAATATCATAGTTTGCATAACCCATAAATTTGAAAACATTCAACATAACCATCAACCCACACACCAAAAATATTTCCCATCTCTTCAGATCTTTACTATGGCACACAAGTTTCTAGACACCCAATAACCATGACCTGATACAACTTTATTTTTTAATTGGAGTATAGTTAATTTACAATATTAAGTTAGTTTCAAGTATACAGTAAAGTGATTTATTTATGCATATATGTGATACTAATTTTTACATTTGAAAACTAAAAATAAAATAATAAAATTTGTTTCTATACAATATAGTCTTTAACTTTGTATAGCATCAAGGAAAATTGTTGTTTTTGTTCAAATTGTATAGAATCTGTACATTTATAGACATTTTAAAGTCTATTCTGCTTCTGAGAGACTGAAATAACAATAGAGGGTAATAATACATATAAAGAAGAGGTGGCAAGAATACACAGAACTGTACAAGAAAGAGCTTTACAACCCAGATATCCACGATGGTGTGATCACTCACTTAGAGCCAGACATCCTGGAATGTGAAGTCAAGTGGGCCTTAGAAAGCATCATTATGAACAAAGCTAGTGGAAGTGATGGAATTCCAGTTGAGCTATTTCAAATCCTGAAAGATGATGCTGTGAAAGTGCTGCACTTAATATGCCAGCAAATTTGGAAAACTGAGCAGTGGCCACAGGACTGGAAAAGGTCAGTTTTCACTCCAATCTCAAAGAAAGGCAATGCCAAAGAATGCTCAAACTACCACACAATTGCACTCATCTCACACTCTAGTAAAGTAACGCTCAAAATTCTCCAAGCCAGGCTTCAGCAATACGTGAACCATAAACGTCCAGATGTTCAAGTGGGTTTTCGAAAAGGCAGAGGAACCAGAGATCAAATTGCCAACATCTTCTGGATCATGGAAAAAGCAAGAGAGTTCCAGAAAAGCATCTATTTCTGCTTTATTGACTATGCCAAAGCCTTTGACTGTGTGGATCACAATCAACTGTGGAAAATTCTGAAAGAGATGGGAATACCAGACCACCTGACCTGCCTCTTGAGAAACCTATAGGCAGGTCAGGAAGCAACAGTTAGAACTGGACATGGAACAACAGACTGGTTCCAAACAGGAAAAGGAGTACGTCAAGGCTGTATATTGTCACCCTGCTTATTTAACTTCTATGCAGAGTACATCATGAGAAACGCTGGGCTGGAAGAAGCACAAGCTGGAATCAAGATTTCTGGGAGAAATATAAACAACCTCAGATATGCGGATAACACCACCCTTATGGCAGAAATTGAAGAGGAACTAAAAAGCCTCTTGATGAAAGTGAAAGAGGAGAGTGAAAAAGTTGGCTTAAAGCTCAACATTCAGAAAACTAAGATCATGGCATCTGGTCCCATCACTTCATGGGAAATAGATGGGGAAACAGTGGAAACAGTGTCAGACTTTGTTTTTTGGGGGCTCCAAAATCACTGCAGATGGTGACTGCACTTTGCCGACTAAGGTCTGTCTAGTCAAGGCTATGGTTTTTCCTGTGGTCATGTATGGATGTGAGAGTTGGACTGTGAAGAAAGCTGAGCACCGAAGAATTGATGCTTTTGAACTGTGGTGTTGGAGAAGATGTTTGAGAGTCCCTTGGACTGCAAGGAGATCCAACCAGTCCATCCTAAAGGAGATCAGTCCTGGGTGTTCATTGGAAGGACTGATGCTGAGGCTGAAACTCTAACACTTTGGCCACCATGCAAAGAGTTGACTCCCTGGAAAAACCCTGATGCTGGGAGGGATTGGGGGCAGGGATTGGGGACGACAGAGGATGAGATGGCTGGATGGCATCACGGACTCGATGAACATGAATTTGAGTGAACTTCGGGAGTTGGTGATGGACAGGGAGGCCTGGAGTGCTGTGATTCATGGGGTCGCAAAGAGTCAGACACGACTGAGTGACTGAACTGAACTGAACTGAAACACAAGTAATAGTTGTATATACATCTATAGTAATGCCATTGGAGATCTCCTTCTCAATGCATAGGTTTACAAATGCTGTAAGCTAAATTATGTTTCTCTAGTGATGAATATTGTGTTTCCAAAATATAACATGGGGAATGTAGAAAATGAGTATAATTCTTGCACCATGAAGTTGATTTTATGGTAGTATTTGCTGGGTTGGCCAAAAGGTTCATTCAGGTTTTTTTTTGTAAGATCTTATGGAAAAACCCCAGTGAACATTTTGGCCAGTCCAATGTATGCCTATGGATAATTTGCTATGTAATTTCATATTTGGCCAAAGTCTAATGAAGGTAATCATGTTGATTTAGAATGCCTTGTGTTGGCCATTAAAATGGAAAACTGGAGATCTGTTATTGACTTTATGTCTTTAAGCCAGTAGAAACTAAGGATTATATTAGTTTATGACACTATCCATTATAAAATAATGGAAAAAGTCAAATAACTTTTTCATGATATGCAGACACTGAACCAAAAGCTCAGAAGAGGTAGTCTTAAAAATTTATCTTTAACAAAAAGAATAGCAGAAGCAGAAATGATTATTAAAAGGAAAAAAAAATCACATTTTTTCTTCAGAATCAATATCCCAAAATACATTTCAAATGATCATTAAATAAGTAATTCATCTCTAAGACTATTTTGCACAAAAATTAGTTCTATGCACAAACATTTCTTTCTTTAAGTCCCTAAAATTGTGTAAAGAAAATGTCTCCTCTTTTCCCTATTTTGTTGTCCGTGGGAAAGGCACAATTATCATCACCACCATTGCAATCGCTATTCAGTTCAATTCAGTTCAGCTGCTCAGTTGTGTCCAACTCTTTGCTACCCCATGGACTGCAGCACACCAGGCTTCCCTGTCCATCACCAACTCCTGGAGCTTGCTCAAACTCAGGTCCATCGAGTCGGTGATGCCATCCAACCATCTCATCCTCTGTTGTCCCCTTCTCCTGTCTTCAACCTTTCTGAACATCAGGGTCTTTTCCAAGGAGTCAGTTCTTCACATCAGGTGGCCAAAGTGTTGGAGTTTCAACTCCAGCATCAGGCTTTCCAATGAATATTCAGGACTGATTTCCTTTAGGATTGACTGGTTTGATATTCTTTCAGTCCAAGGGACTCTCAAGAGTCTTCTCTAACACCACAGTTCAAATGCATCAGTTTTTCAGAACTCAGCTTTCTTTACAGTCCAACTCTCAAATCCATACATGACTACTGGAAAAATCATAGCTTTGACTAGACAGACTTTTTGGCAAAGTAATGTCTCTGCTTTCTATATGCTGTCTAGGTTGGTCATAGCTTTTCTTTAAGCTTTTCTTAAAAGAAGCAAGTGTCTTTTAATTTCATGGCTGCAGTCACCATCTTGCAGTGATTTCAGAGCCCCCAAATTTAAAGTCTGTCACTGTTTCCATTGTTTCTCCATCTATTTGCCATGAAGTGATGGGACTGGATGCCAAGATCTTAGTTTTTGAATGTTGGGTTTTAAGCCAGCCTTTTCACTCTCCTCTTTCACTTTCACCAAGAGGCTCTTTAGTTCCTCTTTACTTTCTGCCATAAGGATGGTGTCATCTGCGTATCTGAGGTTATTGATATTTCTCCTGGCAATCTTGATTCCAGCTTGTGTTTCATCCAGCCTGGTATTTCACATAATATATTCTGCATAGAAGTTAAATAAGCAGGGTGACAATCTATAGCCTTGATGTACTCCTTTGCCTATTTGGAACCAGGTTGTTGTTCCATGTCCAGTTCTAACTGTTGCTTCTTGAGCTGCATACAGATTTCTCAGGAGGCAGGTCAGGTGGTCTGGTATTCCCATCTCTTGAAGGATTTTCCACAGCAATTGCTAATACTATTTTATAAGCCACACTTAACTTTCTGGCTCTCTGTAGACTGCAGCATTGAAAATGGAAGATCCCTGCAGGGTCAGAAAGGATCCATTTTCATCGCATGTACATATTATTATATGATTTCCTCTCTGCCTTGATCTGGTCAGCCTGCATATCCAGTAACAAACAGATTTTTTTCAGTCGAATTTTCTGATAAATTTGGAAAGATCATCACCAGATACAGAAGAAAAGTCACAGTCAACCCCAAATCTTTTGATGGCCCTGTATCTGACTTTGCTGAGAGAGGAAGTTGAGCTGTGGAGCAGATTCACAGCCAAATATGCTTCATACCTTTGGGCAGATCTGGCCCTCCTCCTAGAGTGCTCAAGATGGGGAGTTTCAGTGCAACTTCTCATCTATTTATTTAGTGAACCCTCCTGTGTCTGCTGCCTGAATTTTTACATTTTTGAATTTCCATGAGAAATGTGTTTCAAACAGCATTTTATAACTGAAATACTTTTACATTTAGATTCATTGAATTTTAGATCCGAGAACTAAGAGGACATTTGCTCCTACCCAACATTTAACAGATGCAGACACTGAAATTCAAAAGGTTAAGTGGCTTTTCTGTAGCCATCTAGGTATTTTTTGGTGACTGAGCCCAGATTTTCTCCATATTCATTGAGGGCTTTTTCATTTTCACTTATAGACAATTCTTTCTTAAATAGCTTATAATGTGAAATATATGTTAAAGACTGTGTCTTTCTAGCTAGGCTTTTTCCTTTTTAAGTTTTATCCATGGAGAGTTGTTTATGATATAGAATTGAGAAGGAATTCAAAGAGATGAATGCATTTGATATTTCATAGCTGAAGTGTTAGTGATTGATTAGGTACAATAAAAGACACCTGCTAATATTTCTGAGAGCTTGAAACCTCAAAAAAAAGCAGAAACCATGTCTAAAGTATCTTATGTTCCTGGTGCCTAGCAGCTTAACCAGCAAACAGTAGACACTTGGAATGTTTGTTGAATGACTAAAGAAAACATTCTGGTGGTGAAGAGTTAGAAGGAATAAAAAGCATGTTCTTACTGTGTGCTTAAAATAGTTCTACTACATAAAGTTGCAATGACAAGATTCCAAGAAATTCACATAGGGACACGTCATCCAAGAGGAACTCAGGAAAGTGACAGAGCTGGCAGCTCTGGCAGATCAAGGAAAGGTTTCAACTTTTAGGAAAACCAGGAATCTTTAAGTGTAACTGCTCCACAAATGTGCTGTGAACAGAAAATGAACTCAGAGGACCTGGGAACAAAGTAGAGATCCAAAGTGGAAAAAGATTGGGTTAAAGCCAAGAAAGACTACAGAGGACTGGAAACTTTCTAAGTGGAGGTATGATGCTGGTGACACTTGGCTAGACCTTCAGGAAGTCTGCACAAGATACTCTGTGGTTTTGTTTTGTGTCCAAAGCTGACAACTCTGAGGAGAAGAAATAACAAACTCTTGGGAAAGAGTCAGGACCAGCAGGTGCAATAGGCCCTCCCACCTCAGAGTCTTTGTTGTACACATTTTTTATTTTAATTTTATTTCTTAAAGGCAAGTGAGCAAAAATAATTCTTTCAATCACTTTCATAGAAATATATGCTCTTCTGGAAAATGGAACTATGCTCATTACTGCAGGAAAAGTAATGAGGTCAAAAGTGAAAGACCAAATCATTCTTTTGAAGAGACCTCACATTAGGCTTCCTTCCTCACTTGGGCTGCCCAGGTGGTGTTAATGTAAAGAATCTGCCTCCCAATGCAAGAGATATAAGAGACGCTGGTTTGATCCCTGGGTCAGGAAGGTCCCCTGGAGAAGGAAATGGCTACCTACTCCAGTATTCTTGCCTGGAGAATCTTATGGACAAAGGAGCCATGTGGGCCACAGGCCATAGGGTCGCAAGAACTGGACACGATTGAAAGGATTTAGCACACATGCAACTTGGGAAGCTCACCTCTGAGGTTCTGACCTCATGTCAATTCATCCTATTCACTCATGTTATTCATTCCACCCTATCAAGTGAAGTCTTTTTCACGGACTCAGTGGTTTGGGGAGATGAAAGATTTTCTTACTTCGTGCATGCTGCTAAAATGTCTTCCAGGGGTTAGAGAAAATCTACAGTATGCCTCAGTTCTTTTTCTTGCCCAGATTAGTGCCGATACGCCAACTTTTCTGAAGAAACAAAGTCCAAAGGAATGTGCTAAGGCTATCTGAGTTCTCTGAAACAAAAGTTTTCATTGCGTTTAAGTGACATGTATATTAAAAAAAACTGTTTGAGACCTTCATGAAATGTAACCTCAGCAAGCTGCGAAAATGCTCCAGAAGTTTTTGAGACTGACCATGAGATGAAATGCTAAAAATATGTTGGAACTAAATTAAAAGGAAGGTCAGGACACAGCCATGTCTAAATGGGAGATATAAAGCACAGTGAATACAAATTGATAACGCTGAGGCAAGAGACCGTTTATTGCTCTTCCACTTTTCTTTTAGGGAACAAGCAATAAAATTGAAATGAATGATCCAATTTTAAACCTAATTTTCATACAGCATCATTTCTCCTGAAGGTTCACCAAAGATAGAAATCAAAGAGAAAAATAAAGAGAAAATCAGCCTACTTCATCCTCCACTCATCTCATTGTTGGGGGGCTCAATATCTTGTGAAATACATTTTAAAATAAAGATTCTAAGTTGCAAAATCTGAAAATGCATTTTATTCTTATATGATGTGTTCTTAACTTGTATATTAATGCTCAGTATTGATATGCACACATGAAAATACAGATGCACACTCACACCCCCAAATATGCACTTTATTCTCTGTCTGTGTCCCTGTGTTTTTTTGTCTCTGTCATCTCCCTCTCTCTCTTGTTTCTATACTTACCTATCTCTCTATATATCAATGTCTATCCATCTATCTATACCTATCATTTCTATTTATGTTATTCAAAATATTAAAATATCATTTTCATCCTGTGCTTAATACTGCAGGGTGGGGGCGGGGGGGTTGTATGTGTGTTTCCTCCATGCTTGGGCTTTTTCCTCATGGACATCTATGTCTGCTTTAATTGTCTTCTAAGAGATAAAATGTTGTTGCTTTGAGAGAGATTATAGAAACATCCTAGTGAGTCTCTCTCTGGAAGTTGCAGAATGTCACAAACTGTGAAAGATCTGAAGTATTACCCTAATTGCAAGTTAGAAAGGTAACCTGCAACAATTTCATGGATGATGCTAGCAGAAAACATAGAATTCTTGCATCTGAAAAAAAGGACTTGATTACTTATGGCACAGCAGGCCTTCTAGGTGTCATGCCCACATTTATTTCTCTTGCTTCCTCGTCCCAGGTGGGTAGCCCAGGTAGATGTTATAACCACAGTGTGGCCTTATGTCCCAGGTAACGAACTGGAGCTGAGGAAATATTCTTTTACTGGGACTGTCGCAAACAACTTTCAACCTTTGCCTCAGAGAGAGATCTTATCTTTATTGCCCTAGACAACAAAAACAAAAAATAGAAAATAAATTTAAAAGTCTGCCTTTGCCCCAGAGGGAGACACTCTTTCTGTCTTCCAGAGTTGTTTGCTTAACGAAGACCCTTGAAAAGATAGTCCAGGAGAAAAGGGTGTCAGTACCTCCAGCTCAAATAGGAGAGACCCACTGAGAATTGTCTCCCAGTAGAGACTTGCTTCTCTGGAGCTTCCCTGGTGGCTCAGACGGTAAAGCGTCTGCCTGCAATGCGGGAGACCTGGGTTCGATCCCAGGGTTGGGAAGATCCCCTGGAGAAGGAAATGGCAACCCACTCCAGGACTATTGCCTGGAAAATCCCTTGGACGGAGGAACCTTGTAGGCTACAGTCCATGGGGTCACAAAGAGTCGGACATGACTGAGCGACTTCACTTTCACTTTCAGAGACTTGCTTCAGTAGTTCTGAACAGAGACGTTCCTAATGTTCATATCAGTATTCACCCAAGATAGAGTTTTCCTGTTGGTTTCCACAAAGTTCTCTTGTTAGACAAGAAGCTCTATTTTCCTTTCTCTCTCTCCCTCTCTCCTTCTTTCCCTCCTTCCATCAATCCTGGCAAAGAAAGCTCAGTCTTGAGCTTCTGTGCTTTGTCCTTAACATCATGGACAGGTTTTCCCCTATGTGTCACATTTGGACAGTTTTTCCATCTTTTTTCTTTCTTTGGCCTATACTACTTGGCTGAACATTTTAGCTTCAGTGTTTATTTGTTGCCAGTATCTGTTCCAACTGACGTGTCAAGTTGCCTGTGCTTTTGAGAAGATCTCAGGAAGTGGGGGTTCTAGCAGCATCTGGGAGTTTTATCCTTGGACTTTTTCCGAATTGGGCAGTGCTTCCTCCTACTCCTTCGCGATCCCGCTGGTCTATATATATATCCCTTTATCTTACAAGTTGCACACTGACAAAAGATCATACTGCCAAAAAGCAGTGCTCTGAGAACCTCTAGGAATCATGCAGGTTCGTGTCAAATGCCCTGCCTGGATTCCTGAATCTAGAAAATAGGAGGGCTTTACATTTTTCTTTAATTTGCCTGCTCTAAATAGAAATGCTACTCTGCAGGTAATGAAAATGATGACAAACATACCCCAAGTTTTACATTCAGAGGAATTTGAGCCCCATCAAAAAGTAGCTCCTTGAAATTCATATATTTACCCTTTTTGCTCTTGCTCAAAATGCCCTTGGAATTCTTTTCAGAATCCAACATGCATTTTTTGGACTGTCTTTGGCAGCAGCCAATCTTTATCCTTTAATACTGAATTTCATTTTGGAGATAGCTAAAAGCTATTTAGAGCCCAATAAAAAAAAAAAAGCAGATAAACAAGCTGGGTTTATAAAAATATGTGAATATGTGCAATGAAACAGATATCTTTATGTGGCTGATAAACTGGCCCTGAACACAGTTCCAGCAGAGGAGTTCCAAATGCTCAGGGTTTTCAATGCTTTGGGGGAAATTAAAAGTGATTCTTCTTCCCAAGAGGATTGAGAGTTCCTTCACTAAAAGTATAATTGATAAAAAAAAATTGTTAAAAATATACTGGTTTCTGCATTATTTCTTTAACAGTAATCATTTTTAAGCTAAAGAGGTTATATCAAAATGGAGGGATTTTTATCAGCGACTGTGGTCTGGGTGTTGGCAGAGTCAATGAAAGCACTTGCAGACTTCCTTGGTGTGTCCTAAGTCACTTCAGTTGTGTCTGACTGTTAGAGACCCTTTGGACTGTAGCCCACCAGGCTCCTCTGTCCATGGGATTCTCCTGGCAAAAATCCTGGAGTGGGTTGCTATACCCTTTTCCTATCCAGAAAACAGGTTCTCCTGCATTGGCAAGTGGGTTCTTTACCATTAGCACCACCTGAGAATCCCTTGTAGACTGATAAAATGATTTGGTTAGTTTTCCCTTCTTTTTTGAATTCCTCACCCTTCTTTGTTTTGTCTTGTTTTTGAAAGATAGTGTGTTTTGGTTAAGAACAATTGGTCGTTTGTGAATAAATTCTATGATTTACTGTGGGCTCAGATGGTAAAGAGTCTGCCTGCAGTGCAGGAGACCTGAGTTCAATTCCTGGGTTGGGAAGATCCCCTGGAGAAGGAAATGGCAACCTACTCCAGTATCCTTGCCTGGAAAATCCCATGCACAGAGGAGCCTGGCAGGCTACAGTCCATGGGGTCACAAAGAATCAACATGACTGAGCGACTTCCCACTTTCACTTTTATTTTTTTATGATTTACACGACTCTGAGTTAAATTTAGGCAGGTACTTAACCTTTTAGTCTATTTACTCAAAATTGGGAAGAATAATACCTGATTTTCAGGATAGTTTTTAGATTAGTGAGATACCCTATTGGAAGGTGAATGGCAAAACTTAAAGGAAATCTATGCTCAATAATTTTCTTCCTACTCTCATTTTATTTTCCTGCTTGCCCTGGGTTAGAATAGTAGCAATTTACTATTTCCCCTAGAATGAAGGAAACAGATTGAAACCTCTAAGTTCATGGAGGCTGAGCTTCCTGCTTAAAAAATAATTCATGCTTACATCAAGACAAAGAGGCAAGATAAAGAACCTATTCCTTCTAACACTTTCTCTGTGGTGATACAGATCGATGATTGGAACAAGATGGGGGTATAAACTGATGCACCCCAAACTACTTGGCTGGGCATTAATCCTATGATCTTAGGAATAGGAACTGTTTGAAAACAGTTTCCACCAATATATGACACCCTCAGTGGGGGAACAATCTGGGAAAATGTAAGAGCACTCTTCAGAGGGATAAGAGGAGATAATGAGATCAGTGGAAACGAATAAGGGAATCGGGTTTTCTTTCCTTCAGTGCCTCTTCTTGGTCAGTGGGGGTTGAAGGGAAAGTGGTTCCTTAGGTCAGGAAGTACTGGGGATCTGGTGTTTGTGGAACATGCAAGGGAGTGAAGCACTGGAGAAAGGAGAGTTTTGAGGATTCTAAATACTTTTCTACTTTAAGTTACTGAAAACATTGAAAGATTTTGTGGAGGAGCATAAGCATAGCTTAAATGCATCCTTTTGACTGGCATTTTGCCTGAGTCCATTCTCTCAGGCGTCTGAGAGAGAGACCGCTAGAAGGATCTGGGTGCAGCAGAGGCAAGGAAGCTGGTATCCTCACAATATAACGTCCCAGACATGGTCCTTTCTTAGTAATTCACAGCTTCTGCTTTTGAACTTCCATAGTTATTTTTAGCTGTTAGTATGGTGGTAGGGAGTTTAAATACTGGTTTAAATATATGTTCTCCATTGCATCTTGAAGCTCTAGGAAATAAAAAGGTAAATTTGCGCTGTTTGGGTTTGTCTTTGACACCATTGTTCTATTTAAGCTTCCCTTAGAATGCAAGGAGATCAAGCCAGTCAATCCTAAAGGAAATCAACCTTGACTATTCACTGGAAGGACTCATGCTGAAACTGAAACTCTAATATGTTGGCCATCTGATGCAAAGTGCCGACTCATTGGAAAAGACCCTGATGCTGGGAAATAGTGAAGGCAAAAGGAGAAGGGGACAACAGACGATGAGTTGGTTAGATAGCATCACTGACTCAATGCACATGAATTTGAGCCAGCTCTGGGAGATAATGGAGGACGGGAGCCTGGTGTGCTGCAATCCATGGGGTCATATAGCGTTGGACATGACTTAATGACTAAACAATAACAGTTCTGAGACTGGTCAGCAAACAGCTCCAGTCCTGTGGAACAAGCTATGAAGGTCAAGGGGAAGGGGGAAAAGTGCATACAAAATTAAAATGGGGAAAAAAGAAGAAAGTTGGGAATCAAGGAGGGGTCAAGGAAACCGACAGCTAGTCCCCACTATAAACTTTACCTTTTTAAGCCTAGTATCCTTAGACATTCTATTTTGCTTGTTTTTTTTTAAGAAGTCAAGAATGAAAATCTCTGCTCATTAAAATAATAAATAACCTTTTTCACTGGCAGAAGTAAACTTGTAGGAAAAAGATCCTAGCACTCTTCAACTGAGAATGTTTCCAGTAGCTACTGAAGAGTCAAAACAAGAACACATAACAAAGCTCAAATAAAAAAATATTCAGGTGGATGCTAAAGTTTACTTTTTAAAAAGATTTAAGGAAATAAGCAAAAAGGAGAAATCAGCAGGAGACCCTGGAGGGAAATTGAAAGTTAGACTCTATCATTATCATCTTGGAGGAAAAGCTATGACAAACCTAGACAGTGTATTAAAAGGCAGAGATGTCACTTTGACAACAAAGGTCCTTATAGTCAAAGCTATGGTTTTTCCAGTAGTCATGTATGAATGTGAGAGCTGAACCATAAAGAAGGGTGAGAGCCAAAGAATTTATGCTTTCAAATTCTGGTGCTGGAGAAGACTCTTGAGAACCCCTTGGACTGCAAGGAGATCAAACCAGTCAATCCTAAAGGAAATCAACCCTGAATACTCATTGGAAGGACTGGTGCTGAAGCTGAAGCTCCAATCCTTTGGCCACCTGCTGCGCAGAACTGACTCACTGGAAAAAACCCTGATGCTGAGAAAGATTGAGGAAGAGAAGGGGATGACAGAGGATGAGATGGTTGGATGGCATCACCAACACTATGGACATGAGTTTGAGCAAACTCTGGGAGATAGTGAAGGACAGGGAAGCCTGGAGTGTTGCAGTCCGTGGGGTCACCAAGAGTCAGACATGACTTGATGTGATGATGTGATGTGAAGTCTCTCAGTCGTGTCCGACTCTTTGCGACCCCATGGACTGTAGCCTATCAGGCTCCTCCATCCATGGGATTTTCCAGGCAAGAGTGCTGGAGTGGATTGCCATTTCCTTCTCCAAGGGATCTTCCCCACCCAGGACTCGAACCTGGGTCTCCCGCATTGCAGGCAGACGCTTTACCATCTGAGCCACCAGGGAAGCCTAGACATGACTTAGTGACTGACAACAATAAATTACCACACTTATTTACAGTAAGTATAGATAGACCTTTCAGAAAGAAAAAAAAAGAGTTGTTCCCTTTGCCTGTGATCATCGGATTATAGTGAAATAACTCTCCAATTAGATGGTGCATAAGACTTCTGTCTTCCTAGTAGCAGGAATGAGATTCCTAGTAGAAGCACATGTAAATAAGTGAAGTTGCTCAGTCATGTCCTACTTTTTGCGACCCCATAGACTGTTGCCTACCAGGCTCCTCTGTCCATGGAATTTTTCAGGCAAGAGTACTGGAGTGGGTTGCCATTTCCTTTTCCAGGGGATCTTCCTGATCCAGGGATTGAAACCAGGTCTCCCGCGTTGCAGGCAGATGCTTTACTGTCTGAGCCACCAGGGAAGCCCAGTGTAGGAGCACATGCATAGATGCAAGTCTTGAGGCCCAGGATTTCCTGCTGGAACCTGGAGGTGCTTTCTTAGTCTGGTCTCCTGGCCAGACCTGTGGTGTTGTGCACCCTGGTTGTAAAGATGCTGCTGGTTTACACCCTCTGTGTTTGTAATAAAGGATCAACCCCTGTGGGAGATTCAAAAGGAATTCTTAGCGTTTTATTCCTGCAGCCACCACTGGCTGTAAATCGTCATTCCAGGTCTTGGCCTTTGTCTGTGGCCCTGCCTGGCTGATGGTGTAAGAGGAGGGGTGCTCACAAAGGAAAGAGGTGACTGTTTTGCATGAGATTTTTGACTCAGTACATCTTGGGAGCTTGCTTCCACCTAGACCATTTTCAAAGAAGCACTTTAAGGTGACCAGGAAGCTAGTGAATAGTTCTCCTTTTGCATAACTAAATAATGTGGAGAATCAATATTCTGTTTCAGGGAGTATTTTATTTCACTGGGCTTTCTTGATGGCTGTTCATAGTTCCAGTATAGATTTTTTAGTTTTCCATAGAGCCCAGAGAAACCAACAATACTTTGTTGTATTTTAAATTTTTATTAATGACATTCCAATGCCTATCTGAACTTTTCTTAACCACTGTTTAAGAATTTAAGCAACAAAAATGTTTGAGAATTTTTTTGAATTAGCAATTTCTGCCCAGTACAACCACCATTCATAGACATCCACAAGGTGCACAGGTAGAAAGTATATTATTATTTAATAATACATTACATATCTATAATAAACATATAATAATACATCCACCAAGGTGCACAGGCAGAAAGTATTAATATATTATTATTTAACATAATATTAAAATTATTTAATATAATAATATATTATTATATATAAAATATATGTGTATATATATATAGAAAGATGATATTTATATAATATATATTTATATATATGGAGTGAGAGAGTATATATATATATATATATATATATATATATACACATAAAGAAACAGAGATTAAGATTTATTTTAAGGAATTGGCTCACATGGATGAGGCTGGCAAGTCCAAAATCCATAGGCTAGTTCAGCAGGCTGATAATTCAGGCAGAATTTCTGCATTTCAGCTTCAAGGAAGAATTCCTTCTTCTCTGGGAAAACTCAGATATTTGCTCTTAAGATCTTCAACTGCATGAAGCTCACCCACACTTTTGAGGTTACCCTGTTTTACTTAGAGTCAACTGATTATAGATGTAAATTGCATCCAAGGTGAGGTGTCACTGAGACCTTGGTGCAGCTACAGTTGTCACCTGGAAAGGAAATGTAATGAACCATCATTAGTCATTAACACAATTTCACATCAGTTCATCAATGAGGACATCACAGTGTGATGGCTTTCTCTGTACACACACACACTTTCCTTTCTAAAGATAAGCATTTCCTACTTTAAGAATAGCTATGAAAAAAGTTTCTATAAGAGAAAAAGTCTATTCTTAAAACTTTGGATTGTGGCTCTGAACTTTGGCTGCACTTTAGAATGATCTGGGGAAACTTTTAAAATGCTTGTGTTCGGTCTGTATCCCAACAATATGTCTGAATCCCTAGAGATATGATCCCAGATCCAGTGATTTTTGTAAAGCTCCCTGAGTGATTCCACTGTGCAGCCAAAATCTTAAGCCTCTGCTCTAGATGTTTTCCAGAATGAATAAAATAATGATCTTAACCATTTTTTCTTAAAGAAGCAGCCTTTTCCTCATAATGAAATTTTAATATTGAGTTAATTGTTTAAAACAAAGATTAAAATGTTAATTTTTTGATGCATGATATGTGGAGGCTAGAGAGGGGGTGAGACGATCCCTTTATGATGTGTGGTTGTAAGGGTTTTCTTTAGTGAGCTTGTTAACCATGAGACGAGAAGAGAGAGCTAGAGGAGAAGAAAAATTAAGCACAGTGATGTTGACAAAAAGAAGAGAGTTTGAGCAATAAGCTCTTTTCTTGAATATTATTTTTCTCATATGACAAAGAAGAAAAATTGACAATGAAACATCAGGATATATGTTGTATTTCTTCTCATTTTTTAAAATTAAGATTGAATATACCTACTATATGGCTCAGATGGTAAAGCGTCTGTCTACAATGCGGGAGACCTGGGTTCAATCCCTGGGTTGGGAAGATCCTCTGGAGAAGGAAATGGCAATCCACTCCAGTACTATTGCCTGGAAAATCCCATGGACAGAGGAGCTGGTAGGCTACAGTCCATGGGGTCGCAAAGAGTCGGACACGACTGAGCGACTTCACTAAACTAAACTAAATACCTACTATAAGATCCACTATTTTTAGTGTACAGTTAGCCAAGTTTTGGCAAATATATGCAGTTGTATAACCACCTTATTGGACAATTTTATTACCCCCTGCCCCAAATTACCCTCTGTCTATGTGTCGTCAAACCCTGCTCCATCTCCCAGACTCTGGAAACCACTGATGTGCTTTCTATTCCACTCGTTTTCCCTTTGCTGAGTTATGTAAGTGATGCCATACAATTTCATTGTATTTTAAATAGTTATATTTTTATAGAAAATAATTAATGTGTAGATTCTGTGCAATAAGCTCTGAAATGATCAAGCATCCTTGTCTGAAAAAGCAAGCTGTCTCCCTAACCATGAAGCACTTCTTGGGGAGCTTCAGGCACTGGCAATCAACATGGGGACCAGGAGAAGCCACTCCGGAGGGCAGAATTTACCAATTTAAACCAAACAGTGATAGAAATATTGAAATCAGTTTAAAAAAGGAGCAGTCACATAATTAAACTCAAGGAAATAAAACACAAGACAGAGAAACGACATACTTTCAATTACTACAAAAAAAGTATTTTTTCCTTTTATAAAAGCAATAACAGTAAAAAAAAAAGAAGAAGAAGAAGAAGAAGAAAGAAAGAAAGCTAAACAAATAGATGGAAAAACCCCCAAACAACTGGAGAAAAATAATGGTATATCTTTCTAGACTTTAAAAACATTTCATACATAGTCATACACACATAGAAATACTTATTTTATTTTATTTTTAAATTTTTACAATGCTGTGTCGGCCTCTGCCACACAACAACACAAATAAACCACTATCACACATATATCCCCTTCCTCCTGAGTCTTCCTCCCCTCCCAATCCCACAGCCTCCATCCCAGGCCATCACCGAGCACCAGATGAGGTTCCCCAAGCCACACAGCAACTTCCCACCAGCTATCCATCTTTTAACTTATGAAACTGGGATGTTTTACTTGCTGTTTCATGAAAGATCTTTCCCCCAAACCTTTCTACTGAACTATGAATGATTTATTTGTGCCAGTAGTACATGGTAGCAGTTGAAAGCATAGTAGTTAAGAACATGAACTTATTAATCAGACAGATCTAGTTAATATACCAGCTCTTCCACTTACTAAATATGTGACTTTGGGCAAAATATGGAACTTCTCAAATTTTCATTTTTTTCCTAAGAGAAACGATTATATCTAATTCATATATTTGATGTGAGAGTTAAAATAAGATAATACATATAAATCACTTAGTATAGTGCCTGGAAAATAAAATAATAATTCTAGAAAAATTCAAGAACAAGGAAAACTCAGGATATAATTTATTTTATTTATTTATTTATTTTAATTAATTAATTAATTTATTTTTTATTTTACTTTACAATTCTGTATTGGTTTTGCTATACATTGACATGAATCCACCACGGGTGTACATGCGTTCCCAAACATGAACCCCCCTCCCACCCCCCTCCCCACAACATCTCTCTGGGTCATCCCCGTGTACCAGCCCCAAGCGTGCCGTATCCTGCATCGGACATAGACTGGCAATTCGATTCTTACATGATATTATACATGTTGGAATGCCATTCTCCCAAATCATCTCACCCTCTCCCTCTCCCTCTGAGTCCCAAAGTCTACTATACACATCTGTGTCTTTTTTGCTGTCCTGCATACAGGGTCATCATTGCCATCTTTCTAAATTCCATATATATGTGTTAGTATACTGTATTGGTGTTTTTCTTTCTGGCTTACTTCACTCTGTATAATCGGCTCCAGTTTCATCCATCTCATCAGAACTGATTCAAATGTATTCTTTTTAACGGCTGAGTAATACTCCATTGTGTATATGTACCACCGCTTTCTTATCCATTCATCTGCTGATGGACATCTAGGTTGTTTCTATGTCCTGGCTATTATAAACAGTGCTGCGATGAACATTGGGGGTACATGTGTGTCTTTCAATTCTGGTTTCCTCAGTGTGTATGCCCAGCAGTGGGATTGCTGGGTCATAAGGCAGTTCTATTTGCAATTTTTTAAGGAATCTCCACACTGTTCTCCATAGTGGCTGTACTAGTTTGCATTCCCACCAACAGTGTAGGAGGGTTCCCTTCTCTCCACACCCTCTCCAGCATTTATTGCTTGTAGACTTTTGGATTGCAGACATTCTGACTGGTGTGAAGTGGTACCTCATTGTGGTTTTGATTTGCATTTCTCTAATAATGAGTGATGTTGAGCATCTTTTCATGTGTTTGTTAGCCATCCATATGTCTTCTTTGGAGAAATGTCTATTTAGTTCTTTGGCCCATTTTTTGATTGGGTCGTTTATTTTTCTGGAATTGAGCTGCAGGAGTTGCTTGTATATTTTTGAAATTAGTTGTTTGTCAGTTGCTTCATTTGCTATTATTTTCTCCCGTTCGGAAGGCTGTCTTTTCACTTTGCTTATATTTTTCTTTGTTGTGCAGAAGCTTTTAATTTTAATTAGGTCCCATTTGTTTATTTTTGCTTTTATTTCCAATATTCTGGGAGGTGGATCATAGAGGATCCTGCTGTGTTTATGTCAGAGAGTGTTTTGCCTATGTTCTCCTCTAGGAGTTTTATAGTTTCTGGTCTTACATTTAGATCTTTAATCCATGTTGAGTTTATCTTTGTGTGCGGTGTTAGAAAGTGATCTAGTTTCATTCTTTTACAAGTGGTTGACCAGTTTTCCCAACCCCATTTGTTAAAGAGATTGTCTTTACTCCATTGTATATTCTTGCCTCCTTTGTCAAAGATAAGGTGTCCATATGTGTGTGGATATATCTCTGGGCTTTCTATTTTGTTCCATTGATCTATATTTCTGTCTTTGTGCCAGTACCATACTGTCTTGATGACTGTGGCTTTGTAGTAGAGCCTGAAGTCAGGCAAGTTGATTCCTCCAGTTCCATTCTTCTTTCTCAAGATTGCTTTGGCTATTTGAGGTTTTTTGTATTTCCATACAAATCTTGAAATTATTTGTTCTAGTTCTGTGAAAAATATCGCTGGTAGCTTGATAATTTAAATGAACGCTTTGTTTTTGTCTCCCATTGCCACCTGATAAAATGTACTCATCATTGATCCCTACCTAAAACTGCTCAAAGTCTCCTTGGCTTTTCTGTTCATTTTTAGGTAAGAGCGTCTTGGATCACTCTAAGTTGCAAATGAGTGTATTCTCATTTAGAAACCAGGTTCTTAGTCTTAGATTGTAACCGCAATTCTCAACTTGATATAATATTAAGGTCCCCCCAACCTTTGCTTTAGGCTAAACTTCCATTTTCAAAGGAAAATGAAGTCATAATGATATTGTTTTGTAGCCACTAATTCATGTCCAACTCTTTGTGACCCAGTGGACTGTAGCCCACCAGGCTTCTCAGTCCATGGAATTTCGAAGGCAAGAATACTAGCGTGGGTAGCCATTTCCTTCTCCAAGGGATCTTCCTGACCCAGGAGTCAAACGTTTGTCTCCTTCTTTGGCAAGCGAATTCTTTACCACTGAGCCACCAGGGAAGCCCAGTGATATAGTGATACCTTTCCTATTGTTCTATTTTTAGTTGTCTTCCTTCGCCTGGTCTGCAATCTAGTTTTCTGATGCTTCTTCTGTAGGAACTGAGAAGAAAGAAGTGGTAAGAACATAGAAAAGACCTTGCTTGAACTTGTTATAGACAAACCTAGGCTCTTGGGGCCAGTGGACAGCTGATTCTCTCGGGAGAACTTTCCTGGGCTCTTAGAGCAGCTTCTCCACCTCTGTCCTGCAGCTCTCTTGACCCACATGACTGTTTCAGCAAACACTTAGTACTCCTAGGCTCCAGGAATGTGGCCTTTGCTTCCAGCATGTGGCTACTTTTATTTCTCTGTCCCATACACAGTCATTCTGACCGCATAGGCTGAATCTGTATCTACAGTCAAATATGGACATGACTGCAAAGAGCCCTGGGCAAAACAAGAATGACCTATTAAATTAAGTGGTGAATGACTTTTTTCAAATATTTGAGAGAACTATTTACCGTTCAGCCAAGCTATAACTACAATGATTTCTTTTGAACATTAACTCAGATTACCTGTGATAATTTTTTCCTATTCTTTTTACCTCTCAAACACTGAGCACGCTTTTCTCAAATATTTGAGAGAACCATTTACCATTCAGCCAAACTAAAACTGCAGTGATTTCTTTTGAACATTAACTCAGATTACCTGTGATAATTTCCCCCTATTCTTTCTTTCTCTCAAACACTGAGCACCCATTAACTATTGCAGAGTAAATACTCTCACTAAATGAAACAGCACTATTACATTCTAGCCACCTGGTTCCTGACGATAAAAGTACCACCTAAACTTGAGAACAGTTCAGCTAAATAAAATGCAGGCTCTACTAATGCCACAAAATTGGCTCTTATCTAATATTTTATTGTCTAGTCAATGGACCATATTGGCCACTGCTCCTTTGAGTGACAGCATTTTCATTCTGACTGTCTCTACTCCTGACTTGGCATTTGACCAAAATAGTTGGACAGTGGTGGGATGGTTTTGAGGTTTTATTCTTTTCCTTTTCTCATGAAAGCACTCTCACTGGGAAAGCCATCTGAGGGAAATATTCAGAGGTGGGTAGGGCCTGTCATTATTCTTCAAGTTCCATTACTCTACCCACATGTACACCTGCCTCACATCCAATGTGCCAGAGCCTCTGGCTCTTGAGAGGCCCACAGCCTGGCTGAAAAGATGCCCAAGTCAGGTAACATTTTGACTCAGGAACTTGAAATAGAGGTCAAAAGATATATGATGCATTCAACATTCTCTTGACATGCTAGAGACTTAATTTCATGACCTTACATAATAGACATGAAAGAAAACTATATGCCCTTGGGGAAGCAGAGCTGTAAATGGCTCAGTTTTATTGATGAATCTTACCTAGTAAACACCCATGGTGGTTTCATGTCAATGTATGGCAAAACCAATACAGAATTGCAAAGTAAAAAAAAATAATAATAAATAAATAAATAAAAAGAAAAAAAAGACTAAAAAAAACACAAAAAACCTAACTATCCTCTCAATTCTGTCATCAAAGGGTTAACCTTCAGATTGATGTAGCTGGTAAGAATAGTTGACACACATTTCAGCAAATATTTTTAAAATACTTTCTAAATGTATTAAACATAATGAATATAAAATATGTATAACTCGTTTAAATATAACGTGTCTCACTGTAAACTAGTTAGGGTTCTATGGTTGCAAGTAGTAGAAATGTAATTAGAGCCAGCTAAAGCAAAAAGACGGAGAAGGCAATCGCACTCCACTCCAGTACTCTTGCCTGGAAAATCCCATGGACAGAGGAGCCTGGTAGGCTGCAGTCCATGGGGTCGCTACTAGTTGGACACGACTGAGCGACTTCACTTTCACTTTTCACTTTCATGCATTGGAGAAGGAAATGGCAACCCACTCCAGTGTTCTTGCCTGGAGAATCCCAGGGACAGGGGAGCCTGGTGGGCTGCCATCTCTGGGGTCGCACAGAGTCAGACACGACTGAAGCAACTTAGCAGCAGCAGCAGCAAAGCCAAACGAAAAAAGATACCAGAAACATATCCCAAAGTGTATGGAAACTAAATAATGTGATGGAACCAAAAGGCATGCTTCCACTGGGCTTAAAAATGGGCCACAGGATTGATCCTCTGGTGGGAAACCTTTATTGTGTGTCTTTTCTCTTGGATTTTCCCCCATGAATGTACTATTTTCTTACCTTGTGCTGCTCCACACAGGGGAATGTTACTTTCAAAAGGTGTTCATGTTTTACATGTCACAGCTGAGGCACCCACTCTCCCCAGATTCCCAAGGCAGAGGTCATTGGCTCAGTCAAGTCGGCACCCATCCCAGGGATGAACTGTGGCTTGGGTGACTGAGTCGTACTACCAAGTTTCATATCGATGCATTGAGATGGTGGGGCACAGCTCCCCAAAACTTTGAGGTATTTTCCTTGAAAAGTTTTATAAAGCAGATGAGTTTGTGGCAAACCCCAAATATTGGCATCTTGTACTTTCAACTTTCAGATAGTGAATGCCTCATTATTAGAGTTTTCAAGAATTTTGTGGATAATTGAGCAAATAATGGCAGAAGTAAATATGTAGAGCATTCAGTTCAGTTCAGTTCAGTTCAGTCGCTCAGTCGTGTCCGACTCTTTGCGACCCCATGAATCGCAGCACGCCAGGCCTCCCTGTCCATCACCAACTCCCGGAGTTCACTCAAATTTACGTCCATTGAGTTGGTGATGCCATCCAGCCATCTCATCCTCTGTCGTCACCTTTTCCTCCTGCCCACAATCCCTCCCAGCATCAAAGTCTTTTCCAATGAGTCAACTCTTCGCATGAGATGGCCAAAGTACTGGAGTTTCAGCTTTAGCATCAGTCCTTCCAAAGAACACCCAGGACTGATTTCCTTTAGAATGGACTGGTTGGATCTCCTTTCAGTCCAAAGGGACTCTCAGGAGTCTTCTCCAACACCACAGTTCAAAAGCATCAATTCTTTGGCGCTCAGCTTTCTTCACAGTCCAACTCTCACATCCATACATGACCACTGGAAAAACCATATCCTTGACCAGATGGACCTTTGATGGCAAGGTAATTACCACTAAATTAAAATGTGACTTGGATTTATCTGAGAAACTGTAACATAACAGAAAAGTTAAACATTGACTCAGAAAATTTTTGCCTAAATTTGGAATCTGACTCTACTCTTACTAGCAATGAGACTTCCCCTGCATTCATGTTTACTATCTGTATAATGGAGACTAACAATATTATCCATTCTGATGAGTTATGATGATGTTAAAATGAATTAATATACATGTAAAGTGCTTTTAACAGTGCCTGGCACATAGGAACCCTCAAACATGTTAATTACTCTTGCTATTTTTTTGGATATTCAGCACGAGAAATCAGTTCCACTTTTATCTCACCTCATGGAGTAACTGTAACAATAATGCAGGGCCCAATTTTTTGCTGCATAAACTTGGACTCAGCTCTTTCTATGGCTAGTACTGGCTTTGGCTGCCTTTAGTGGGAACTTAACAGACCTCTCAAAGTCATCATACTCCTCAATAAAGCAAAAAGCAGAGAATTGATGATTTCTAATAGTCAGATGAGGTTTTGAATTCAATTTTAGCTTTATGATTCTAGATGAATCTATATGACATTGAAGCCCTTCTCCCTCGCTTATCATGTAAAAAGACAGATGCAGGTGAAAAATGTTGCATCTCAAAATTATAGTCATTTTATGCACACATAAAATCAAAAGCCCTGCAGGTTAGGAAATAATAATATACCATTGTTTTCAGCTTCATAAATATGCATAGCCACACATAAGTCTTCAAGTTTTCATAGGCTCATGAATAAATCCTGGGACATGAATTTGGCATGTATTTCTTATTTAGTGTTTATGTGTTTGTCCATCTGTTGTCTAATCATCAAATCATACTGGACCATCCATGGAACTTAAAGGAAGACCTGCTTTTCTACTTCCACATCTATTTTCATGAAACAGTGGATCCATTTTTAAATGTTATATTTGCTGATGGTATAGCACTGCAAATCTCAACCCTTGTTCAACATCACTTTCCTTTTATCTACATACTTATTATACACACACACACAGAAAGTCCATGCTACCCTAGTTATTACTTGAAATTGAAGCAAGCAGCCCAATATCAAGCCAAATTGGTTATTAGGTTAGCTGTGTCTACAAAACTTACATAGTTATACAATAGTCCTGAATTCATTTTGACAATTCCAGAAGTCATGTTTCTAAAAAGAATATTTATAAAACAGACTTTGAGCAGAGAGGAACAACCTTACCCTTTCTGTTAAAGTGTCTAAAAATTATGTATGTGCAAAACAGTGCAAAAAGCCATGAATACATTAAGCCTTGTCATTCAAGATAGCTCAATGGTAAAACCTCCTCATGGCTTTAAAAATACTAGTCACTAGACATAACTTTCATGCACAATATGCTTTAAAATCTAGTTTTATTGAAATAATATATAATTGTTTAAACTTTCTGAAATATAGATAAACAATTAAACAGATATTTGTTTTGCTATTTCACAATGCAATGTGCTTAGTCCTGGGTGTTGTGACTTAGCTTTGAACATAAAGGGTTAGAGAGGTTGTCAGTTAGGTCATAAGACTAACAAGCAATTAGATATACTGACCTAAATTGGAATTGAAAGATTGAGGCTGAGTGTGAATAAATGTGAATGTCATTTAGGGAGAAATTATGATTAATGTAATCACCAAAAAATATCCTTATAGTCAAAGCTATGGTTTTTCCAGTAGTGATATATGGATGTAAGAGGTGGACCATAAAGAACGTTGAGCACAAAAGAATTGATGCTTTCGAATTGTGGTGCTGGAGAAGACTCTTGAGAGTCCCTTGAACTGCAAGGAGATTAAACCAGTCAATCCTAGAGGAAATCAACCCTGAATATTCATTGGAAGGACGATGCTGAAGCTTCAGTCCTTTGGTGAGCTGATGCAAAGAGCCAGGTCACTGGAAATGACCCTGATTCTGGGAAAGATTGAAGGTAAAAGGAGAAGAGGGCGGCAGAGCATGAGATGGTTAGATAGTATCACATACTCAATGGAGGTTAATTTGACCAACCTCTGGGAGATAATGAAGGATAAGGAAGCCTGACATGCTGCAGTCTGTGGGGTTGCAAAGACTGGGACACAACTTAGAGACTGAATAACAACATATCATCAAAATGAGATGGGAAAGGGCCCAAGAACAAAATTAGGGTATTGGGATTGCCTGTATTCCAAGGAGAGCTAAGTCTCCAAGTCTTGATCATCCCACTTTACTCCCCTAACTTAGCCTGACACTGGTGACTAGTCATTTTTAGTTGAGGATGAGAGTGGATGTGGCATCATTCTTCCACAGCAGCCTTTGTGCACGCATGTATATGAATGTGTGTGTATGTGTGTGTGTGTGTGTGTATGTGTGTGTGTGTGTGTGTGTGTGTGTGTGTGTGTGTGTGATTCCAGATGGCTTAGTGGTAAAGAATCCACCAGCAATACAGGAGATGTGAATTTGATCCTAGGTTAGCAAGGTACCCTGGAGGAGGAAATGGCAACCAACTCCAGCATTCTTACTATAGACAGAGGATCCTTGCAGGCTACAATTCATGGGGTTGATAAGAGTCAGGCATGACTGAGCAGCTGAGCATGCACACATACATACTAGTAGATGGGGAAGCAGCAAATTTCTCTGAGAAGAAAACTGTTAAAAGTTGTCAGGAATGAATAGAAGTTACAGTAAGAATCAGAAGAATAGTGTCATTATTGACACCAAGGGTGAAAAAAATTTTAAAAGCACAGAGTGATCAGTCATGTCAGATGGCATAGAGAGGAACATAAAAATGTAGAAAAGCAATTGACTTGGATAATTAGTTTATTGAAGTCATTCTTAAAAAACCAAAACAAAACAAAACGGATTGTTAGGTAAAGATCCTATTTTCAAAGTGTTGGAAAATAAACTGAAGAGGGAGTGGAGGGTGTTATAAGTGAAGTCTTTGAGCATAGCCTTTTATTTTTAGAAGTTCCCTCTTAACGGAAAGAGATTAGACAGTAGTTTAATGCAGAAGCAAGATCAAGGGAGGGATTTGTTTTGAGGGAGGATACAGAGAAACACGTTTGTAATCAGGAGGAAGAAACAAGAGGAAGGTGAAGGATTCAAGATGAAGGAGCACAGATGATTGATGGAGTAAAGTCCCAGAGGACAGAAGGATGAAAGGCATCAAGATAACAAGTGGAATGATGATTTTACAAAAAGACAAAGTAATCTTTCCTCTGAGACAGGGCTAAAGGAAGAAAGTGTAGGTATAGACCCTGAGAAAAATCTAAGGCAAAAAGGAAGATAATTAAAATGTCTATTCCCCCAAATTTCATGGAAATGCACTCAAGGTTTGGTTGTCTTCAGTGTGGGCAAAAGGAGATACTGGCTTGTTGAACTGTGGGTTTTTTGTGAATGATAGTTAAGCCATGTCAGCACAAGACTGTAATTTCTATGACTATATGACAGTAGTTTTGCTGCATACTGCCATCTCCAGGTCTAAACCTTGAAAGTACTGCTGTATATTATCATATGTGAAATAGATCCCCAGTCCAGGTTCGAGGCATGAGACAGGGTGCTCAGGGCTGGTGCACTGGGATGACCCTGAGGGATGGGATGGGGAGGAAGGTGGGAAGGGGAACACAGGTACACTCATGGTTGATTCATGTCAATGTATGGCAAACACCACTACA